>NC_064626.1:192377495-192693378 GCF_023864275.1 Schistocerca cancellata | reverse complement strand
AACAGAATAAATAATGTCTAAACATATTTACAAGGTAAATAACATATTATTAATCCCAATTATATTTGAGGAGAACAGTATTCCTCATCATAGTGAATGTAGCTTGATATTAAAAGAAGAAAAAATTCTATGAAACTACACAGAGACAGGAAGAAAACAAATACACAAGGGTACACAAACACATAGTGGGATAACACAAAAGGAAAGGACAGGGTTTGTTTTACTGCAGTATTTTGCATGGAGATCTCCCTTCGTTCATCATTATTCCCAAAAGTCCTATCTAAGCCTGCTTTCTGTATTCTGTTCACATCCTCTGCCAAAAATAGTTTTTCTCCACTGTACACTACTTTCTTTTTGCCAAACCTTTTTTGTATAGCTTCTCAATGCATTTCTTCCAATTCATCATAACTCATTGTCTTATAGGCTACCCCCTCTTAAGCTAACTTAAATCTACTGACCTCAGATGCTAAACTAAGGGACGAGGCAATGCTGCAGCACATAACAAATTAACACAAACAGCAATGCAAAAAAAAATGTAAAATTGCAAAGCAAGCTACAGTAAATCTAAATTACCAAGCAATGCAACATTACAAATAATATGAGCCAATGTGCAGCAACAATAAAAATAAATCAATAGTAAAACTAGCTTAACAGAGTAATACAAAGTGAAATTTAGTAGCACTATGCCTGGCAAACAGCAGCAGAAATAACTTATATCTAAACATGACATAGCTCAAGCAGAAAAAATATTACAGTAAAAACAACAATGCAGATAAGGGAAATGTATATTCACATCTTAATGTCTATGTAATTAAAGTGGTGCACCACAAAAACTAATGCTACAAAAGAAATTACCAAGTACTTGAAAAGAAAATTATGTATGCAAGTCCTGTGAAGGGAAATGTCTTTTTGTGCTCCTTCGTCTCTGTTTTTTTTTTAAGTTATTGTTTACTGGATCTGTAGGCATAAAATATCTATATTAGTACATATATTAAATTTTATTTTAACCAATGCTGCAGTGCAGCTAGAAACTTGATATTAAACAAATACATAAAGCAAGCCATATGGCATTTTTCTGAACTAGCAAGACAATAGCCGTGAAATGTTTCTCATCGTTTCATTAGGCATTTCAGTAAATATCATAAATTACGAGCTCCACAGTATGCTTTCAACAAGGAAATGTCAGTAGCGCGGACAATGGCCTCCCCTTTCTTTTTTTCTACCTGTGCTTCTGACGAGGCACTCACACTAATGGCTTGTTCTGCAGGCGTCTGACATACCTGGGTGCCCACGGCACATTATGTGCAGGTGGTCACTTAACTTTCTTACGGAAATATTTACGACAGCAGTTTCCGCTACAGTGACAGTCTCATAAAAAATTTCACAGGTCGATAATTTACGTTGCAAATGTGTAGAAACAAAATCCTATGAATATAACAATGTCCAAAAAAATTTTCGCTGGCATTGTGATACATTCACGCATTTACACACATTTCATAACTCTTAAAGTACGATTCTTGGTTTCCAACATCCTTTTTCACAAGTCAAGAGTCCCTAACTTCTATTCATTATTCATATACATATAAACACGTAATCACATTCCTCATATATGGTAGCATCATCTTATTGACATAAACATACCTCAACAGCATAATACACATCGTCGTCGTAAAAATAACATCATAACACCTCAGTCAAATCTCAAAAAGTCGTAGCTCTCTGCAATAATTTCAAACCATAAAAAAATTCTCTGCTCATGTCAAAAGTGTCATCTTCCTCAAACATACTTTAAAAATCATGATCTCATACCAAATATATCATTCAAAGCTCTCATAATATCACAATCGGTCCAAAAAAATATGAAGAGTTCACACAGTACAGACAAAATACAATTTCGTAAGTGTGAAATCATCCAGCTGTGTAATTGCGTAAACATGTGTCACTGACGTAGTAAAAAAAATTGTCTCTCTCAGTTAAATGATCAGATAGCTGTGTAATTTATGTTTTAGAGAAATATGGTACCGATGTGTAAAGTTGTATAAGCAAATACCATATTAGCTAGGGCTCCTTGTGCTTGCCAAACACATGGTACACAAAGTAAGCATGTACCCCCCTGAGGATTATTGTAATTATACCCTCAGGTGTTACAGATTACAGCAATGGAATGAAATGTATCACAGAAAACTTTCTTTGTAATTCAAAAATCTTTAAAAATAAATGTTTTAAGTACAAAATTAATCACTCAAATACGTGTCCTGTAGCGCTAAATATGTGTCTTGCTGTAAGATAATCTCTGTGGAAGTGTCGTAGTTATCGTCCTCCGAAAGCTAAGTTCTGCAGAAGACAATGTACTTACCTCATGATAAACAAAAGTGAAATGCTTTGCGTATAGATATCTTAGTTATTACGCTTATTGCCGTGATGAAGAAAGTACTGTGCTGTAACGAATTGTTGTGCTACAGAAAAGGCTGTCTCCTTGTAGCTATACCACAAAAGTTACTACTAAAACATGTTTTACTTTCCAGAATAATACAGAAAAACTGTGCAGATATGAGACAGAAACACCGCAAAAGCACCATTGTAAATTGTCACTCATTAATAGTGTCGTGATAAAATCGTGTAGCTGTCACATAAACTAACCATTGTCTCATCTGGTATCTCACAGAAAGTACTTCAAATCCAGAATGTATTATCAAGTGAACCAAAATGTTGCATTAAAATCTCATTAGCAGTACTGGTAAATGTTCTAATCGTGCAACTAACAAGCAAGAATGTACACACACAATTACACTGTGTCGTCTGTTCGCAATAACAATGCATTCGTAATTTCTGTTTAAATAAGTTCTCTTGGTTCTTGACTGGATACTTAACTTCAAACATTGTTGCATGGTAACAGTTTCTAAAGCATACTAGTAACGTGAAGTGAAAAAATTTTATAGCAAAGACTAAATTAAAAAACAGTTTATCTCTCAATACACGGTTTTACATGTGAGATGTGGTGTAACCCTTTGCTCTTCTCAGTACACAGAGTTTCAACTTGAATGCAATTATCATGCGGTATTCGTTCGTAAAGAATACTGGAATTTTGCTCAAGGTTAGCATTAATGTTATTTGTCCCTGAGCCAGCGGGCGCAGGTGGCTGCCTGCGGTGCGAGTCATTGTCTGTCTCTTTGTTGCCGTGCGTCGTTACTGGGATTAGGAGGCCTAACTTCCACAAATTCGCCTTGCCGAGAGGGCCCAGCTCTGTTAGAAACCCGCCAGTTCTGATGGAAATCACGTCTGTCGTTTTGTCGGTAGTTTGCATAGTTTCTTGTTTGTCGGTCACGTGGTGGAGAATTTCTCCCTGAATTGTAACTGCGCACTGAACTGTTGCGTCTGAAATTATTTTGTCTCCCTTGATAATAATAGTTCTGATTACCATATTGTCTGTTTCTATGGTTATCTCTGTCATATTCATTACTACGGAAATGCGATCTTTCTCTGTAACTATTACTCTGCCAGTGGTTGTCATACGGGTGGTGTCTGTTTTGGTCACGATTTGTGTTGTGAGAATAGGTTTGTCGTGGCCATTTATTGTTTCTGTCGTCACGGAATTGTGACGGATGTGACCTGTAGTGATTGATTTCCTGTTTTCGCATCCCGCGACTGTCTGTGTCAATTTCTAATTCTTGTAAGAGTCCCTGAAATGCTTCATTGTCGTTTTTGCAACGTCCTGCCAAAATAATATGCCGTAAATGTTCAGGTAATTTGGTTAAGCAAATGCGGATGAGTTCTGAGGGGCTGTATGGGTTTGACAGGTACTGATTCTTGTGCAACATGTCTTCAAAATATTTGACAAGAATGGAAAATTCAGATTGTTCAAAGTGTTTCATCATCATGATGCTATGTTTTACTCGGTCTTGTGTAGCTTGAGACCAATACGCTGAGAGGAAGGCATGATAAAATAATCCTTCACTGTGACAATCGTGAATGACCGATCGCATTCTTACAGCTGGTTCATTCTCCAAGTAGCCACACATAAATTCTAATCTGTGTTCTAATGACCAGTTGGGAGGAAAACAATGAGAGAATTGATGGAGCCACGCTTGTGGATGAATGTCGTTGGCTGAATTCTTAAACGTTTTGAATTTACGTGTAGTAAATAGTCAAAATCATCATGTCGGCGAGTAGCATATCGGTCATTGTTACGTCGTGTCGGCGGTTCCATCTCAAAATTCGGTACACATTTCTATGTCCCTCTTCCCGCATTGGAGCGCGAGTATCCTCTGAAATACGTAATTCTTGTATTACCTGTTTCAGCTGATCTTGTACTTCCCGGATTTCTCTTTGGTGTTGCGTATTGATTTGATTTTGATTTTGTTTGAATTTTCTTATTTGTTCATACTCTTCTGTGTCAGTGATGGCTACAGGTCTTGTGTCATTCAGATCATCATCTACCTTTGTAGATAAGTTAGTGACCTGATCCGAAAGTTCGGCTACTTTCTCCAATAGTGAACACATTTCCTCAGTGTGTCTTTCTACTGTGTCCTTTAAGTTTTCCTGAGATTTTGCAAGTTGCCAAACCGAATCGGTAGATGCAACTGAGTCCATTTTAGCTTGCAAGGTCTCATGATTTTCATGAACAATGGTTTGCAGTTCTTTTATGGCTGCTTCGTGATTCTGTAATGCATTTTCATGCCGCGAAAAAATAGGTTGAAAATGCTCACAAATTTGTGTTTTTACGTCATTACAGACTTTTTGACATTTCGATTCAATGTTATGTAACTCAGTAGTTAAATCCTCACGTGTTTGTTCAAGTGTGGTGTGAAGATTTTGTTCCATTGCGTCTAACTGTTGCTGTGTTTGTCTCTGATTTTGTTCCATTGTGTCTAACTGTTGCTGTGTTTGTTTCTGATGTTGTTCCATTGTGTCTAACTTTTGAAGCTTTTGTCCCATTTGTTGCATTAATTGCAATAACAATGCACTGGTGTCTGAAACATGTTCCTCAGTGCTTTTCGGCCATGAATTTGCACCGGCAACATTCACATTTTGACAAGCAGAAAATGTGTCTTGACTTATTTGAGAAAAGGGTGAGGACGCAAAACCTGAATCTACAGTATTTGCAATATTGTGTTCTGTCATTTCGGATTCCTGAGGCGAGCTGTTGCCGACCGATCGATCGATAATGCTTCCCTGTTCACTAATTGTTTCACCGTCTACACCATTATTTGACGCCCGCTCCATTTCCCTATGTACAATTACCAAATTACTACTTGGAATGTCTGTTAATTCACTACCCAGTGGTGCTGATAAGCTACGCTCGTCGTCACTATTATTTCTCAGTTTACTTTGGAGCCGAGTGTTACGTTTTTCACACGCCATTATTGTCACAATATTTCACACGATAACACAGAAAAGCACAATTTGAATAGCAAAAATAAGAGAACACATTAACATAGCACTGAACATAATATGTAGTTAATTGCAAGCGCAGCCGCGAAATACTTGGTGCAAATCTACATGCATGCCACAACTGTTTTACAGTACAACAATGAAAGACTGCAACTACAAAGGAGATTCTCTCTACAATTATGCGCTAGCAATAAACAAAAGCTACACTAAATACACAAACTACAAGAAAAAATCAGAAGATTCCAGTGAGGTATCCTGGCAGGGTCGCCATATGAAACGTCCCCTTAGAACAAATTATACATGACTGTGCTTAAACTGACACACAATATTTTTAGCGCAACACAATCTGACTTTCAAATATCCCTACAAAGGAATGGCCCTGACTAACATTAACCTGTACCTTTCACAAATCACTTACCTCACAAAAATCTTCCTTACTCAAGCTACTGCAATACAGCGAGCGCCACTACTGCCAGCTAAATAAAAGATTCAAACTACTGAAGGCACTAACTACTGATAGGGATAGTTAGCAAATGAAAGATTTTAATAGAGAACAAACACTGTATTTACCTTAATAATCATAATATACATAGCATTTCAATTTCAAAACTTCCGCCATCTCTCTCCACACATCCGCCACTGCTGGCGGCTCACCTCCCACTGTCCAACGCTATGCGCTGTTAACATCCACCTGCCCAACAATACAATGGCAGACAACAATGCAAACTAGCCACAGACTGCACACAGCACAGCCAGTGATTTTCATATAGAGCGCTACGTAACGTTGCCAATAAGAAAACATAAACAGCCTATTTACAATATATATATATATATATATATATATATATATATATATATATATGTGTGTGTGTGTGTGTGTGTGTGTGTGTGTGTGTGGCAAGTGCAATTGACTCACCATTGCTGCCAAATTCTTACTCCCCAGTGGAGGGTTATGTAAGAGGTCCATGAATAAGGAATTTATTGCTAGTGTACTTGAGCAGATGTAACTTCGATGGAATGCTCACGCGCTGGCTGCGATATGTAAGCTACAACAGAATCGCAGACCAGAGAGCAGTGTCGGCAGAAGTAGTAGTGGTAAAAGCTCGCAGTCGGGCGGTTGGGCCGGTCGTGGAGAGCGATGGCGGTGCCTTTGCGATGTAGTATAAGGTAAAAGCATCCGCGCGCATATGTAATTTGTAACAACTGATTTTGTACTATTGTTGTATCAAGTCCTGTGACACTTATTCACATGAAGTACTAAGTGCTGTTGACAAGGGATTTCAGATCGATTCCGTATTCCTGGATTTCCGGAAGGCTTTTGACACTGTACCACACAAGCGGCTCGTAGTAAACTTGTGTGCTTATGGAATATCGTCTCAGTTATCTGACTGGATTTGCGATTTCCTGTCAGAGAGGTCACAGTTCGTAGTAATTGACGGAAAGTCATCGAGTAAAACAGAAGTGATTTCAGGCGTTCCCCAACGTAGTGTTATAGGTCCTTTGCTGTTCCTTATCTATACAAACGATATGACAGACAATCTGAGCAGCCGTCTTCTGTTGTTTGCAGGTGACGCTGTCATTTATCGACTAATAGAGTCATCAGAAGATCAAAACAAACTGCAAAACGATTTAGAAAAAATATCTGAATGGTGCGAAAAGTGGCAGTTAACCCTAAACAACGAAAAGTGTGAGGTCATGCACATGAGTGCTAAAAGGAACTCACTATATTTCGGTTACACGATAAATCAGTCTGATATAAAGCCGTAAATTCAACTAAATACCTACGTATTACAATTGCGAGCAACTTAAATTGGAAGGAACACACAGAAAATGTTGTGCGGAAGGCTAACCAAAGACTGCATTTTATTGTTAGAACACTTAGAAAATGTAACAGACCTATTAAGGTGGCTGTCTACACTACGCTTGTCCGTACTCCTTTAGAATACTGCTGCGCGGTGTGGGATCATTACCAGGTAGGATTGACGGAGTACATCGAAAAAGTTCAATGAAAGGCAGCTGATTATGTATTATCGCGAAATATAGGAGAGAGTGTCACAGAAATGATACAGGATTTGGGCTGGAAATCATTAAAAGAAAGGCGTTTTTCGTTGCAACGGAATCTTCTCACGAAATTCCAATCACCAACTTTCTTCTACGAAAGTGAAAATATGTTGTTGACACCGACCTACATAGAGCGGAACGATCACCACGATAAAATAAGGGAAATCAGAGCTCGTACGGAAAGATATAGGTGTTCATTCTTTCCGCGCGATATACGAGATTGAAATAATAGAGAATTGTGAAGGTGGTTCGATGAACCCTCTGCCAGGCACTTAAATGTGATTTGCAGAGTATCTATGTAGATGTAAATGTCCTCCTCTTTCAAAAGTATACACACAGTTTCAGTTGTCGACATTTATTCGCCGACAACCGTCGTCTACAAATTGGGACGATGGACTGTAGATAGTGTCGCTGGTTATGGCAACAGCAGGTCGCTGCCAGGGACATCACCTGAGTCTGTCACCTGTCCCTGACGGCGGTCGACTGTCGCCGTCGCTGCGTTCTGATTGCTACCTTAAGTATTGGACTGCAAGACCGTTCATCGATGGTACTTTAGAGGCTGATTTCGCGCTTACTGCGTTATACTGGACAGTCTCTTCAGTTCATCCTTCTCACTGGAAGCATCCTACAGTCTACTCCGAAACGCGGAAGTTTAGTGACTGGCAGCAGAAACATGGATGGCCCCTTTTATCTCTTATATATGCACCCGTCTCCATAGCAAAGAAGGCGGGTGGCTTTCAGTTTAGACTGAAAGGTCGTTCCTGGCCGCTAAAATTGCTTCAATAGAAAGGTGACAAACACCACATGTTAGATTGGCATGTACTGTTCTACGAGCTTCGATATGCAAAAGATTAGCACTTCAGTGCTGCTGCACAAAGTACTATCGCTAAGAGTAACGCCACTTACGAGGGCGTGCCGGAAAGTAATGACTTCGAATTTTTTATGTGAAACCTCTTAAAGCATTTTAAATAAAACAAACGTTACTAACAGCTTACATCTTTATTCATCATGTGTACGTTTTCGCAGCTCTCTGCCGCTACAGGGTCCGAATTCTAGAGTGAAACATGGCGGCGTGTAACTTAGCTATGTCGGTGCATGAGAAGCAACATGCTGTAATCGAGTTTCTAACTGCAAAATAATGAATGCACAAATTCGAATTCGTCTACACACGGAGCACCCTTTCTTCAGTCAGATCATGCACGAGCGCTGCGAGATCTGAAATTATCCGAAACCTCGGGTTTACTGTCATCGATCATCCTCTGTATGGCCGACACTTGACCGCACTTGATATTCATCTATTTCCACAACTTAGGAACACCTTCGACGACTACACTTTATAGGTGATGAAGCAGAGAAGGCAGAGGTGAGGTTGTGGATCCGTCAACCAAGTCAAACGTTATAAAGTGGTCATATCAACATACTGGTCTCTTCCTGGGTGAAAAACGTCCGTCGCCAGCGTGAATATTATGAAAAATAAATATGAAGAATGAAGATTTAGAATGCTAATAATGTTTATTTAATTTCAAAAACTTCAGCAGTTTTCACATTAAAAATTGGGGTATTGCTCTTCTGTCCGTCCTCGTACATTCTGCACACAAACAAGGATTATGCAGCGCGTTTCTCATGCATAAATCGCAACGAGACGTTCGCATTTGCGAGATGATAGTACTATGTTTCGTGTAAGATGGATAAATGTCTATCAGCAAAACCACAATTCGATGGTGGCTGGATCGTGGCAATATACTGTTCCACGGTACTGCCGCTCGCAATCATTGGGCGGCCACGAGTGTCATGCTGATGTGAAATTCATGCGTTCAGTATGGTGATACCCAGCGTCATGAAGGTTCTCAGCGACCCCACGTAACTGGCACCAAAGAACAAACACATTGTTCACTCGACGTGCAGGATATCATGGCCTCGTTAAGTTCCTTGATATAGGTAATGGGCTTACTTGCAAGTGGAACGGAAATGGATGTTACTGGCAGTGGTGATGGATACCATCCACCACATACCGCACGGTGTCTTGCGGAGTTGGTACATAGATGTAATGTAAATATGCACACGGTCGGTGAGGCGACGTCTGGACTGCCATGGAGTGCCAGCATGCCCATTTTTGCAGCTTTCCTCGACCTAGCAACAGTGAGAGGTCTATCGACTGAGGTGGGCCCAGTGATAAGACTAGATACAAGAGAGGCACCACGCCACCTTCTCGTACGAGTATCGGTACTGTGTACAGCATTGTGACGGTCGTTTCTGTGTGTGGAGGTTTCTCAGAGAATGGACACAGGCAGTTTTATCTTGTCATCGCCATATCAGCTCGGCAACTGGCGTTGTAGCATAGGATGCCAGTGGATACACAACACAGTAACTCCTGGTTCTCTTAGACAGTAATAAGGATAGCAGCCATTCATTTCTGACATGTTAAGACTGGTGGTAGCGCCATATCTACAAGGTCTCTGTGACCTTATCTTTCAACAAGATCGCTCCAGTCTATGTCGACTTTCCTAGGTACAGAGTGTTTTCGACTGCCACACTTGCTGAGAGACGGCCATGCCACTCCCCACCGGCTGCTACGATTCACAAAACCTGGCACACGATGGAAGTTGTATGAAATATCGCATCTGACATCCTAGCTCACTTTTGCTAGGTACCTAGCATGGTTAAAGTCGTAGTTGCTTCGAGAGGTGAAGCTCTATTTCACACTCAGCATATTCCCACATCACCTAAACAATGAACCACGTATTCTTCACGCTACGCTGTATATGCACAATGACGAAAACTGCCTTATATGCTTGTCTTCCTGGTCTTACAACTTATGTGTCCAGGAGCGTAGGATCTCATCGTTCAGTTAGCCACATCTCCTCTTTTTTGAGCCTGCAGCAAAACATCGTCCGCTGTGCGCCAGCTCTGCTTGTTCCACAATGGTCGAAGTTTTCAGTGTAGTTTTGGATTAAATATAAAGTAGTTAATCATGAACTGTTTTATTCGATTTTTCTATTTGTAGCCATTGTCTTCAGACGGCTTTAAATCGTTAACAATGTGTTGAATTTCTTCTTACTAGATTCTTGAGACTTGTTCCAGAAGCCAAATTGTGTTCCAATTTACTCTATTTTTCCTTTTTCATAGAGCGTCAAATATTGTCCTTCTCTCACTTATTTGTTTTGAAGTTGAATATTGATTTTTTTCTCAGTTCACATTCCTTTTGTGACAGATCCACGTATTCACATCTCCATTGCCTCTAACTTTTTCTTTTTCTATTTTTTTCTTTTTTTTACCATTCTACTTAGTGTGTGTCGATTCACTCAGCCTAAACGCTCCAAACAAATGTATGGACAGATTTCCTCTTTACTTCTATAGTAATAGGCTTTTTTCAATATAAATTCCTTTATTTCTGAAGGCGTGTTTCGTCTCTAGGATATTTCTTTTTAATGTTCATGAGACCTCTGGTATAATCAGTCACTGTACTTGCGATATAAAACCAGTTGTTAACTTATTTGTTAGCTCTTCATGCCAATGCAGCTTGCTTGGGACCACTGTTTCGAATTTATTTGCGTTTTCATTACCTTATTATTGCACACGGCATCAGTCAGAAATATTATTGTGTAGTAAATGTACTGCTATGAATATGCTAGGATTGCAATATCATCTAAAAGTCTAGTGGGATGTCACTTCTCAAATTTTATTCTTTTTGAATAATTTATCCCTTACTTTTACTGCATTTTCCATAAGGATATCAAACAAAAAGTAAGAAGAGAGCAGACAACAATGCTAGGCAACTCTTCTTATTCTAACACCTTTCTTAATTCTATCAGTGCCTATTTCTTAACTGTGGAGCTTGTGAAAAAGTGAAAATGAGCTACTTATTTCTGGAAACTGCTCCAATTCAATTCAGTCTTTCAAAAATTAGCTTCAAGTAAATAACATAAAAATACTTCTCTATAGAAGAGAGTATTACCCGCTTTTTCTTGTTAATCTGAATTCTAATCTCCAAAATAATTCATATTGTTCCTTGTTCTTTCCGAAATCTATATCTGTTGGTTCCCAAATATTGCTTAATCTTAGTTTTTAAGTTGTATTAAATTCATAGTGAAATTTTTCATAGAATTGATAGTAACATCAAGCTGCTATATATCTGAACACTCGTTAATATATCATTTTTTTAGGTTACTAGTTTCATATCCTGTAATTTCTACTGGTAGTCCTCTATCTTTGAGAAAGCTTCCTCCAGTATGAAGCTAACATAGTAACAGCGTATATTGACATTTTTACAAAGCTTGTTAGTATTCTCATCTGTTTTAATACCAAGCAACATGAATATTTGATATACACGAGAGTTTCATAACTCCGGTGAAGGACTTTTCATTTCTGCCTCGTACTCGTACTATTTTGGTCAAAGATGTCACATTAGGTGTGGGTCGGTAAAATGGGGTACGGTCAAACTGAGCAAAATCTGTGACCTCAGGGGAAATGGTTTATGTTGGGTAGAGGACTTGGCGTTAATGCAACTACCGCTGGTTTAGTTGAGCCCGGCGTTCCGTAGTAAACGCTGCCGACCAACAATGCTTTCGATAATAGTGATAGTTGTTGCTTGACACTAGTGCTTAATTTGACAGTCGAGGCAGCGTGAGACGTTCAATGGAGTTCAGAGTATGTGCATTTTGGCATTGCCCAGACGTTTAGCAGATTTCATTTCGGTACCGTTATTCGTGTCTCGGTATGTTCGTCTTAAGGTTTCAATGAGAAACGATTATAGTTGTATGGTGACATGCAGAATATTGCTAAAACCGAGTGTCTAAGTTTGTTAGAAATGAGTAATATTTTCGGTAACGCTGCAGTTGATAATTCGCAAAGAATAACAGTTCTCAGTCGAACCCGCCTTTATCCGCTTTCTCAAACTATCAGTAAATGAAATTATATTATCGGTAACTACTTGGAGTGGAGAGAGGTGGAAACGGCACAAAGAGCACACCAAACATTCGTGCTACATGCAGCTATATTTCAGGAACAAAGCTTCTCCCGTGAAATTATCTTTGTTTGATGGAGAGCCATCGTTGTGAACAGTTTCCGCTTCATGCAAAATGACATTTAAGATCATGTCAATCTATGGATTATGAAGTTCTTAAATACGCTCTAAAGTCTTAGGTTAGTCAGGTTGTCCAATTGTAGCGGTCCGCACGCTGGTACACCTCCACGTATTCATATGAAGTGGAACAGTCTTGAAGAGGTTGCGAATTATTTAAACCTGGTGACTCGTTACTGCATCGTTTTAACTTCATTTCATCCTGTTACTGCTCCAATTTTTCCTTGTTGATATGCAAGAATTGCAAGGTGCGTTTTTATGGATGATATTGGATTGTCTTTAGGTTGACAGAAGCTTGGTTTTGTAAAGAGTAATTTGGGGGAATTCTAACCACAAGATTGGAAGCTACCCTCAACCCCCCCCCCCCTCCCAAGCACAGTCGACTGCTAAACGCGAGAACATAATACACGTTAGCACAACTTGTCACGAAGTTATTTACATTATGCACTCTGTATTATTTTGAGATATGCAGACCCATATCATCACATTAATTTATATGTCCATTAAAACTACTTTAAAGGCGGCACTCGTCCCTATATAAGCGAAGAAACGTACCATCCTCGGCGGTATATGCTTTTTTTTTACTCGAGGTTTCATTGAGACGAACTGCAGAGTTGTTTTTTTGTGTCCGGGAACGTTAGAAGCGTTTCTATGGCAATTACATACTTCATTTTGCGTACCACTACAATGTCAGGGCTTGCTCATACATACAGTAGTTGAAGCATCTTCAAACACACACACACACACACACACACACACACACACACACACACACAGAATTCTAGTCTATTATACGAGGGGCGTTCCATAAGCAGTGCAATATATTTTTTCCTCGGACAATTTCGATTGAGAAAATGTATAATTTGTTGTGAGACATCGTAGAAAATTCTCACTTCAATTCATATAGTTTCATACTGTTCCGATGGAAGAAGGCGTTATAAGTAGCCTTCAAAATGACGTCAGTAACGGAGGTGCGTTCCAAGCAGAGAGCTCTCATTGAGTCTCTTTTGGCGGAAAACCAGAGCATAGAGCATCGCAGATGTTCACAGGCGTTTGCAGAATGTCCACGGTGACATGTGACCTGGCGGGACCAAAAGGAAGGTAGGCGTTAAGGCGACGAGTTGTCATCATCGCAACAATGCCACGCAAATGCGTTCGATCTCTCACACACAGGCTTGCCGCACACAACTGTACCTCCTGCAATGTTGGAACGTGCGCGCAGTCTCATTCGAAGTGATCGTCGTATCACAATCAACACCTCGCTGCTCAACAGGACGTATCTGTTAGCACTGCTGACACACTCGTCCACGAGTTGCGGTACTGAAAGCTGTGTGCCCCCCCCCCCCCCCCTGGATTCCACGCCGCCACCCTGAAGAAGATAAAGAGCAACGAAGGACCATCAGCGCGGAATTCCTTGCACGTTTTAATGCTGATCGTGACAATTTTTGCGAGCATTGTCACAAACTATTACATATGAGTTCATCATTACGAAACGGAAACAAAACGGCAATCCATCGTGACGCCACACCACCTCTCCTCCGAAGAAAGAGCTCAATGCCGCACCCTGCGACTTTAAAGTCTTGTCGACGATTTTCTGGAATTCGGAAAGGGTTATTCTGCTTGACGTTCTCCCTAATGGTGCAGTGATCAATTATGAAGTGTGTTGTTTTACCCTCAGGAAATTGATGAAACGATGTCAGCGTATTCGTTGCCACAAAAGTGCAAACGAACTTATCCAAGACAAGTCATAGCCGCACACAGGTTTGTACACCAGAGAATAGCACAAAAAAGTCATTGATCTGTTCTTCTTGGTCCAGGCTACAGCCCGGATCTCGCACTCTCCGACTTCCATCTGTTTGACCCAATGGAGGATGCACTCCGCCGGAAGCAGTACGGGGATGATGGTGAGGTTATCGATGCATCTGATGTTAGCTCCGACTTATACCAATACAGCAATACCACGTGGACAGCAGGCCGTCTCCGTAACGTGGCGTAGGGCCGTCGTATTGAACGGAGACTGAGTGGAAAAATAGGGTTTTGTAGCCAAAAGAGTGTGGAGTAATATGGTGTACTGGAATACCGAAAAAGAACCATTACACTTTCAGAAAAAGATGCGTTGCATTATTTATAGAAATCTCCTTGTAATAGTACTTTCCAGGCACTATTATAAAATTTCAACTGCCGTAAGAATGGCGAAAACTTTACTTCATTTCCGATTGCTACTATTGAGTACGACAATAACACTTGTCTTCCAAGGTGGCAGTTGCCACTGGAAAAGATTTTCTTTACTGTAGTATTTAATTTGAATACCTGAACTATTGTATCTGACAATTGTTGCGGATTCATATATCATCATAACAAAAGTTAGTCTGACGAGCAACTATGAAAATCAGGAACTGCACATGACATTAACGTGTGAGTCAGTAGACCGTTCCCTTCGACGTAATTCATAATGTTCGAACACAATATATGTTTTAAAATCCTGCTGCACACCGACGCTAACGATATGGACCTGTAATTTAGTGGATTACTACTACTACCTTTCTTGAATATTGGTGTGACCTGTGATGATGTATTTTAGTACCAATATTTAAATAGAAGACAACCATTTAACTGAATGTTCAACAAATGAACCAATGGAGGTTTCTACACATTAGAAAAACATTTAAGAAGTGACGAAGAAAAATTCAGATCTTATTGCAGTTTAAATAAAAAATCTGTTTAACTTTGTTTAGAAATTAATTTGTGAAGAATTATAACAAATAACTCCAAGAGATGTAATCGCAGTCGAAAGAAAGTTATTCTTAACATTATGGTATTGTATTATATTGTCTTGTATCATATTTTCAATATCTTGCACTCTGAAATTCTGCTGTTGTTGAACGGGATGTAGTGTCAAATCAGCAGGCTCTTGAGGCGAGTATGTACACATGACAACGGAAATGGTGGAAATAGATGGCTTCAAAATCAGGAGTGCTCGCAATTTGACGTAGTGTATTTGAGTGCCACGAACTTGAGTTAAACAGAACTTTGGTACTGAATGGCTGAGTAGAAGAATTAGGGTTTCTAGCTGCCATTATTTGATAATTAATCTACATGTTCAAAATTTCTTGCTTCACTGTGGGTCTGTAAATCTGTGGCAGCGAACCCAAAAAGTCTCTTACGTGACGGAAAACGACTGTATGCCATTATCATTTAGTGCTACATTTTTCAACAATGTCTGCCGACTGTCATCTTATAGCATCGCTTCTTGAAAAAAGTAATGTAAATCAACTTATCGATATGTAACTACGATGGAACTGCTATACGTGATCACAGAATTGTAATTACTACTATCTCTGCCCGCATCTCGTGGTCGTGCGGTAGCGTTCTCGCTTCCCATGCCCGGGTTCCCGGGTTCGATTCCCGGCGGGGTCAGGGATTTTCTCTGCCTCGTGATGGCTGGGTGTTATGTGCTGTCCTTAGGTTAGTTAGGTTTAAGTAGTTCTAAGTTCTAGGGGACTGATGACCATAGATGTTAAGTCCCATAGTGCTCAGAGCCATTTTTTTACTATCTCTGTATCGTAGTATATAAGAAGAAGATTTCTTTGTTTTACGCTCTTGTCTTCTTCTTTGTCTTCTGTGTCTGGTTGGTTCTGATGTCCTATCTGACGCTCGCGTATAGATCACAGTCTGAAAAATAATTATTTCAATTATATATAGTCTCATGATAATTAATGTTAAATGTATATGCAAATAGCTTGGTAGTGCGCGTTTTTAGTTAGTAGCAAAAACTACCTTCTCTGACCCACAGTTATCATTTACGTAATAATTAAATGTTTCCCTGGCCAACTGGTGTAAGTCCATTGTTGCAGTGACGCCATTTGTGTTAATAATGACAAAAGTATTTTAATAATCATTCAATTCTAAAAATTATTAAAGATAATAATCTAAATAAATGCAGAACGGCGTCTTGTAGTATTTTTCATTTATTTTGTAGACTAGAGGTACAGTTTTATTAAAAATAATTTTTTCAATTGTATACGCTGCCACTGCACTGGAGCATCAAGCCTCACAGAGAAAAATAAATAATTAATTGAGTATTATATTTAATTTGATTATAGCGTAACATTAAGGAAAGATATTTTTTTATCCATCGTAAAATGGATTCTTCACGATGGAATGTGTATCATGTTTCTGGCGATGGTGCCCTGAGCAAATTTAGACATGGCTTTTAACGAACATATAAGAGTATTTTTAACAAAACATTTCATTCTAAATTTAACAGGATATTTTATTGCATTCACCTTTTCAAAAAGTTACGTGATAATCTCTCTTTTTTAAGTAGTCGACGATATTATCGTCTTTTTTTTTGTTTTGGGGTCGTCGTTTAGTAACTTCGGTACTTGTAGTAGATTGAAGATCGGTAGGACTTTCATACGAAGTTTCTTCCTCATTCATCTCTCCGTCAGTGATAACACTGTCATCCTGCGACTGCTCAGCGGCACATCTCCGTCCACCCTATCTTTCTATTCTGAGATTCGGTTTCAAGAAAACTTAACTATTTATACGTTGTCCACTTAGAGTTCTTAGGTGCAGCAGATCCTGTTCCTGATCTGTTATTGCCCTTGAATCTATTATAGGAGTCTTTAAGTGTTTCCACCTAGTTTTATAATCCTCACCTCTAACGCAAATTGCGACAACAATTTTACATGTTAACATTCAAATGTCAATGAAAATTTCTTAAGAATGCCATGTACATTTACAAAACACATATTCTCTATATGTCATGTCCAAAGGAGAAACTTCTAAATCTTCGTCATACGACTATCGCATAACAGACGATATGTATACCGGATCGCTAGGAAAGTTTTGATCGTATTGAGAAAGAAAGTCAATAGTCTTACCCAAACCAGATTAAAATACTTTTAAACACGCTGAACCGGTTTTCTGGCAGAAATGGAATATACCAAATATAGCACTCTGACAAAGAACACTCAAGTTGTCATGAGTGTCGCGAGCACGGTGGAAATTCGCAGACTTGCGCCAGATGACTATCGCTGTCTGTTGCCCCGTTTCACCTCCTCGAAGGGAGTATGCGACACTGCGGCGACGAGTTTACAACCGTCTACAGGCTGAGCTGACACGCTCCAGACGTACTTGTAACCATCATCCATGGTCAGTTCTACTTGATGCCCAACCAGGTTAGAGTCATGCTGCTGCCGGAGACGGTGGCACTGTAAACTAAATTTTTCGTCCTAGTTATCGCAAACTATCTACAAATATAACTATGTGGTATTTACTTATTTAATTAATCTGTAATAGTTAGTGCCAACAGCCCTTCTCGGACGAGGGTTTCGCGGATACAGTACCTTTTCTACCTCACAGACGCCAAGAAACAACAATTTTAATATGGCAAATGGTATTAAAATGATTTTAGTGTCTATAGAGACAACGTGAGTAAATAACACTGACCATGAAGTAATGAAGTTAATACTGGCAGTAGTTCTACTCGTGCTGCTGCTGACACTAATATAGTTAGTAAGAACAATAGTGTTAATAATAATAACAAAAGCAAGAAATAAAGTATCAAATAGAAATAGAATTTACAGGTGCCAAACATCTATGTTCTGGGGAAAGGAAATTTAAGGAGACTGCGCCAGCTACGAACACTGGGAAATGAAGAAGACATGGTTATAAAGAAAAACTTACAAGGGTAAGGAGTGCGTACAGGGATAAGGGTAATCCTTATTGCTACCTTAGTGGATATATCATTAATTCTGTTCTGAAGATAGTGCAGGAGATTATTCCAGAGTCGGCTTCCTGCTACAGAGTGGGACTTCGAGGAAGTGGCTGAACGATACTGTAGTACAGAAAGGATTTTGCTCTGTTGGGAGAGAGTGCTTCTGCCATGTTGTTCAGGCAAGAATGTTGACGTCGAGGAAATATATGAGGGACAGTATTCATTCATAAGAGAGTAGAGAAGGTAGAGTATATGGAAATCTCTGCTCTTGTCTGCACACTGCCAGGATAGCTATGATGGTGAAACATGATCAGAGTCGAACATCGCAGCTATAAAAAACACAAGAATTCATAACAAGTTTCAGGCGCCGTGTGAATTCCCCTGAGGGAGATCTTGTGGGATGACGTAACTGTAATCAGTAACTGGAAGTATAAGTGTTTGTGCAAGTTTCTTTTTCAGGTAAAAAGAGGAGCTTTTTATATTTTTTAAGGGATGGAGAGATGCTGCACTGTGCACATTAATTTTTCTTATACTACTAGCCGTACGTGGTCACGTTCTGCCATCGCCCCATATGCTTAAATGGAAAAGAAAGCAAAGGAAAAGCACACGTTTCTAATATCTCCTTCCCACCCCCATCTCTTTCCATCTCCCCCTCCACCTTTCTTTGTCCATTTCCTCCTCTTTCCCATCTCTCTGTCCATCACCTCCTCCCCCACTCACGACATCCAGTCTTACAAGAACACGTCCAGATCGTCCGCCCTCAAAACTCTGCCATCTCTCTCTCCACATCCACCACTTCTAGAGGCTCACCTCCAACTGTGCAACGCTACGCGCTGTTCACATCTAACTACCCAACAGTACAATATCAAATATTCCAACAATGCCGACCAGCCACAGACTGCACACAGCACAGTCACTGATTTTCATACAGAGCGCTACGTGGCGTTACCAACACAAAAACCTAAACAGCCTACCCCGCAAAAAATTTTACAAATTGTTTTGGGCAGTGGCCAATACTTGTTTGCTAATTTTTTTATATTAAAGATAGCAAATATAGCAGAGGCACACACTTATTGATACACTGTTGGTCAAAAGCTAAAATTGTCCTCACAGTCCATAAAGACAGTCCTGATCATTCATCACAGTAGTAATTACAGTTTTATGCATAAAGTCTGAGCAGTAAAAGAAAATACATATAGAAGTAGTGGATTTCCATGCAGTCTTGAAGAAGTAGTGTTGTCCTTCCAAAGGAAAGACAGTGCTGACTCTTGACATGCAGACAGGTAATGGGCCACAACAGAGCAAACCGACAGCATAATCAGTCGCAGTTTTGAAGAATATTGGTAGGTAGGTCATCACAGAGCAGACCCACTGTAGTCCTGGTAGAGATTATGGTATTGGTGGGCCATCAAAGGTGCAGACCGACTGCAGTCTTTGTCGAGATGGCCAGCAGGCCTCTGCTACGACTGTGCAGCTGCACAATCACCAGCGAAGAGTCTTGCGGATAATATAACAAGTCCATGAACCACCATTTGTGCACTCACAAACCTCTTGAAATGTCCTTAGAAATAGCAGTGCTATTAACCAGTCCCTTGCTGAATTATCAACAAATGTACAAACGCTAACAGTCTCGTTTTTTTGTAAGTTCTCACATACTATGCATATACTATGACCAACAGAAATTTGCGCAATGAAATGAAACTTAATTTGAAGAACTGGTGCCTGTACAACTGAAAATTTACAACATAAGAATAATATTACAAAGTTAAAGAATACATCATTAAATAACATAATAGTACAGATATCATTTGCAGTAATACGTGCTTTACAAATGAATAGAAATAAATATATACATCAGTGTTACAGGAATTATGACACAAGCAAATAAATAAATAATGAGAAGAGCTTTTGAAACATAAATTTCACACATGAGCATTAAAACAGAACGGAATAACTAATGTCTAAACATATTTACAAAGAAAATAACATAGTATTAGAAAAATTCTACAACATAACTCTTATCAGATAAACACATACAGACAGGAAGAACACAAATACACAAGGGTACACAAACACATAGCGGAATAACACAAAAGGACAGGACAGGCTTTGTTTTCAGTGTGACATTTGGTACTGCAGTATTTATCACATTTTATTTGCAAACAAAACTTTCCTTACTTCTTGGAGATCTCCCTTAGTTCATCATCATTCACAAAAAGTTCTATCTATACCTGTTGTTCCTAAACCCTACTGTTTTGTTCATATCCTCCCAAAATAATAATTTTTCATTGTACAATACTCATTTTGACCAAATCTTTTTCATATAACTTCTCAGTGAATTATTTCCCTATTCTTCATAATTAGTTTCTTATATAGTCTACCCCTTTTAAGCTAACTTAAATCTACTGACCTCAGATATATATATATATATATATATATATATATATATATATATATATATACTAAGGGTGGCGCACTGCAGCAGCACAAAACAATTAACACAAACAGCAATGACAAAAAATGCAAATTGGTAAAGTAAGCAGCAGTAAATATAAATTAGCAAAGCAAATGCAACATTACAATTAATATGAGCCAATGAGCATCAACAAGAAAAATAAATCTGTAGTAAAAGTGGCTTAACAGAGTAATGCAAAGTGACAAATGCAATAATTTATACCTAAACATGATAAAGCTCAAGCAGAAAGAATATTACAGTAAAGATAGGAAATGTCTAATACCTATGCCATATCTTAACCCTAGAGTGATGCATCACCTTAACTTACTCTGCAAAAAAAGTTACCAAATCGTTGAAAAGATTACGTATGCAACTCCACTGAAGGGAAATGTCTGTTTGTCCTCCCTTTTTTAAGAAAGTAGATCATAAAATTATTATGTACTAGGTCTGTAGACAGAACACGTTTCTATTAGTACATTTATTAACCCTCGCTCAGGCACAATTCTGGGACTCCTGAGTTCAGGTGCAATGAGCCTGACAGGCACAGATTTTGAAATCACTTATTACCTCAGATTATCAACTTTAGTACCTTAAACGTAATCCGTTACTTTCATGGGAATGTGTACAGACAGAACATACGAAAGTGGATGAAAAAATTTTTTTATTAACCACAAAAGTAACAAAATTGAAAGGACTGAAATTTTGAAACCAGCACCAAACAGTTACAATTTTTAGTACATAAGTTTTACTAAACAGTAAATTTAAGAAAAAAACTCCAATTGTAAGCCACTTTTTTGATGCTGGTGTCTTTCAGACTCACTCAGAATTACCAGAAGGAACACATAGACGCACAGAAAAGCAAAGTTGGCAGACCATATTTGGCTGGGATAGGCAGATTGCGTTATGGCAGTTTTTACATTCATAGTTTGACATCCTTCTGCAACCCATTTCTGTAGTGCAGGTGGTGCATCTACATCTTTTTGGACGTGGGAAACGTGGTTATTCCTCTCTATCTTCAGTGGGGATAAATCTTTTGAGCCGACTTTGCAGGCTGGAGGGGATTCCAACCTTTCTCATACTTCTTTTGTGTAGCTCTCCAAGAACAAGATGATGTACCAGTGATTTTAGGTACACTCTTCTACGCATTTTCTCCAGTTGATTTACAAGATAAATTACCTGTGAGTTGATATCACCCACATTCAGCATTGTGAAAAAAATTATCATTGGCCAGCGCTTTGTGTTTCAGTTGACACTGTAAGTAGCAAACATCTGATCAACAGTATCAACACCACCAGTTGTTGAATTGCAGAAAGTAACAATCTGTGGTTTATATTTCTCTCCACAATCGGTATCAATAGCAGCGTCATTGTGCAACGAAGATACAAGAATCACATTTTTGTTCTGAGGTGGTATGTAGGAAACCAGAATCTCCCCATCATTAAAGCCAGGCATGCTGCTGTATCGTTCCTTCCCTTTTACTTCAACAAATTCTGATGGCAATTGCCTTTTATTTTTTCTGACGGTTCCAACAAATAACAGCTTTTTTGTTTTCAAATAGCCAATGAGTTCAGAAAACCAGTTATCTGCCGTAATATTGCGACCAGATCCAAATAAAGGCTTAGCCACTCTCTTGTCAACTTCACTTGGCTTGTTGCTGACACAGAAGGGACCCAATGGCTTTAATCCAACGTAGATCTCCATGTTGACTGTATACATCATTTTAGCATCAACAAGAGCAAAATGTTTTATTCCATATTTGTTTGGTTTTGATGGTATGTACTGCCGAAAAACACATCTTCCACGAAAACCTTGAAGCATTTTGTCTATTGTGATGTTTTCACTAGGGGAATAGCTCTTTTGACAATTTTCCACAAGCTTTTCGAAAACTTCACGAATCGGTGCTAGCCGGTCAAATTCTTTCCGTTGGGTTCTGGTCATTCGGTCATCAAAACGAAGGCAACGTATCAGATTCTTAAATCATTTGAGATTCATTTCCTCAAGATGACATGGGTTAGACAGATCATAGTAATTCCGAGCCATATTTGTGGAAAATCTCGGGAGTAAAAGAGAAAACACCATGATAGTTATGTGTTCAGGTGCGATGTGCCTGAAAGGCTGAGCTCAAAATAGTATATATTTTCGTAAATAATTCACAAAATTCACGTTACTTATGCATCAAATGAACAAAATAAGCACTCTGATCAAAAAGAACAAAAAATACGCACCTTCGTAAGTGAGACGTGATCAGATGCAATGAGCTTGAGAGGCCACGAACGTAGCACCTCCTCTCCACAAGCGTTACGCAAACACTAATGGAGTGAGTTGTAAACAGCATCTGAAGATAGGAAACTACGAGTGGCGGGGAAATCTCACGCCCCCTACTTGGCGAGAGAGGGAGAAAAATATTTCAGCTGTGCCTGTCAGGCAGATTGCGCCCGACGGAGGGTTACATTTTAATTTACCACATGCTGCGGTGAAACTAGAAACTAGATATTACACAAAATGAGAAAATATATATACACTACTGGCCATTAAAATTGCTACACCATGAAGATGACGTGCTACAGACGCGAAATTTAACCAATAGGAAGTTGATGCTGTGATATGCAAATGTTTCAGAGCTTTCACACAAGGTTGGCGACACCTACAACGTGCTGAAATGAGGAAAGTTTGCAACCGATTTCTCATACACAAACAGCAATTGACCGGAGTTGCCTGGTGAAACGTTGTTGTGATGCCTCGTGTAAGGAGGAGAAATGCGTACCATCACGTTTTCGACTTTGATAAAGGTCGGATTGTAGCCTATCGCGATTGCGGTTTATCGTATCGCGACATTGCTGCCCGCGTTGGTCGATATCCAATGACTGTTAGCAGGTAATGGAATCGGTGGATTCAGGAGGGTAATACGGAACGCCGTGCTGGATCCCAATGGCCTCGTATCACTAGCAATCGAGACGACAGGCATCTTATCCGCATGGCTGTAACGGATAGTGCAGCCACGTCTCGATCCCTGAGTCAACAGATGGGGATGTTTGCAAGACAACAACCATCTGCATGAGCAGTTCGACGGCGTTTGCAGCAGCATGGACTATCAGCTTGGAGACTATGGCTGCGGTTACCCTTGATGCTGCATCGCAGACGGGAGCGCCTGCGATGGTGTACTCAACGACGAACCTGGGTGCACGAATGGTAAAACGTCATTTTTTCGGAAGAATCCAGGTTCTGTTTACAGCATCATGATGGTCGCATCCATGTTTGGCGACATCGCGGTGAACGCACATTGGAAGTGTGTATTCGTCATCGCCATACTGGCGTATCAACCGGCGTGACGTCTCTGTCACCTCTTGTTCGCATTGACGGCACTTTGAACAGTGGACGTTACATTTCAGACGTGTTACGACCCATGGCTCATTTGATCCCTGCGAAACCCTGCATTTCAGCAGGATAATGCACGACCGCATGTGGCAGGTCCTGTATGGGCCTTTCTGGATACAGAAAATTTTCAACTGCTGCCCTGGCCAGCACATTCTCCAGATCTCTCACCAACTTAAAATGTCTGGTCAATGGTGGCCGAGCAACTGTCTCATCACAATACGCCAGTCACTACTCTTGATGAACTGTGGTATTGTATTGAAGCTGCATGAGCATCTGTAACTGTACACGCCATCCAACCTGTGTTTGACTCAATGCCCATGCATATCAATGCCGTTATTACGCCCATAGGTGGTTGTTCTGAGTGCTGATTTCTAAGGATCTATGAACCCAAATTGCGTGAAAATGTAATCACATGTCAGTTCTAGTATAATATTTTGGTTCAATGAATACCTGTCTATCATCTGCATTTCTTCTTGGTGTAGCCATTTTAATGGCCAGCAGTGAATAAACTAAAGCATGAAATGTCATTCCCTATCCGTATCTCATTTCAGTAAATATCAGCAATTACGATCTCTAGAGCGTAATCATTTGTTTTCAAGTATGAGCATGTAGTATTTGCGATGCTTTCTATAAAGGAATGTCAATAAGGAGTTAATGGCCTCTTTTTTCTCCACCTAATGGCTTTTTTCGTGGGCGACTGTCGTGCAGCTGGGCACCTACTGCATATTATGTCAAGGTCACTTACCTTCCTTACATAAATATTTACGCCAGCAGTCTCCGCTCAGTGACAATCTGATATATGTGTATATGTATATATATATAATTTCATAGGTTGATAATTTACGTTACAAATGTGTAGAAACGAAGTAATATGAATAGCAGAGAAATACATTCATGCATAACAGACACTACTATTCTTGGTTTCCAACATCTTTTTCACAAATCAGAGTCCCTAACCAATACTCATCATTCATATACGTACAAACATGCAATCACGTTGCTCACATAGCATCATCTTACTGATCATAAACATATCTCAACAGCATAATACACGTCATCATTGCAATAATAACATCGTAACACCTCATTCAAATCTCAAAAACTCCGTAGCTTTGCTCAATAATCTCACGACCTTTAAAAAAATGCGCTCTGCCCGTTTTTATAAAGTCATCTACCTCAAACGTACTTCAAAAATCATGATCCCATACTAAGTACATCATTCAAAGCTCTCATAGTATCACAATGTTTCCGAAAAAATATAAACAGTTGACAAAGTACAGACAAAATACAATTTCATAAGTGCGAAGTTATCCAACTGTGTGATTGTGTAAACATGTGTAACTGATGTAGTAAAAAATATATTTGTCTCTCTCAGTTAAATGATCAGATAGCTGTGTAATTCTGTGTTAGAGAAATATGGTACCAATGTGTAAAGTTGTATAAGCAAATACCATATTAGCTATGACTCCTAGCGCTTGCGACACGCTTAGTAAACAAAGTAGGTTTGTATCCCCTGAGGATAAATGTATATATACCCTCAGATGTTACAGATTGCAGCAATCGAATGAAGTGTATCACCGAAAACTTTCTTTGTATCATTGTAAATAAAAAATCTTATAAATAAATGTTTGAAGAACAAAAATTAATCACTGAAATGTGTGTCCTGTAGCGCTAAGCTGTGCGTCTTGCTATAAGATAATCTCCGTCATAACTTAAGGGTAAAAAAGTGCCAAGTGTGGTAATTATCGTCGTTCGTAGATAAAGTACTGTAGAAGTCAATGTACTTACCTCGTAATAAATAAATGTGATATCGTAGTTATTATGCTTATTGCCGTGATCAAGAAAGTGCTGTTCTGTAATGATTTTTGTGCTATGGAAAAGGCTGTCTCATTGTAGCTATACCACAAAAGTTACTAATAAAACATGTTTTACTTTCCAGAAGAATTCAGAGAAACTGTGTAGATATAAAACAGATACAGTGCAAAAGCAATAACATAAATTGTGTCACTCATTAGTAGCGTCGTGATATAATGGTGTAGCTGTGAAATAAACTAACCACTGTGTCATCTGGTATCTGTCATAAAGTACTTTAAATCCAGAATGTATTTTCAAGTAAACCAAAATGTTGCATTAAAATCTCATTATCAGTACCAGTATATGTTCTAAGTATGTAAGCCTCATAGTGGTTACGTGATCGTGCAACAAACAAGGAAGAATGTACACACAATAACACTGTGCTGTCTGTTCACTATAACAATGCATTCGTAATTACTGTCTAAATAAGTTCCCTAGATTCTTTACTGGATAGCTAACTTTAAAACATTGTTTCATGTTAACAGTTTCTAAGTGTGACAAAGCGTACTAGCAACATGAAGGGAAAAATTTTATGGCAAGGACTAAGTTAAAAAGCATATTATCTCTCAATAAATGGTTTTACATATGAAATGTGGTGTAAACCTTTACCTTACCTCAGTACGTAGAATATCAACTTCAAAGCAAATATCATGTGGTATATGTCGGTAAAGAATAGTGGAATTTTTCTCAAGGTTAGGGACTATGTTATTTTTCTCTGAGCCAGCCAGCGAACTTGGCTGCCTGTGGTGTGAGTCATTGTCTGTTACCTTTGTTGTCGCGCGTTTTTACTGGGATTTGGAGATCTAACTTCTACAAATTCACCTTGTCGAGAGGGCCCTGCCCTGTTTGAATCCAGCCAGTTCAGATAAAATTCTGGTCTGTTGTTAAGATTTTATTGTCTGTTATCATGTCGGTAGTTTCTGTAATTTCTTTCTTGTCGGTCACATGGTGGAGAATTTCTCCCTGAGTCGTAATGGCATGGTGGACTGTTGCATCTGAAGTTATTCTGTTTCCCTTGATAATAAATGTTTTGGTTCCCATATTGTCTGTTTCTCTGATTGTCTCTGTCATGGGTCATTAGTGTGGACAGATGATCTTTCCCTGTAATTATTATTACTCTGCCAATGGTTGTCATATGGGTGATATCTGTTTTCATCAGGATTTGCGTTGTAAGAATAGCCTTCTCGTATGCAGTTATTGTTCCTGCTGTCACGGAATTGGGACGGATGTGACCTGTAATGATTGTTTTCTTGTTTTCGCATCCTACGACTGTCTGTGTCAATTTCTAATTCTGACTGAGGTTTCTTAATTATTTAAGTTCTTTAATATTTTCTGAGTGAATGTATAAAAAGCACTCCCTACTGGAATCCAAACTGTAATATACCACTACTAGTTTAATGCGAAAATTGGCTTGATTACATTACTTCTTCAAATATTTTGGAAATAGAAGTCAGTAAGTAAATTGGCCTATTTTTATTTAAGGCTTGTTATTAAGAGGTTCAGCATTTGCATATTTTAATCTGTCTGCACAAATTCCCTGAATCAGTGTTGGATTACATGTTTCACCAAGGACATTAATTATCCAGTTGAACCATTTTCCGTTTTTAGAATTTTTTTATGTTCTGTTCTTTTCAGTGAAGGATGTTGGTGTTATTTCTAGTTGCTTATAGTTTTGAGGAATGACATTTTTAGTATATTCTCTTGCTTCTTCAAATGAAACATTTGCCGCTATTTTAGTTGCTATATGTAGAAAGCGACTGGTAAAGATATTTGCTGCTTGCGAATTATAAGGCCCCAGCTTTCCCATTTAGTTTAATTTTGGTGGTGTCTTGTATAATGACTGGTTGTCTTGTCTCCCATTTCACAATGTCTCATATAGTTATAATTATGTGTACTAAGAATTTCTGTCAGGACATGCATATTTCTGGACATAAGAAGAGGAAATAATAGTGAGAGAGCACAGAGGGCATGCATTGGTTGCGTAAAGAAGTCTAGAGGTATCAAACATTTGAAACGTTGTCCTTAATGTGAGGAATAACTTTATGAGAATGTAAATTTGGAGCCCACACTTAATGGAGGTATATGATGGAAACCGAGAAAAAGAATCAATGCATCCAAGGTGTGGTGCTATAGAAGAATGTTCAAAATTAGGTAGACTGCTAAGATAAAAGAAGGTTCTACCCGAATCGCCAAGGAGAGGAAAATGTGGAGAACATTTACAGAAAAAAGAACAGGCAGGATGATGGGTCATGTGTTAATAATGAAGGAATAACTTTTATGTTACTTGACGGAGCTACGGAGAGTGTAAACTGTAGGAAGACAGAACTTCGAATATATGTGATCGCTCTAAGCTTGTTGACACCAGTGCCTACCAATTTAAATTGTATATTACAGCACTGAGGATGGTCACTTTGCGGTTAATAAAACAAAAAAATACGAAAAATGCTGTCTCTCCTTCTAAGTATATCCATTATCTGGTCGTGGTGCACAGGACACTCCATGGAGTCTCCAATCAATATGCAACAATTATTTGAGGACATTGGTTGCAGGCCCTGGTCAGAGACAAATGTTTGGCACCGGAGAGGAAACTGTGGCTCAGCGCAATAAAATCACGGAGAAGACTGATGACCAAGATACAAAAATGCCTAGATTTTGATTTAGTGACTTGTAGCCTTCCAGTCGCCATCTTCGCTTACTTCAGTGATACAATATGTGTGTGATATAAACCTGCCCAGAAAAGGAACTTATCACTACCGAAACTATTCATATTCATATTTCTATTTACCTTTACAGTCAAAGTCCGACGCACATGTTGTGCTAAAGTACTGTTTTATTTTTGTCTTCTGCTACTGCACAACGATACAGGTTACCACAAATTCCTGCACAAAACACACACAAGAACCTCTTTCTGTGTCTACAGGGTGGTCGGAAATTCCCATTACAAACTACTAGAGCTTCTAGAGGGAAGTGAGTAAATAATATTTTGAATTGGAATACTTTTCCGGTAACCTTCAGTATTCATTCTACGACGTTTTCAGTTTACATGTTTAACTTATCCGCTTCTGCTTAAAAAACTGAATTAGGCATAACGCAGTACAGCTATCAGGTAAAAATTCGAAAGGAAACACAAGAAAAACATCCGTTTATCGCTTAAGCACGTGTGTCTGTATTAACACTTAAACATTGCGTGTTCACATTACTTGAAAACAAAACAGTATCCAGCATCTCGTATGTAGAGAAGAATATTGATGCATTAAAACAGCGGCTCGATTTGGCGTCCATGAACGTTGTTACACACACTGTACTTACGAAGCGTGTTCTGGTACACACTTCCCATCCCACCTGGCGTGTCTTCAGTTTCTAGTGCAGCGACCAGAACTCGTATCAGCAAATCTTCCTCTGCCTCTACAGGCGACTCGTAAATTAAAGTTCGCAAGTCAGACGGTAGGTGACGTCAGGTGGCCGCCTCACGTAATACACGTCATCACGTGTACCCTAACGCACGCCAGAACAAGCAACTCTGCGACTTTTCTCTTGCCCTCAGCAGACGTGGATGCGTTACACATCTAAACTGAAACCGTCGTAGAACGGTTCCTATTCAAAATATTATGTACTCTCTCCCCTCCACAAGTTCTGGAAGTTTGTAACGGGAATTTCCCAACACCCTCTACAGGACCCTACTTTTTCCTTGTTGTTTTATAAGGGGTAGTCAAATCAAAACGAGATTGATGAAGGAAAATAAACCGTTTATTATTTCAAAGTAATCACCATCACTGTTAATTCATTTATCCCACTGTGAGACAAGTTGCTCAGGGCCTTCGTGGAAAAAGTCCGCAATTGCCTACGGGAACATCATTGTACCCAAGGGTGCACCTCTTCGTCTGAAGAAAATCAACAGCCACAATTCTGTTTCTTCAAAGCTCCCAAAATATGGGGAATACAGTGGGAGAGATCGGGGCTTTCTGAGACGATAGGGAAGAGTAAATGTATCGATTTGAGGATAACGGACCCTGGTCTGGAAACGATCGAGTCGAAAGCTATAACCAGTATCTCTAACTATGGATCTCTTTTTCTGCAAGTTCTCTGCTTCCCATATCTTGGGAGGGAGTAGTATGGACGACACAAAAAAAAAAAAAATAATTGAGTTATACATGGGCTCTAAAATGCTTATCTTATCAGATATGAGCACCTGTTTGGCACAATAGATGTGTTTCACAAACTTGATTATGAACAAGTTCTCATAGCCTTATCCATTTTACAGCCCATGTTTATTGGACACTTTTTTCTCGCTTTAGGTCAGGCTACAACCGTTCAAAGTATGGTAACCAGAGACCTTGCATTAGAAGGGGTTCACCGTCAGAGATATCAGAACGATTTACACTTGTCACTTTCCGCTCAAATTGATACATTTACCCTTCGCCCATCATCCTTGGAAGTTTGTAACATCACCACGGAAATACTCTGTATAGAAGGAACACACACAGCTATCAACGGAGAACACACGTACAGAGATAACTACGTAAAAATTTTCAGTATTTTTGCTTGACTGCACTCTGAAATTGTAAGACCTTACCAGTGTTTGCTTCTGTAGTTTTCAGCTTGTAGTCTTTTTCCATGACCATATTCTATTGCTGAGCTTCAAAGTCATGTAATATAACTTTTTTTCAAATAAGCCAAGCTTGTCACAAGAAAACATGTTGTAAGATCGTTGTTTCATAAGCATTTTTAAAGAATTTCCTTACAAAAACTGTTATTATTTTACTCAAAGAGGAGAACTTTATATACAAACATACCAGGAATTTTGATTAAGTTATGTGTGTTGAATAGTGGTTTGTATGACTGCCAATTGTTTGTTCCCTTCACATGCATGACGATTTCTTTTTCTGCAGCTTTAGAATACCGAGAAGACATAGTTTCCATGATCCAAAGAATATATGCAAAAACTTATATATCCGTGATAAACAATTTTCTTCTAAGGGTAACCCAGCGAAAAATGTACACTGTGCGGCTGGTCCCAGCGGAGGTTCGAGTCCTCCCTCGGGCATGGGTGTATGTGTTTGTCCTTAGGATAATTTAGATTAAGTAGTGTGTATGCTTAGAGACTGATGACCTTAGCAATTAAGTCCCATAAGATTTCACACACATTTTTGAAAAATCTACAGTGTACCTGAAACAACCTTGCAATATGAGGGCAGGACCACCCATTTTCTACACAGCTCCGATCTCCCCCTACGTGATTTCCATAGTTCTGAAGCCCAGAGCAAAGACATTCCTGACAGTCTACTTGATTTGGATGAAGAGGCGCACACCTGGGTACAGTCATGGTTCCGTACTCAACCGTAGAAATTTTGCCAATATGGTACTGATAGTCTTGTCTCACATTGGAATAAGTGTATTACAGTTATGGTGATTACTTTTGAGATAATAATTCGGTGTACATACTTTATTCCACCTGCCTCGTTTTCATTTGACTGCCCCTTACAGATATCGAGTTAGCGAAGTTTTATAACCTCATTCTTCAGAGGAAAACGATGTCCCTAAGATAGTGTTTTAAGTATAACCTCTTTTTAATAGCTATAGGTATCACTGCATCTAGAGTAAATAGTCCTGCTAACTGATTTGTGAACAACTTTCCTGTTTCCAGTTCATCTTCCTCTCCTGCAGCAAGTACCCACCAGCTGCAGATGACTATTAAGCGACAGGGAGGGTGGAAACAAAATACAGGTTTCAGTTTCTGTCACGAAATAAAGTATATGTGTTGTTTATTAATCGGTCTCTTGTTCCTTTCCATTTTCCAGAACTTAAACTGAAAGAGCCCGTTTAACACATTTCAAATAATCAGTGAATTAATTGGGCCTCCATTTCGATCAGAAATGTCACTGTAGATCTGCAAACGTCCAAAGCTCTAAATATTTAAAAGCGTGTTATACAGCCAATCTGGGGAACAGACTGAATACGTCCTGTCCTGTTTCGTAGAGCTTTTAATTGGTCCAGCTTGACTGTGAATCTACAGCGTACAGGTCTGCTAGACCATTATACAGTAAGGTACTGAGTCTGCCATGAGGGCATGTGGTTGTCAACACCAGCGTCACAGCTGGCGAGTCACCAGGCAGCTTTAATGGTCTGACAACCATACAAACGTACAAAATGTGTTCCACACCCTGTGCGCCAACGTATTATACCCATCGTCTTCCACCAATGGAGGATTATTCAATAGTCGTCCGCCAGCAACGAGACCATCTGAGACGCGAATAAAGAAATCCGTGTGGGCAATATTAAAGCTTTTCGCCACAGGTGGAGTAAATCATCACCTGGCTTCTTTAGGGACCCCACAGCTCTTCATTATTACTCTACTTTTGTTAAACAAGAAACACTCTGCAAGTGATTTTTAGATATATGTTTAATAAAGTTTAAACGAGCAGAACAGTATTATGACTGTGTACACAAATGAGTCACATCAAACAGAAGCCTTCGGTGATAGAAACTACCTACCAGATGTGTTCATAGTATACTATACTGAGCTGTGCGCGATTCTAATGGCATTCAAGGAGATAAGACGAGGAGAGGAGAACATGTTTTACTGTCTGCTCCAGTTCCAATAACATTCTAGAGGTTCTACAAAAATTGTCTTTGACTGAAAAGGCTACTCAGTTAATACAAGATACTTCCCGGTCGCAATAAGTGAGTGGAAAGGTGATGGTATACTGTTGAGTACACGGGCATGTGTACCAACGAGATAGCTGATGTAGTATTGAAGAAGACCTGTTGGAGTGACGGAGCTGAACAATGCGCCTTTCTCCTACAGTCTGTGAACTTGCTGCTGGGCCAGAAGGTCATGCACAAACGGGTGGAAGAGTGGCTGGAGGTGAAAAACAACAAACTGTGAGCTGTGGAGCCAACTACCGGCATGTGTCATTCCTCCTCCCAGGCACGAAGTCGGGACGAAGTCTTGCCCATTCGTCTTCATGTATAACATAGCTGAAATGACTGACTCTTTGCTCCAGCCAGAGAAACTCTCCATTTGTGAAATTCTTGTGAGTTGTCCAGGCTCCACAGTATAACCTTAGGTTGAAGTTATAAAGCATTGCACAGTGGCTGGTTCACCCCTTATGAGTCTAGCGATCGGTCAACCTCTGTTTCTGCTATGTCATTTCACACTGATGACTGCTCAGCAGAAATAAAGTAAGAGAAATTATGTCAATTATACTGGGTGATTATAATTAAAGTTGAACTTTCAAACCACTGTAGAAATAGCACCACTGGTCAGAATGACGTCAAATTAAAACGGAACATAATTGGAGAAGGAGGGGGGGGGGGGGGGGGGACGTATGGCAGATTAATAATAAATAGTTACAAAATGTAGCAATAGATGGAGTTATAAGCATCATAAATTAATAGTGGTAAGCTACATATGACAAATGAATCATACAACAATGCCTAAGGTGTACGTTTGACGTTAAGCAAACTGTTCCACTCAGTGTGCATGGGTGTACAGGTGTGATACTGTTAGTTACGTAAGCCAATCGAACAAGGCAGGGCCATATCACATCGGATGGGAAAATGTTTTTTTTTTTTTTGTCTTGAGTCAAATACCGCATAAAAAGCATGAATCACATCGGTCTTTAATTGTCATGAGGCCAAAAACCGCATAAAAGCATGTCAAAATCAAATCGGATTGTTAATTGGCGCCAAACATGATCAGTATTCCGTCCACCGTTTTCTGCAACAAGCTGAAATCGAGAAACAGCATGTTCCACAACTGATCGAAGTGTTTCCGGGGTCACATTCAGAATGTGTTGTGCAATGTGTACCTTCAATGCTGATAATTTTGCAGTTGTAACACTGAATACAATCTCTTTCATGTAGACCCTCAGCCAGAGGTCACACTCATTAAGATCAGGTGATCGGGATGGCCAGGCTGTAGGGAAATGGTGACTGATAATTCTAGTATTTCGGAATTGGTACTTAAATTCTAAAACAAACGTCTCTCTTGCCGACGGGTCAACAGTAGGTTAACAACAAGCAACTCGTGCACATGGATAGTTTAGAATGGATAGCAAAGAAGGATGTTCCGTAGTATTTTACGCACCGTGTGTCCAATGTTCGGCCAATTGTCATTGCACTACACGTTTGCACTCCAACACTCGTCTCCTCCTGCATCGCTGTGGCCACTACTTCCACTGACATTGAATCAATTCGTTTCTTCCCATGGATAGTTTAGAATGGATAGCAAAGAAGGATGTTCCGTAGTATTTTACGCACCGTGTGTCCAATGTTCGGCCAATTGTCATTGCACTACACGTTTGCACTCCAACACTCGTCTCCTCCTGCATCGCTGTGGCCACTACTTCCACTGACATTGAATCAATTCGTTTCTTCCCTCTACCAGGTTGCACACCGGAAGAACCCATCTTTTCGAATTTCCGAATCATTTTCTGCAGACCGACGGCAGTCATCGGACCAACGCCTATTTTCAAACCCTTCAGTGTCCAGAAATTATGGAGAGCGTCGTGTGCAAAGTCATCATTCTTGTAATACGGCTCTACAAGCAGAGCGCGATCCTGCACTGAGACAGTCATGGCGAACATCGTCGACGTGAAAGGAGGAAAAGCCGTGCACCCGGCGTAGTGTCTATACCAACTTCCATGGGTCGTGCGCATGACAGTTGTTTTCATTTACGTATTTTGATACATAAAGCGCCATCAACTGATCAATTTTCCCAGTATTTTTATTTCTTCCATACGTTTCCCCTACTCAGGAGGACGTTGTTACCAGGAGAAAGAAAACTGGCGTTCTACGGATCGGAGCATGGAATATCAGATCCCTTAATCGGGCAGGTAGGTTAGAAAATTTAAAAAGGGAAATGGATAGGTTAAAGTTAGATATAGTGGAAATTAGTTAAGTTCGGTGGCAGGAGGAACAAGACATTTGGTCAAGTGAATACAGGGTTATAAATACCAAATCTAATAGGGATAAAGCAGGAGTAGGTTTAATAATGAATAGAAAAATAGGAATACGGGTAAGCTACTACAAACAGCATAGCGAACCCATTACTGTGGTCAAGATAGATACGAGGCCCACGCCTACCACAGTAGTACAAGTTTATATGCCAACTAACTCCGCAAATGACGAAGAAATTGATGAAATGTATGATGAGATAAAAGAAATTATTCAGGTAGTGAAGGGAGACGAAAATTTAATAGTCACAGGTGACTGGAATTCGATAGTAGGGAAAGGAAGAGAAGGAAACGTAGTAGGTGAATATGGAATGGGATGAAGGAATGGAAGAGAAACCCGCCTGGTAGAATTTTGCACAGAGCATAACTTAATCATAGCTAACACTTGGTTATAGAATCATAAAAGAAGGTTGTATACATGGAATAAACCTGGAGATATTTGAACGTCTCAGATAGATTATATAATGGTAAGACAGAGATTCAGAAACCAGGTTTTAAATTGTAATACATTTCGAGGGGCAGACGTTGACTCTGACCACAATCTATTTGTTATGAACTGTACATTAAAACTGAAGAAACTGTAATAAGGTGGGAATTTGAGGAGATGGGACCTGGATAAACTGAAAGAAGCAAAGATTGTAGAGAGCTTCAGGGAGAGCATTAGGGAACGATAGAAAAGAACGGAGGAAGCGAATGCAGTAGGAGAAGAATGGGTAGCTTTGAGAGGTGAAATAGTGCAGGTAGCAGAAGATCAAGTAGGTAACAAGACGAGGTCTAATAGAAATCCTAGGGTAACAGAAGAGTATATGAATTTAATTGATGAAAGGGGAAAATACAAAAATGTAGTAAAAGGAGTACAAACATCTCAAAAATGAGTGCAAAATGGCTAGAGGACAGATGTAAGGATGTAGAGACATCTATCACTAGGGGTGAGATAGATACTGCCTACAGGAAAATTAATGACACCTTAGGAGAAAAGAGAACCACTTGCATGGATATCAAGAGCTCAGATGGAAACCCAGTTCTAAGCAAAGAAGGAAAAGCAGAAAGGTGGAAGGAATATATGGAGGGTCTATACAAGGGCGATGTTCTTGAGGACAATATTATAAAAATGGGAGAGAATGTAGATGAAAATGAAATAGGAGATATGATACTGCGTGAAGAGTTTGACAGAGCACTGAAAGACCTAAGTCGAAACAAGGCCTCCGGAGTAGACAATATTCCATTAGAACTACTGACAGCCTTGGGACAGACAGGCCTAACAAAACTCTACCATCCAGTGATCAAGATGTATGAGACAAGCGAAATACCCTCAGACTTCAAGAAGAATGTAATAATTCGAATCCCAAAGAATGCAAGCGTTGACAGATGTGAAAATTACGGAACTATCAGTTTCATAAACCACGGCTGCAAAATACTAACACGAATTCTTCACAGATGGATGGAAAAACTGGTAGAAGCTGACCTCGGGGAAGATCAGTTTGGATTCCGTAGAAATGTTGGAGCACATGAGGCAATACTGACCCTACGACGTATCTTAGGAGAAAGATTAAGGAAAGTCAAACCTACGTTTCTAGCTTTTCTAGACTTAAAGAAAACTTTTGACAATGTTGACTGGAATATTCTCTTTCAAATTCTGGAAGTGGCAGGGGTAAAATACGGGGAGCGAAAGGCTATTTACAATTTGTACAGAAAACAGATAGCAGTTATAAGAGTCGAGGAGCATGAAAGGGAAACAGTAGTTGGAAAGGGAGTGAGACAGGGTTGTAGCCTATCCCCGATGTTATTCAATCTGTATACAGGGTGAGTCACCTAACGTTACCGCTGGATATATTTCGTAAACCATATCAAATACTGACGAACCGATTCCATAGACCGAACGTGAGGAGAGGGGCTAGTGTAATTGTTTAATACAAACCATACAAAAATGCACGGAAGTATGTTTTTAACACAAACCTACGTTTTTTTTAAATGGAAACACCTTAGTTTTGTTAGCACATCTGAACATGTAAACAAATACGTAATCAGTGCCGTTTGTTGCATTGTAAAATGTTAATTACATCCGGAGATATTGACGCTTGAAACTTCCGACGTTCAGTTGCGTGTTGTAGCAAACACGGGCCACGGTCGGCGAGCAGCATCTGCATACGATGACGACCGTGTTTACGAGTGTGGCTGTAGTGCACTGTTGTGGTTTGGTCTAGCTGTCGCAGTGTCCGCATGTAGCGCTTGCTGCTATTGTTATTCTGCATTCGCCTTCGCACGCAGACCAACTGTAGTACACCGTCTTACCACACGTCTGTGATAGTGTAGTGTTGTAGGAACTGTGACCATGGTGTATTCGAACCCTGAAAAGGCGGAGATGATACTCATCTATGGCGAGTATCGACGAAATGCCGCTAAAGCCTGCAGGGTGTATGCAGAACGGTACCCGGACAGAGAGCATCCAATCTGCCGCACATTGCAAAACATCTACCGCCAACTGTATGCAACAGTATGGTCGTAGCACGCAAACGGGTCCGTAACAGGCCCGTTACAGGAGATGCGGGTGCAGTTGGTGTGTTAGCTGCTGTTGCCATGAACCCACACATGAGTACACGGGACATTGCGAGAGCCGGTGGACTGAGTCAAAGTAGTGTCATGCGCTTACTGCATCGTCACCGCTTTCACCCGTTTCATGTGTCGCTACATCAGCAATTACATGGTGATGACTTTAATCATCGAGTGCAATTCTATCAATGGGCATTAACAGAGAATGCGTTGCAGTTCTACCTGTTTACCGATGAAGCGGGTTTCACAAACCGTGGACAATCCTCGCTGGCTCAGACAGGTAGAGCGACAGCGACCGTGGACTGTAAATGTATGGTGAGGAATCAAAAATGGTTCAAATGGCTCTGAGTACTATGGGACTTAACATCTGTGGTCATCAGTCCCCTAGAACTTAGAACTACTTAAACCTAACTAACCTAAGGACATCAGACACATACATGCCCCGGGCAGGTTTCGAACCTGCGACCGTAGCGGTCGCGCGGTTCCGGACTGTAGCGCCTAGAACCGCTAGACCACCGCGGCCGGCTGGTGCGGAATCATTGGCGACCACCTCATTGGTCCTCACTTCATTGCAGGGGCACAAACAGCTGCAACATACATCGCGTTTCTACAGAATGATCTGCCAACGTTGCTCGAAAATGTCCCACTGGAAACGCGTCAACGTATGTGGTATCAGCATGATGGTGCACCTGCACATTCCGCAATTAACGCTAGACTGACCCTTGACAGGATGTTGGACGGGCGTTTCATAGCATGTGGAGGACGCATAAATTGGCTAGCCCGTTCTCCTGATCTTACACCTCTGGACTTCTTTGTGTAGGGTACGTTAAAGGAGAATGTGTACCGTTATGTGCCTACAACCCCAGAGGATATGAAATAACGTATTGTGGCAGCCTGCGGCGACATTACACCAGATGTACTGCGGCGTGTACGACATTCATTACGCCAGAGATTGCAATTGTGTGCAGCAAATGATGGCCACCACATTGAACATCTATTGGCCTGACATGTCTGGACACACTCTATTCCCCTCCGTAATTGAAAACGGAAACCACGTGTGTACGTGTATCACACCTCTCATGTTAATGTACATGTGCGTCAGTGAAAAAGACCAATAAAAAGATGTTAGCATGTGGATGTAATGTGCTGTTCCAGTCTCTTCTGTACCTCAGGTCCATCACCGTTCCCTTTGGATCCCTACGTAATTCGGTGCTCTCCGATACACACGATCGAACAGCGGAGGATGGTACTCAAGCATCAACTTTAGGTTACAATATCTCCGGATGTAATTAACATTTTACAATGCAACAAACGGCACTGATTACGTATTTGTTTATATGTTCAGATGTGCTAACAAAACTAACGGGGTTCCATTTAAAAAACGTAGTATTGTGTTAAAAAACATACTTCCGTGCATTTTTTTTATGGTTTGTATTAACCAATTACACTAGCCCCTCTCTTCACGTTCGGTCTGTGGAATCGATTCGTCAGTATTGGATGTGGTTTACGAAATATATCTAGCGGTAATGTTAGGTGACTCACCCTGTATTGAGCAAGCAGTGAAGGAAACAATAGAAAAATTCGGAGGAGGTATTAAAATCCATGGAGAAGAAATAAAAACTATGAGGTTCGCCAATGACATTGTAATTCTGTAAGAGACAGCAAAGGAGTTAGAAGAGCAGTTGAACGGAATGGATAGTGTTTTGAAAGGAGGATATAAGATGAACATCAACAAAAGCAAAACGAGGTTAATGGAATGTAGTCGAATTAAAGCGGGTGATGGTTCGGGAATTAGTTTAGGAAATGAGACGCTTAAAGTTAAAATGGGTTTTGCTATTTGGGGAGTAAAATAACTGATGATGGTCGAAGTAGAGAGGATATAAAATGAAGACTGGCAATGGCAAGGAAAGCGATTCTGAAGAAGAGAAATTTATTAACATCGAATACAGATTTAAGTGAAAGGAAGTCGTTTCTGAAACTATTTGTATGGAGTGTAGCCATGTATGGAAGTGAAAAGTGGACGATAAATAGTTTGGACAAGAAGAGAATAGAAGCTTTCGAAATATGGTGCTACAGAAGAATGCTGAACGTTAGATGGGTACATCACATAACTAATGAGGAGATATTGAACAGAATTGGAAGGAAGAGAAATTTGTGTCACAACTTCACTAGAAGAAGGGATCGGTTGGTAGGACATATTCTGAGGCATCAAGGGAGCACCAATTTAGTATTGGAGGGCAGCGTGGAAGGTGAAAGTCGTAGAGGGAGACCAAGAGCTGAATACACTTGGCAGATTCAGAAGGATGTAGGTTGCAGTAGGTACTGGGAGATGAAGAAGCTTGTACAGGATAGAGTAGCATGGAGAGTTGCATCAAACCAGTCTTTGGACTGAAGACCACAGCATCTACGTTTCCCCTCTTCTATAATATCCCGTTGCAATTTCACGTCATTGTGACTAGTGGTGCTATTTCTACAGCGTTTTGAAAGTTTAACTTTAATTATAATCATCCTGAACATAAAATTTTAGTGTCAGTTGATATTAATAACAGTTACAGGAAAGCCTTGTGTAAAATATTCGCCTCGACTTTATTCTCTTTATTCATATGTAGAGTAATGCCAATAGCAGGCATAAATGTGGAACAATGTGGTTGTTGGAGAGGTAGTATAGTGTTCTGGAAGCCAAACAGTGGAGTTACTCAATAAGAGAATCAGTCAACTGATCCATAGGTGGGAGGCATATGTGTTTTATATTCTTTTAATGGTGATAATTTTACCTTTACGAGCAACAGTCACATATAATTAGGCTTGGAATTTATTCAACAAAACAGCAGTGTAAAGATTTATGGTGTCAGTTAGTAGTTGAGGAAACCTTGCATCCTTTCATAATCTGTGGTAAATTTGCTCATTTTTACGAAAAACTACATATGTACACAAGTATTCCTGGTAATTGTGGATGCTGTTAGAATTTATTTTGTATTGCTGCCTCACTATCGTTGTATAATCTTTGGATCCTAAGCTGCGGAGTTTTTGCTGAGGTTTTCTTTTTCGCACTTATGCATCCTATGAGCAAGGACTGGGAGAAGACCGCAGCACGAGGCACAAAAAACAGAACTGAAGATTCTGCAATAATATTTTAGTAGCAAAACACAATAACTCTTAACATTAATTGTTATAGGCCATACACATTATTTCCGTATTTTTCTCTACATCTCACATAATAACTCACACTCCTCTGACTTTGTTGTACAATTTAGGACACATACTTAGTACAATTTACAAAAAAAATTACACTGATAATACATACTTTTAAAACAGTGCCTTCCATCCAACTCCTGAAAAAATTGAAAAGTAGTATAAATATATAAAGTCAACAATTTGTGTATTAAGTAAATATGAATATACAGACATAAATGGTAAATGTACACGAGAATAATATACACTGCAGACAAAAATGGAGAATCCAGAAGACATGATTTGATGTCCCTGTAACTATGTAGAGTACACTCTAGCAGTAGCTACATAAATGTCTTGGAGTTGCAATTTTCTGTGGCAGGTAGAGTGGCCAATAGAGTGCGTTAGTGTTCTTCGTGTTTGGTGTTGTTACCAGTCCTGGGGGGTATACAAGGGGCGAGAAAAGCGCCGGGCGTCGAGTGATCATTCTGGTTGCAGTAACACCCCTTTGTCCAGGCATAAGAACCTGCGAACATGCAGGCGAGCAAGCTACCTATCAGATACTGCTGTCAGGTCTGTAGTATTACTGGCACATCAGTTCACCACAGTAGCCAGCTTAATTTGTTTATTGCATAGCCCTTTACTGCACTGTCTTTGTAATCTATCTGACTGAAGATGAGACCCTGTTACAAAGAACTAGGTAGAGCCAGTACAAATACTTGCCAGTCAAACCCAAATAGTACCCTGTCTTCAACAATTGCTGACATCAGCACCAGCTAGTGTGTGTAGACTCCCAAACAGTAGTTGCTACCTCAGTATAGCACATTATAGGGAGCTCAGTTTGTGGGAGTGTGGGCTTTCAGGGATGCGGCTGACGGCTGTTTCAGTTCCATGTGGGTTGCTCAGCTTCAATGTGCAGCTGCATCAACAGCAATCTACTAGTTTACAAGCCACTGCTAGGCGTGATGGTTCCAGGGCTCCACCCAGTATCACAAACAGGGGTCCAACTTAAGGATGACTACAAGGCGTCCCAAGTAAGAGGGGTCCAACTTAAGAATGACTACAAGGAGTCCTGGGTTCAATACATGTGTATGCCACATGGCTAACCAAATGCTGGAGTTTGTGGCTGCCCGACAGAGATGCCTCCCAGCTGCCAGATGTCAGTCTTGCATCTGCAAAGCCATAACAGGGACAGCTACTTCACTGAAACAGCCGTCAGCCACATCCCCCAAAGCCCACACTCCAACAAACTGAGCTCCCCTTTATGTGCTATACTGAGGTAGCAACTACTGTTTTGGAGTCTACATACACTAGTGGTTCGATGCCATCATCCTCTGTACAAGTGTCGCACTGAATAAAGAATGTTATTAATAATTGATCTCTTCACATTTTGGGAGCTGTTAGTACACAAGCCAGCATCCTGCATGCTAGTAGGTAAAGCACATTTTGATTCTCGAAACGAGGGCAGATCACGTCTCAACCTGCTGCACTGACGCGATCCCTGGCTTTAAATACCACGGTTTCAGACATCTCGTCCTAAGTGTACGGTCATTCCGTGCACATCACCAATACCGGTGGAATGACGGTCTCGGTAGTTACAGGTTAACTGTGCTGGTAAACGGTGATGTGCTGCTTGCTGCCTGTTTGAGTACATCATCCGCCTGCTGGCTGTGGGTGGACTTCATACGTCTACGCTGTCGCCACCGTCGGGTCACCGCCGTGACTGATGCCGTCCTGCTGGGTCTGGCTCAAACCGACTCATAGCAAGCTGCCATCACCCACTTGCCTGCAGGGCGCCTACCACTTCCAGGCACTACGTACTCTGGCTTCCGGGCTGTACGCCGTGTTTGCTGAGGCAGCCTCGGGCTTCTGCCTTCATGACAGCCGCCATGAGGAAGACGCCGTGGTTGTAGGTCTAAGCACACGCTCACCCTCGGGACCGCCGCATCCCCAGACTCGCGCGTCCACCTACCACCCACTGCTGTCTACTACCGCACCCCGTGCTGTCTCCCTGTCAGCCAGTGCACCTGACCTGGTACAAGCTATGCAAGCTGTCAGACTGCTGTACATAGCATTCCTCACTGACACTTAAGCGAGCAGCTTGGTTCGTACACTGAGTGCTCCACAAGACAGTATACATTGTAGCGATCAAATTAATAACATGTTATTGCAGGTGTCGCCTTGTCACTGACACTTTCAGTCATAGAATGAGACACTCATAAGCCGACGTAGCTCGGCCTGTAACTCTTGTAACGTTGTCGCCACGCCTGTCCAATGACACTCACTGATCTGACCTTACAGGTGAGAGAACTGGTGTTAAGAAGAGGCTTTGCTCCACCTGACACGAAAGTACTTGTGTGCAGCTGTGGTCCTCTCGACACTCGCCAGCACTAAAATTGGCATTCAGAAGTGGTGTGCACAACAGTCGACACCGTCGCAACAGTTTGTCACATAGGCATCGCTGCAATCAGATTTGCTAGTCTTGCACCTTGCTCTTAAAAATGAAGGTTGGTGAATGAGAATTTTTATCTTGTAGTTGGTCTTTTTGTTTCATAGTATAATTTTTTGCGATGGTAAATCGGAGAGACGCTTAATTTAATCTAAAGTCCACGTATTTTTTCTCGGAATTCCTGCTGCAATGTCACGTAAGGCTAGACTGGAGAATCCTTCAGATCTGGCCACGGCTGTAACAGCGATGCACTCAGAGGAGACAGATGTAACGACCAAGGGCCGTGATGGCCGTGACGTGTTTGTAAAGTGTCACAGGTGTGAGCGTGATGGGCATCTCCACAAACGGTGTCTTCAAACAGAGTGCTACGAATGTGAGCAAGTGGACCACAAAGCACGGAAGTGCTGGCTTACGAAGTGAAAGAATCGATCACGAGAGAAGGGCTCGTTAAACACGAACGGCAAAGTATCAGCTGCCGGAAGGCGTTCCCAATAAAATGTGATAATTGCACAGGTAGATGCGGAGATGGACTGCTGCCTGTCTGCGTTTGTTGATGTCAGGAAACAGAGATTTTTAATGGGCATTGGGGCGCATGTATTAGACGTTGCACTAGATCCATGAGTAGAAAGACACTACGAGGTCCTCTTCATAGATTCTTTCAGTAGGTAACTATGACATAGATTCATGGGAAACAGTACAGGTCAAGATTACCATTGGGACTAAGACTATTTATGAACAAATGGTGATGTTGCCACAAGTGGGGCAAGGATATTCTGTGATTCTCGGGTATGATTTTCATTTTAAACATCATGCCAAAATCTATGTTTCTCAGCATGCAGTTGAACTTGGAGGAAGTCATCGTCAACCACTAGTAATATGGAGGGAAGAAGCAGTGATTTCGAGAAAAAGTAAAAAGGAGGCAGAAACACGGTAGGTAATTTGCACTCCAACTTTATAAACAAAACGTTGTTTTTACTCTAAAGTAACCGATAATGCACAATCATATGTATGCAATTTGGAGAATAACCACGGAAGATGCTTTACGAATCAAAGTGAAAGGCGTCTACTGTAAAAATCTCTTTAATTAAATTGCAGCAAGTTTAAGAGGAAAAACGAATAATGACTGACAGAAAAATTAGTTTGCACGTCCATGGGTACAGACTTACAAGGCTGAATCACTGGAGAACCATGAGCATTTTGATACAGTGAATTGATTTGTCAACAGAAGCGTAGTGCACATAAGTAGCCTAAATGGGGAATATCCAATTTTTATCATGTGCCTCTCTATTTAACTCCAGTTGTTCATAATAATTATTGTTAAAACAAAGAAAAGCTATCACGTCGTTAAAATTTTTAAAAGGGTTCTTATGATTAGATATGAATTGTTTAAAACGTTCTTTTTTATTATTACATATATTTCCATCATAAGTTCTACTGCATTCTTTACAAATATATGAGAGCTTATTCTTTGAGTATGTGTGTGAATAAAAATTATCGACGTCCCCAATTCAAGTTTCTTACACTTCTTCCACTCCTCCATTTCTTAAGACTATTTTTCATTTGACTGATAAAATTTTTTATGAATAAATGAATCTACTTTCTTGTTGCTGTGCAAGATAGCTGTGTAGATAAAATATTTACACCCTTATTTTTCCTTTGTCACTAGCATTCCTACTATGTACTTTTTATTTCACATACACATTTTGTGAAAAGCAAAATGTGATTTATAATGACACACTCTTAATGTAATTACAGATGGAGTTCCTGGTGCCAACTATTTAGCACCTGAATAATTAAAAGAGTGCTATAGAACTCTAGTGGTCAGCATCATAGCAACTGAAAAACAAATGTTAATTTGTAATTCTTCATGCTTTCCCGGCGATCTGTTGACATCTTGGATATTCGGGAATCCAGCCGGATGTTCGCGTCGTTCTCGCACGATATTTCAACAGCGTGCCTCGCTGTCTTCTTCAGGTGCTACCTGAGACTGATCCTTGGGTCGATCGAGTCCAGTATTTAAGCCTGGGAGGAGCTGGGCATTCCCTAATCGGTCCGCGCCGGGTCGAGTGTTCCATCTGTGGTCCGCGCCCGCCAGACTCGGCTTCAATGGACCCCTCCAGTCGCAGATGTTCCGACTGCCGTCGGCGCCCGTTCTGGCCGTCCTCAACGGATGTGATTATAACAGATTCAATTTCAAAAATTTCTGTTGACCAGTTGGCAGTATATCCTTTGTCAAAATGTTCTTTAAGTTTACTAATCCTGACTTTGTCACCTATTTTAAATTTGGGTTTATCATTAGGCACAATGCAGCCCATTTTTAGATTTTGTTCATTAACTTCTATTGGTTTCATTTTTATTGTTGAATTTTTTGTGTTATTGTATTTATCAACTAGACTTTTAACTAAGTCAGCTCATTTGTAATCTCCTCGAAGACCAAATTTCCTCCACATCTTCTCTACCAGTGTTCTGTTGTATCTTTCAACAATGGATATTTTTAATTCTGTAAAAAAATAATAGTGATTAATGTCGTATTTTTCATCAGTTCTTTAAAATCATAATTGTAGTATTCTTTTCCATTATCTGTTTGCTGAATTTTTTGCTTTCTAGCGCTGAATATCTTTTCAAAAGAATGAACTCCATTCCTACCTATTTTGTCCTTAATGGGAACAGCCGAAGCAAATTTCGAAAAGACGTCGATAATAGTTAGTAAATACTTGAATACTTAGTCTGTCGTTGACTCATACACCATTCCAAAAATGGAAGAGATCACTTCAAATAGACAGAGTAAAAGTGTTTGCGAAAGTTGACATTTATTACATCTGCCTCCAGCTTCCTTCAGATACAGCCTCCAGGGAAGTGTTGGTGATAAATTTACCTTTTGGCCTTTTCCAATAGAATCGCCTTCCCTTTGGCATAGCAATTTCACTGGCAATATTTCAACGATACCTTGAACACTTACTGCTAGAATGTCTAGGAACTGCTAAACATCTGTACGATATATCAGTGGCTTTTGTATGTCAATCCTTGTGACTGGAGGTCCTCTCAGTGCGCTGTCTTCAGGGCTTAGCTGTTGCCGATGGGTTAGCACCATCCGTATACATGGTGTATCAGTGGCTACCTGAACTGGTTTATGCAGACCACCTGTAAATGTAAAGCTGCTCCCCAATAGACTGGAGAAAACTAGTTACTTGACAGATGGTGTTTGGGGAGACAACATAACAATTACAGCTAGTCTACATAAACCAGTTATGGTGGAGAGACATCACAGCTGCAGGCAGTCTGTGTAAACCAGTTACGTTGGTCACATACTGATGAAGATGACCCCTTCAGCTTAAGATAAAGCCTGAAGATGGTGCATTGAAGTACCGAAACTGGTAACCCTATAATAATTTACATCATAAGGATATCTGTAGGTGTATCATTTTCTTACATTATTACTGGCTGCTCCATCTGTGGACGACCTGACACGTAACCTTGATATCTTTTTCTCAGTATCTGATAGTGGAGGGCTCCACTGTAACAAAGACATGTGTGATCTTTTTGTGTAACATGTGGAATGTCTTAGACATGTGCTCAGTACTTCAGGCATTTGTCCTATTCTGCAAGACAAGGAAGTGATCAAAATATTGCCAGTCCCTCAGGACAAATCCCAATTGATGTCGGTGCTTGGGCACCTGGATTACTACCAGCGTTTGATCCCACTTTTGGCTACCATCGCTGAGCCTTTACATCACATGTGTCGCAAGAATATTCCATGGCAGTGGTCCGCACAATGCGACAGGGCATTGCAGATTCTGAAACAGTCTCTCCTCCAGGTCATTTGCTTAATGACATATGATTCATCCCCACTTCTTACACTGCTCATAGATGCGTCTAGCTATGGAATAGGTTCAGTCCTTTCCCATGTGGTCAATGATGTGGAATGTCTGATTGCTTTTATGTCAGATACTCTCAATGCAGTACAGCACAGTTATAGTCAGATCAAAATGGGAGTTTTAGCTGTCATCCTTGGCATAATGAAATTTCATGACTAAGTCTATGACTGGCCATTCATTCTCCTTAGGGATCATAAAACTCTAACATCTCTGCTCAAGTCATCAGCACCAGTTCCCACAAAGACGGCACACTGCCTGCAGTGCTTTTCTTTCTTTCATGCCAGTTACTCTTACAGGATCAAATTTCAGCCCACCACACAGCATGCTAATGCGGACCTACATTCCAGGTTATCAATAGGGCAAGATCCAATGTTTTCCAGTCATCTTGAAGTGTGCTTTCACCTGCACTCTAACACAGAATCCTCACAGCTTTCCCTCAGTGAGGATCTCGTCCAATGGCATTATCCAGCAGCCCCACCACTATCACGTATTGCGGCACATACAGTGAGGCTGACCAAACATAACTGCAGCCTCGGTACACACAGACCTACTGGTATTCTGAACAAGAAGACAGGGCTCTATTCATGGGATGGCATTGTTCTCGTGCTGGGGAACAATGGTCGCTCCTAGGTGGTCATTCCTGCGGACCACCACACCTGTGGCCTCCAGTTGTTGCACTAGAACTACTGGCAGTCATCCTCACAAAACAATTGGTCAGACAACATGTCTACTGGTGGGTCATGTATGCCGCCATCACTGACAAGGCTACAGCCTTCCCTAGTTGCCAATGCAAGCAAGCGACTCGAATACGCTAATACCTTCGTAAGCCAAAACATTTGCCCCTAGTCCCGTCTCCTTCTCGACTTTGCTAGACTCTTCCTCAATTTCTCACAGCGTATGCTGCCACGAGGTTTTAGTTTGTCTCCTGTATGACTCCTACTCTGATACTCAGACCTTTAAGGCTCTGACACAGAATTTTGCCCTGGAAGTACTCCCAGAAACCGGGTCTCGTGCTAAAAAAACATGACTGGCATGGTAACCACTGATGGGCCATGATGGGTTTATTCGAAAACATCGGGTGGAACGGCTGTTTTTCGGAAGGCTTTCAGCAAAAGTGAGAAGTGGGAGCTTGCTTCTCGACGGTCGTGGAGTACAGTCACTAGAGCTGTTTCCTTTATGCGGAGAGAGCAGTTAGTTGTAAAGACGTCCAGACACCTTGGCGAAACTTCATATTTTCGCAGACGTGAGACAATAACTGGTGGACGTGAGGTCATCTCCCACAGTACAACACTTCAGCAGCGCCTGCACGCAGACGACAGTGTCTTGTCTTTCTCCGGCTATATCGGTAATGTTGCGCAGCTTCGGCAAATTCAGAACCCAATCAATTGCTTTCACGACCATCTTATTTCATACCAGCCTTTTACTCACAGTTGTCACTCCCAGTGTCCATCGCATGCTTAATTATATCCTGATGAGAGTACCAATGAGTGGAACGATACAGCACAGTGTGCTTGCTAGAATGGCATTCTTCCACTCACAGTAGCCAGTCTCATTTACACGTAAATTCGAGTTACGTTTCCCAAGTCTATTGCCAACCAACCTAAGTCAGTGTTAATGAAATGTCACACAGTTGAAGTTTATGTTTATAAGTTTGCTCTCTCTCGACCTTGACGTCAGTTAATAAATCTCTTGGTGATGGCGTAGATCTTTGTTATTAATTTTTCAGTGACACCCATTCTCATTCCCTACGATCTCATTTATTTTGTTGTGGGTTTGAAGCAATTAAATTAATTTTATGTCTAGTTAACCGATTCAGGATTGATGCACACAGGGGTCACTGTTTAATGTCAGATTTCCTTGTGCTATTGGTAAATGTGGCACCTCTTCGATATGGTGGTTACGACTTTTTAGTCGTTGGGCAGACAGAGAACTGCCGCAGCATCGCCAGATGACATACCTCGCTGCGCGTGCAGCAGTGAGCCCTTTGGTACGTCACAGGTGATCATCCCAAAGCGATTCAAGTATTTGTGTCTGAGTGAGTTCGAGCTTACGTGCAGGGCTTGTGCAGGTCGGGCTCGATTTTCGAGTCTTGCGTTTCGTGGGTGGCAATTCTTTGCAATGCTTTAGACAATTGTATGTTTACATTGAGATAAGGTTAATTATTTTATTTATTGATATCACGGTGTGCGCTGATTCATTGCAAAATACAGTACAAAATAGACTAACGTATTGCGTTGCAAGTAAAGTACTACAAGCTCCTGAAGTTTGGTGCTACCAGTAAATAACCTACATTTTCTGTAGTGAGTAAAGTCTTTAAGAAAAAAAGAAGGGATGAAAGAAAAGAAACACAAAATATAAAGAGATTTAGCTTGGTTACAGCTGGGACAAAAATTTTCGAACTACGTTTACAGTAGGTCACATTAACGAAGGGTGTTCGAAATTTTCAGCGCTTGCTTGGATGCAAGTTTTTTCATACTCTCCGTCATCTGATGACGCCACATGTTTTATATCTGTCACCTACTTTTGGGTTATTTGCCGACATTTACGGCCCTACGTGTCTTAGTCTGAATAACTTGTCGCAGGGTCACCTGCGACGATTCGGGGGCTTTTAAACGTTAATAAGACTCTGGAGCTTTATGGAGCTTGAAGCCTAAACTGAATGACATTTAACTCTATGTACACATGCCCAATTTTATGATCCCTACCAGAGCCTTCAGACTGCCATTGATTGTGGATGGCAATTTCTTGTTTACATTAATACCTATTTGAACTATTTAGTTTTCTAGCGTACCTCATTCACTCATGGAAGCACTACTAACTCCTATGACCGGATTTTATCAACTAATTTAAAATGCAATCGCAAATTCAGACAAAAGGGGAAATTTCAAACCCAGTGACCGCAGTCACGGTCGATTGAGTCGAAAAAGGTAAAACGTGAATTTTCCCTGTTAAATTAACTTTTCTGGACATTGTAGACCCAAGGAGAAGTTGCAAAAGTATAGGACCATAGGAAGGTAAGGTCAGAATAAATTTATGATTCCCATAAAGCATATAATTAAGATACTTTCAAGATAACATAGACTGTTAAAAGATGACAAAAGCTTTTCTTCTCAAATTTGCTCCATGGTCACGCTGTCACAGAAGGACACAGTTTTTCTCTCTGCCCTCGAGTTGGCGTCACAATCCAATACCCAGTCTCAGAACTGAGATGACGCTCCGTCCTCCACACACCACAAGGAGGCAGCGGCAGAGGTCAGAGCAGTCCAGTCTCCCCGTGAGGTTTGCTACACGGACTGTGTTTCAGATGTGTAGGCCGTCCAGCCAGGTATCAAAGCTAACGGAGAAATGATCACCAGTCCACCGTCAGGCAGTCTCTCGTCACGTCCGCTTCTTGTTGACGATCGCGAAGTCTGGCGCTGAGGTCTGCCGCCGTCTTAACCTCCAGGATATTATGATCTCCATCACCTTGCAGTCAGCCATGCTCACCTTAACTGCGGTATCCATTTGCTCTCACCGTGAGAACATGTACCTGATCACCGCAGGTACCGTGACAACTTGCCCCATTTGAAATCTGCACTTCGACCCAGAAATAAACAGCACTCAGTGGCGATTTAGGCAATCTTTCCAAGAGTGTCGTTCTTTGCAGAGAGTTTTGGTTACTGTCACAGACGACCAATTTTACACCGAGGCACTCACAGGGAGACAGCAGGCAACGATCCCTATCTTTACTGGACGTGAACTATCTGTCCGACACAAAAGTCTACATTATATTTTTCAGTGAGCTAATTATTCGAGTGTCATTTTCCGGAGCCACTTAAAGAGCTGATTACTCACTTTCATTAGTATTGATGTTGATGGGAGCCTACACCGTAAACTGCATGGGTTTTAATTCTCTGTAATTCAGCGAGAGGCTTGCCTTGAATTTCATATTTAACTATTTTCGATGTGATTTAAAGTGTGAAGGTAGAATTGAGCTTTCGACATACCGTTAGAGATCTCACAATGGTTCGCATCGGTTCGAAACCTTGTGTGCTCACTTTTTTCTTGAGTCATTAGTCTTCTGACTGGTTTGATACGGCCACCACGAATTCCTCTCCTTTGTCAACCTCTTATTCTCAGAGTAGCACTTGCAACTTACTTCCTCTATTATTTGTTGGATGTAGTAAAATCTCTGTCTTCCTTTACCGTTTTTTCCCACCACAGCTGCCTCCAGTACCGTGGAAGTCATTCCCTCATGTCTTGACAGATGTCCTATCATCCTGCCCCTTCTTCTTGGCAGTCTTTTCCGCATATTCCTCTCCTTTCCGATTTCGCGCAATAGGTCTTTATTCCTTAACTTATCAGCCCCCCTAATTTTCTGTATTCGTCTTTAGCACCACATCTCAATTGCTTCGAATCTCTTCTGTTTCGGTTTTGCCACAGTCCATGTTTCACTACCATACAATGCTGTGCTCCAAACATATATTCTCAGAAATTTCTTGATCCAATTAACGCCTATGTCTGATACTAGCAGCCTTCTCTTGGAGAGGAATGCTTTTTTTCCAGAGCTAGTCGCCTTTGGTGTCCTTGCTCCGTCCGAGATTGGTCATTTTGCTGCCTATGTAGCAGAATTCCTTAACTTCACATACTTCGTTTCCATCAATCTTGATGCTAAATTTCTCACTGTTCTCATCTTTCTTCGATTTTTCTCAATCCATATTCTGTATTCATTAAATTGTTCATTGAATTCAGCATATCATTTAACTCTTCTCCACTTTCACTCAGTATAGCAATGTCATCAGCGAATTGTATCATTGATATACTTTAACCTTAAATTTTAATTCCACTCCTGAACCTTTATTTTATATCCATCATTGCTTCTTCGATGTACAGATTGAACAGTAGACGCGAGAGACTGCATCCCTGTCTTACACCCTTTTTAATCAGAGCACTTCGTTCTTTGCCACCCACTTTTATTATTCCCTCTTGGCTCTTGTACATGTTGTATATTACCCGTCTCCCCCTCTCCCGTATCTTTATCAGAATTTCGAACATCTAGCATTGTTTTACATTGTCGAACGCCTTTTCCAGGTCGAAAAATCCTATGAACGTGTCTTTATTCTTGCCTCCATTGTCGACAGCAACGTCAGAATTGCCTCTCTTGTGCCTTTATCTTTCCTGAATCTAATTGATGGTCTTCTAACGCATCCTTCATTTCTTTTCCATTTTTCTGTATATTATTCTAGTCACCTACCTGGCTGCATGAGCTGTTAATCTGATTGTGCGATAATTCTCGTATTTGTCAGCTCCTGCAGTCTAAGGTATTGTGTGGATGACATTTTTCCGAAAGTCTACACATCAACTTGAATAGTCGTTTTGTTGCCACTTCACACAATGATTTTAGAAATTCTGATAGAATGTTATCTATCCTTCCTGCCTTATTAAGTCCTTCAAAGCTCTTGTAAATTCTGATTCTAATACTGGATCCACTATCACTTCGCTATCGACTCATGTTTCTTCTTCGATCACGTCAGACAATACTTCCCCCCTCATAGTGGCCTTCAATACACTCTTTCCACCTACCTGCTCTCTCCTCTGCATTAAACAGCGGAATTCCCGATACACTCTTAGTGTTACGACCCTTGCTTTAAATTTCACCTAAGGTGTTTTTGACTTTCCTACATGCTGAGTTAGTCTTGTCGATAATGAATTTTTTTTTCTATTTCTTCACATTTGTCAAGCAGCCATTTCATTTTAGCTTCCCTGCACTTACTGTTCATTTCACTTCTCAGTGACATGTATTTCTATATTCCTGAATTTCCCTGAATATTTTTTTCCTTCTATCATAGATCAGCTGGAGTATTTCTTCTGTTGCCCGCGTTTCTTCGCAGTTACCTTCTTTGTACCTAAGTTTTTCTTTCCAACTTCTGTGACTGCCCTTTTTATGGATGTCCATTCATCTGCAACTGTACTGCCTATTGAGCTATTCCTTCTTTCTGTATCGGAGCCTTAGAGAACTTCAAGCGTATATCTCGTCAGTCCATAGTACTTCTGTATCTCACTTCCTTGCGTATTGATTCTTCCTGACTGATTTCTTGAACTTCAGCCTCCTCTTCATCACTACTACATTGTGATCTGAGTCTATATCAGCCCGTGGGTAAGCCTTACTATCCAGTATCTGAATTAGTAATCTGTCTGACCATTATGTAATCTAACTGAAACTCGCAATATCAAGCGGCCTTTTCTAAGTATATATCCTCCTCTTGTGATTCTTGGACAGAGTATTCATATACATATAATAAAAGGGGTCATGAAGTGGATAACTAATGGGATAGGGGTGGTGCAAACAATATGTGACATGGGAGTTGGACCTCGCAGAACATAATGGACAGGGTTATGATGTACCTGCAAAATGATACTATATCCCAGATTAATTCCTGTCTATTATGAATTTCCCTGCTGGTATGTGCATGAGTAATGTATTTGACCTCAGTAAATGCAGAGAAGCGAAACTGGCGTGGGGTAGAACAAACACAATGAACGGACGTCCCAGCAAAGCCTGGATAATTTAGGTGAATGTGATACTTGATAAATCCGTGATTCCTTGAATTCACCAGAAGAATGGAAAAGTACAAGAAGCAAATAACGTCACTGATCTAATGAAAAATGAGACTTCAGTCACTCGAGAAATGGATGAAAGCCTCCCACCGTTCGGTAATTGTCATACCTTCCTTTCCCTGGCTGCAGTTTCACACTATATTCTGCCCTCAGCTGAGTGGAATGTTGCGAGTACGATGATCCGCCTCAGGCTGCAGCATATGAGTTGCCAACTGCTGCCGTATGTCTCCTCCTCATCTGCATGTACGGTCCTCAGCCCTGTGTTTTTCCGTGTATCCAGTCGAAGCGTTCTCTACCAACACAGAGTTTTCTCTTATCTCTCTACATAACAGCTCTAGAATGTGCTGGTCAATGGTATTTTTGTCCCCTCGAAGCCAAAGTTTGACAAAGCTAGCAACCCGTTTCACTCCCAGGTGCCTATTTCGAAAACAGTTACGAAAATCAGTGCCCCTCTTCGTGTAAGTTATCCATTTTAGGCATTACACTAGTCTGCATGTCCGCATTTCTCGGAGATTGCCGTTCTCGTCTATTTTTTTTAAGTTTCACCCATGATTATCCGTCTCACAATTTTTTACACAAGAGAGTGTTCACCCCATCTAAAGCGGTACGAGAAGTTGGCCCACTGGCTTACAAAAGAATAAAATATTTTAACACAAAGCAGCTACATTGATTCTCACAATAGACAGACTTCTCCTTGCACAGCGTTCTCTAAAGGCGATCTTTTGGCGCAAAACAACGTTCTTTTGAAATGTGTTTGTTTGGATGGCACTGCTTGTAAAAACTACTATAATGCTCAAGCTCATTAGACGATTTCAGTGGAGCAGGCCTGGATCCAATATGGTACAGGGCACATTAGGCCAATAGCTGACAGAATGCAACGCCCTGACGCCCAGCTCGATCATTACTTAGGTTGTGGCGTGTGCCTTCCTTCAGCGGACGCGTCTGCAGCTTGTGGTCTAGCGGCAAGCGTTTCTGCCTCTGGATCACAGGATCCCACGTTCGATTCTCGGCCGCATTGGACATTTTCTCTGCCCAGGAACTGGGTGTTTGTGTTGTCCTTATCGTTTCATCATCATCATCATCATCATCACCACCACCATATCCATCACCATTCGTGACAGTGGCTAAACTGGACTGTTAAATACACTGGGCTGTGTAAAAATAGGAACTTTGCACAGGCGCTGATGAGTGTGCTGCTGAGCGCCCTACAAACCAAACATCATCATCATCACCAGGAGACACTTTGCCCCACCCCACTCTCCTCCTCCGAGAGGAGCCTGACTGGACACCAAGTCACTGCTGCGCCTCTTTCCCCAGAACATGGTTCGTCTCGGGCCCAGCTGAACTATAGGAAACATCAGATGTAATACAGCCACAAGGAAAGAGAAGGAATTAATTTAAAAGTCAATGGATAATTTTGGCTACTATTGACTTTACTTATTACAAGCGTCAAGTATTTTAACAACTGGCACGAATATAAGGCAAATAGTAACGTTAAATAAATTATGAAATGAACTTGAGACGTGCCAGTCCAGCAAGGGACTAGTGCTTATCAAATATTGTAAAGTATTATTTAAAAGCCCCTGAGCCTTAAAAAACATACCACCCAGCATATGTTAAATTAATTTGCAAATTACAATGAGGTGACAAGCCAGTCCATTCCATGTAAACACATCCCACACCATCATGGACCCACCATCAGCTTGCAGAGTGCCTAGTTGACAACATGGGTCCATGGCTTCATTAGGTCTGCGCCACATTCGAACCCTAACATCAGACCATAACAACTGAAATCGGGACTCATCAGGCCAGGCTACGGTTTTCCAGTCTTGGAGGGCCAGACCGACATGGTCAAAAGCCCAGGAGAGATGCAGCAGGCGATGTTGTGCTGTTAGCAAAGGCACTCGCGTCCGTCGTCTGCTGCCATAGCCACTTAACACCATATTTCTCCACACTGCCCTCGCGCATACGTTCATCGTACGTCTCACATTGATCCATCTCTGCAGTTATTTCACGCAGTGTGGCTAGTCTGTTAGCACTGACAACGCTACGCAAACGACACTGCTGTCTATCGCTAAGTGAAGGCATGTGGAGGCTGCATTGTCCGTAGTGAGAGGTAACACCTGAAATTTCACACTGTGGGTCTCAGAATACTGCATTCCCTAACGATTTCCGAAATGGAATGTCCCATGCGTCTAGGTCCAACTACCATACTAGCGCCGTCTGTACATGTGCATATCCCCTATCCCATGACTTGCGTCACCTCAGTGAAAAGTACAGCTATGTATTCAAATTTATTTTTCGCCTGTTGTTGACTTAAACTATCCTCACATATATAACTTTTCAGATTTAGTTAAATTAGCTACCTGTACATCGCATAAAAATGTAATCATCTCCTTTCTAAACTCACTACGAATCATCATTTTCTTTGCATTTTAGATGTAATCAATACCTGTTGTTATACGTGTTAGCGTCGTTCATTTTTCACCTGATGGCTCAAGATGCTGAAAGCCGTTTCATGAGCAACTAAATAATGTATAGGAGAACTTTAAGAACGTGCTCCCTGTTTAGTAGTTTGCAAAATTAAGCTATTCAATGCAGAATCAGTAAAGATATTCATAATTTAGTAATAAGTAAGTTATTCTTTCCACAAACTGTGAACGAAGTGTGCTCTTGGAATCACAAGTGCGTCAGAAATCATCTCCTCACCTTTTGTATACGCAGCTTCGTTGACAGTGCAGATCATCATTATACAGGTCACTGTTTTGCCGTCCTTCAGACCTTTTAAATATAGTTTGTACTTCCCATAAGGAAGCAGGTCGAATCTTTTTAATCTGACTCCTCGTGGCATTAATCGATGAAAGTAGTAGGTCCCCTGGGAGCAGAAAAATTTCTGTAATTACACGACACAGATTTTCTGATTAATTCAAAGTTTTGGGGCGTATTAAAACTCCATTCTGGAGTATTAATGACTAGCATAGCAATGCTACTTTCGAAGCAGAAAAAGGCGAATATGTTCCTCTTCTAAAGACTTCGACAGGAAAACGGGGAACCAGGAGCCTCCCTCATCAAAAATGTTGGCATGAGAACATATTTGAGCTCTTTTCACACAGAATATTATAATTCCTTTTACCCGGTTCCTCTTTATAGTTAAGTTTTCATACTCAGCATCTCCCTCGGACTGCTACTGTCTTTTTATGTCTCTCTCCCACAACCTTGTTTACTCTTTTTAATTTACAGTATATGCCACTGCCACTGTGCCTCTCTCTCTTACACTGTGTCTTTCCCACTTCCATTGTCTCCAACACACCTCAGTAGCTAAAAAATTCTGGGGCTCCAACTCATTTCACCCGTAAACCCACGTGTTTAAAATTTCGGTCTAAAAAGCTCCCTTAAATATACCAAAGAGTTGCAGACCCCAAAGGCTCTGCCCGGTCTCCACTCATCCGTGTTTTTCAGTTACTCTGATTCCTATCACTTTTGCTCCCATTGTTTCTAACTTTTTCTGCTACTGTCCCTCACTGGCCGTCAATATCTCCTCTATGTCTTTGACTTGCACTCTTACAATGCGATTGTCTCATCACTCTTTCTGTTTCACTGTCTCTTTCTGCCATCTACTAACACTACCTCCTCTCTCTTTCTCTCCAAGTTGCACTATATCCTCCCTCTTCCGCCGTTATATAAACATAGTTGGCAGCCCTGAAATGACTGTAGAATCCTTGCCATGTGTTTACTACGTTAGTTAAAACTACATTTATGCCTCAGATCGGATATTACGTGCTTGTTTTAAGTGCATAAATACAGTAACTTTGAACCTGTCGGTAATGGATAATTATACCGAAAACAATATCGAAGGTCTCCGAGAACGTCATCTTAAGAATATATCTGAAATGATTTTTAGACAAGTGGCCATCCCTACAACTGGTACTTTTCGTACCCAAAAATGATGGTTTTTTGGGGTTTTCTAAGGAACCACCAATGAACAAATGGTGCTTTTAGAAGCTGTGTTAAGTCGGCTCTAGACTGTACCTACAGCGAAAGAACCATCCGATTTACTGATTTTTCCTGGGGTAGACAAAATGCATATTTTATACATTTTGACCATTGTATGATAAGTGCAGTATGCCCATTCTTCCAGTAGGTATAGAGATGGTCCCATAGGTCAAGAGCTATCCAAAACACCTGGATCATTGTCTATGAGCTCAACAGAACCAGAGGTAGGACCCATGAAGTAGTGAGACAGTGGTGGTATCGCCTTACACCGCGTTACTGCAAAATTTATTCCAGATGGCTGATCCATGATGGTGGCCATAGATGTATCAATGTCACACTGACATAATGGCGGGACGTTAGAGTATTGGTGGGAAAATAAGTCAATTGGGCTACCTCTACTACCCTAACTCCTCTTCCCCCCCCCCCTCTTCCCTCCCCTCCCAACCGCTCGCCCCACTACCACATCCCACTGTTCCACCACACCTAACGCAAATGAAAATTGTCAAGAAAATAATGCAGTTTGTGCAGGGCTGCTTGATAGGATAAAGTCTTTAGTTTGTATGCATTGTATGCTAAGTACAGTAACTTTGAACCTCTAGATGTCGGTAATGGTTAATTATACCGAAAATAATATGGAAGGTCTCCGAGAATCCCATCTTAAGAATGCGAGGCGAAAATTTTGCCCATCTGCGATGATTTATTTTACAAGTGGGCATCTTTAAGCTGGTACTTTTCGTACCCAAAAATCATGGTTTTTGGGGTTTTCTCAGGAATCAACAATGAACAAATGGTGCTTTTAGAAGCTGCCTAAAGTCATTTCTGTACCACACCTAAAGCGAAAGAACCATCCGATTTCCTCATTTTTCCTGGGCTGGACAAGATGCGTAATATTTACTCTATGTATTGTTCTGTTTATTTAAACAATTTGAGTTGTCACAGATAGTAGCCCCATCCAGTGCATTCACCCTGAGGTCTGGAGTCTAACTGACTTAGTTCACAACACCCTCAGCGTGAGCTATCGGCCCTACCCCCTCCCATCCTCTAACATAATCCAAGATAGCAGCTGGGGGAAACATGGTGGAAAATTCGTTCAGTCTGTGCCCAGGTTATAGTCGTTTACTGAGTATTACATATTCAATGGATGAAGTGTCTGTGTTGGAGAAGGAGGAGTTAAATAGGTATACCAGTTGCAATGTGCAGCTGGAGACTGTGTCCATAGAAACCTGCACGATATTAGGAAAGCAACGATATTTGGTGAATGTATTAGGGAGATGAATCCGCTTCACCAAATAATGAATATGCTGCAAAATGGGGCTATGTTACATTTTGCTGATAAATGCATATGCAGTAACGATAAATCATTCGATAAAAGTCCAGCTCGTCTTCCGAAGCGCAAGAGGCAAGACATTCACACAATCCAGTGTACACAGTCTCTGCCCCAGAGTCTCAGCGCCCCAATGGAAGAGGCCCTGTGCTGGGCTCACAGAGCCTGCATGTGATTACCGTAGGGCAGTCACATGCTAAGCAGGAAGTACTTCAGCCTTCTCTGTGGCTCATGGATCACCCTTGTCGTTGAACACAAATTGCTCAGTTGTTATCACATCAGGTGTTCAAGCAATATGCGTAATATTGTCACATACATATCTTCAACAAGTCACAGGAACTAAACACACCACTGGACAAAGAGCGATAGTTTGGTTGCGATGTAATTACACATTTTATTCTGAGGAATAGCACCATCACAATTAAACACTGACTCTGAAAAAAGACTGCGGCACACTTTTGAAACCATTCATAAGACACTTCACGAGATTCTGTAGGAATTGCCTTTGAGCACAAGCTGCTTCAGGAATTCCAAATCAAACTGAATATGTTTCTATAAACACTTTCAAAAAGATCGCTCCACAGTGCATTGCCTCAGTTTCGTGGTGTACACCGCCGCACTTGAACACAGACTCAAAAAATATAGAAGCATACTTCAAAACCTCCCAGACACACATCACATGCTTTTGTGGGAATAGATCCGGAAACCCATATCAGCTGCCATATCGATTTTACAAACCAAAACGACAATATCTGAAGGTCGAAATCAGTATGTCTATAACTCTAAACGCATTTTCGAATTTTAGCTACATTTGTGATGGTACTGCCAGATAGAGAAAAATATCTGAGTCCTATATCTGCTCTGGTGCTCATCATTTTCCTGAAACGGGGAGTGCTCTCAGTTTATATTTGCTGCTGGAGTCAGGGAAGTTATTTTCCTCATTTCTAGAAGCACACATTGGTGTCGAAGCACAGACCAAAAAATCAGAACAATTATACATTTATTAGTTCATGACATATTTCGAATCCCACAACACAACGTGGAAAGAAACCACACACGCACAAATGTAATTCGAAGCACTGTCCCACAGACGAGAATTTTCGATGTGCTGCAGCTCCTGGTGTGGAGATACTCTAAAGCTACAATGGCGGTTGAAGTCCACACCAGAGGTGGATGGTGTGCTTGGACTTGTCTCTGATCACGCGAACAAGGAAGGCATCACGTGACATTCAGACGACACAGACCTTTCCTTGGATACCTTCCCCCTATCTTGTACAAACCAGTCTGTAGAGGTTCCCATGCCCCGCTGAAAGAATATCTTGTGACTCTCTAATGTCATGGAACTTCCTGTGAATCGAGTATTCTGATTGTTTCATCTCGAATTTATCCACCAAACTACTGCTGCTGTACTGTCCGCCATTTCCTGCAGAAGGACAAATTACGTGACTTTTAGTGGCGAAATTATTTTGCACAGACCGAAAAAGAAAATTCAGAAACCATATTGCACTGACAGTTAAACCCAGCAAAAGTGGTCTACAGATCATGAAATACGGGAACTTTCACGAAGGACAGTTCCTCAATCACACTTCTCTGCTACTGTCGAGGGAAGCTTGAGTTTCTCGTCGTGAAACCGATCTCTAACTAGGCTATATCATCACGAACGGTTACCATCCTTCCACTTTACAAAGTCAACTAAAGTATTTCTATGTCTACAGAGCCAGGAAACGTCTCCTCCGCAATTCTTACTCTACACCATACAAAATTATCACCCCTGCATCCTGCATATTGCTATCGACCGCCTTACACTCAAACACACACCGCGAAGACAGGCAGCTCCAAGAAACCATAAGCATATCTACTGAATGTATTCGCAGTTAGATATTTCACTCCAGATTGGTCGCTCATCCACCGTGGCTAATCGTCATGAGTCAACTGCCCTCGCACATGCTTCCCTAATGAGGGATCAAAGCACCCTCCTCAGACAGTGGTCACTCTCTGGTGTACAAAGACTGGGTTGGTTCACCCAGTACAAACGCGTCACTATTTCTGGCCCCAACCTGCATCGTTGCTTGCTGCCATGCTTTCTACACCCAAAACAAGACTCTGGGATTACAAGTACATTCATATTTTCACATAGGTTGCCAGTGTATCATACCATTTGCGCGACAGTTCTCGATATCAGCCACAATATGCTACCAATCGCTTGAACAGTTTAATTCCGAAGATAAAGAGTGAAAATTGTATATTTATAAACCCGAAACTTTGGAGAAGTGCAGCTAGGTAAGATTTGCTGCAAACTATTGAGTAAGTAGAAACTTATTTCATCCGCAAACATCTTTACGTGAAATCGAGAAAAAATAGAGGAAACTGGTAGTTCCATTCGTATGTCAATGATATAAAAGATTCAAATCATCCTTCTACTTTACAGAGTCAACTAAAGTGTTTTTATGTCTAGGCAACCAGCAAAAGTCTCTTCCAGCTGCCTTTGATCTTTTAGATGCACACAGCACATATCACAATCGATGTTCTCCTAATCAAATAAAGACGGGAAATGTGTAAAATGGCAGCATATGCAGTCAACTGGATAACTTACGTGAGAGGGAGTAACTGCCCATCGCAACCACAAGCCCATATTGAATCTCCTCAAATTTACACAGAGAACACTCCCAGCACACACAATCACGAAGGCTACCCAACATGTACTGCAAATCAATTTGCTATTCATCCGCCTAGAGGGCGACATAGTCAGGACAGCTGCACGTTGGACCCCAGCCTGTCCAGTTTGGGCAGGCCCCATTGTAGACTGGAAATGTCGATCATACCAGCCACAGGCTACAATCGCCATGCGCACCAGCACCCTAGGCAGAATCGACCTAGGAAACCACCCGCATATTTATCACTGTAGTTACAATTAAATATTGCGACTGCAACCTCAATTTGGTGACATACGACAACGAGCAAAATATTACTATTAGTATTAGTTATGTCATGTTCTGTAGATCTTTTCCCGATTATTTATCGATATTAAGAGGAACAAGTCAGATTAAAAGATATATATACACACATGAATAGTGCTAATATTGTTATTACTGTAATTTTTACTTCTACACATGCAACTACATTTAGAGGTACATTTTTTCACAATTTCCGAAACATAAACTCGTCCATGGAGTAGAAGGAGTTGTCCAAATGAAATGATTTGAAGCTAGATTTAAAACTTGAACTGCTACCTGCCAGACACTTTATGTCGTTGTGCAAATGATCAGAGATTTTTGTTGCTGAATAATGTACTGCCTTTTTGAGCAACTGACAGCTTCAGTAACGGATAGGAAGGGTCATTTTTCCCTCTAGTGTTGTACATATGAACATTGTTGTTCTTTGTGATTTGAGATGGATTATTTGTAACGAATTTCATTAGCGAATATATGAACCCTGATGGTGCAGTTAAAATAGCCAACTCCTTGAAAAGGTACCTACATGACGTCCTTGGGTGAACACCACTAACTATTCTCACTGCTCTCTTCTGTGAAATCGATACTTTATGTCTGAGTGATGAGTTACCTCAGAAAACTATTCCATAAGACATTATTGAGTGGAAATATGCAAAGTACGTTAGGAGGCACGTTAGGAGGCTGATCTGTTTATTTCCAAGACTAGCGACTGTACGAAGAGTGAAAGAAGCTGAACTTAGTTGTTTGAGAAACTGAGCAACATGCTTCTTCCAGTTCAAGTTGTCATCAATGTGAACACCCAAAAATTTGGAGAAATGTACCCTGTTAACTGAGCCCTGTTCATATCCTACATCACTTGTCGGTATGACTCTATTCAGTGTACAGAACTGGATATAGTGAGTTTTTTTCAAATTTAAGGGAGAGTCCATTTTCTGAGAACCACTTAATAATTCTTTGAAAGACATCTTTAACAATACCTTCAGCTGGTTTTTATGGGATGGGATTTATCATAACACTCCTGTCATCTGCAAAAAGTACTAGCTCCACTTGCTGAACATTAAGTAGGAGATCATTCACGTGAATAAGGAACAGCAGAGGACCTAAAATAGAACCCTGTGGGACTCCCTTTGTGATAACTCCCCATTCACTAGAATTTAGCACCCTCACAACATTTTTTGTGCTATTCAGCACCTTTTTGCTTTCTGTTCATTAAGTATGTTTCAAATCAGCTGTGTATAGCCTTCAATTCCATAAAACCTGAGTTTTTCTAAGAGTGTGACATGATTCACACAGTCAAATGCCTTGGAGGGATCACAAAAAATACCAACTGGCGATAATTTGTTATTTAGGGCTTGTATTATTTGATGGGTAAATGTGTAGATAGCATTGTCAGTCGAGTAGCCCTTCGGGAATCCGAACTGTGACATGCTGAGTATTTTCACTTAAATGTGAGACTACTCTTGAATACATAACTTTTTCGAATATTTTAGAAAATGAAGTCAGCAATAAGATTAGTCTATAACTATTGAAGTCACTCTTGTCCCCTTTCTTATGAGGAGGTTTGACAAGTGCGTATTTCAATCTGTCTGGAAAAATTTCCTGTGCCAGCGAAGCATTACATATATCGCTAAGGACTCCATTTATAAATTAGAAAAACACTTCAGAATTCTGTAAAAGACTCCATCAACACCACATGAGCTCTTATTTTTCAGTATATTTATAATTCCCTTAATTTCAGTGGGGGATGTTGGTGCTATTTCTAAAGGCCAAAGTCCTGGGAATGACATTTTCAACATATTTTTTTGCTTCTTCAACTGAACCCTTTAACCTTATTTTTGCTGCTACGTTCAGAAAGTGATTGTTAAAAATACGTGCAACTTGTGAATTATCACTCACAACATCATCATTTAGCTTTATTGCTATGGTATGCTGTGCACAGTCAGGCTGCCCCATATCCCATTTGACAATATTCCATATAGTTTTAATCTTGTTATCCGCATTATTAATTTCTCTCAGAACACATAAGCTTCTGGGCTTGTTAATGACTTTCCTTAAAATATTACAGTATCTGTTGTAGTAAGCAAGTACGTCGGATCCTAACTTATTCTGGCCTGTCCATATATTTCCTTCTTCCTGTTACACGATATCTTAATTCCCTTAGTAATACTTGACTTTGTAATGGCTTTTTTGGATAACGTTTCAGGAAACCAACTCTCAAATATTGAGACAAATTTATGGTGGAATAAATTAAATTTGGCATCAGCATCACTTTCAGTGTGTACTTCATTCTACCTCCTCTAGGTTTGCACTTAAAGCTCTGTATTCTGTTCGCATCAATAAGCCTCCCTGCCTTGTATGAACCTGCCTGAATCCTGTAAGTTGCTGTATGTGTTATTTCCATTAACTGTGCATCATGATCAGACAGCCCATTAACAACTGGGTACACATTAATTGTTTCTGCCTGAGCACTGTCTATGAAAATGTTATCGATAAATGACCTACTATCCTGCTGCACACGAGATGGAAAATTTACAACAGATGCTAGATTGAAACAACCGAGCAAAGACTCTAGCTCATTTTTCCTATCCGTATCTTTTAAGAACTCTACATTAAAATCACCAAAAACCGCTAACTGCTTCTTTTTGTCTGACAGGTAGCTCAATAATAATTAGTCAAGATTAAGTGTCGAAAATATCCCCTCTTGACGGCTGCGGTTCTGGAAATATATCTATATCCTCTTTATGATTGAACAAAATTTACATGGAAAATATTTCATTCACCTACAGCTGTCGCAATTTTCCATGTCAAATCCATACCTTCTCTTACGACAGGACAAAGTAATTTTCCTTGCACATGTCGGACCACTGACCACAGTACACATACTTTATAAGCCCGTTAATCACAGCAAATCTATCACACATCCCCTACTAAATATAGTACTTCGCCAATAATTAAATGCCTGCGACCATAAACAATACTAAGCAAAAATGCATGATGGATGGTCATGCCTCATTTGTTTTTCTTGTGAGTGGGACCAGTGTGTCTTATGAAGAGAGACATAATCGTCTTGTAAGCGACCAACTGTTAAAAGAACATGCTCACAACAACTATTGCAAACTTACTAATCTCTATTGGAATCTGAACTTTAATAAAAATGGCAAGGTACTGTTAATCAGAACACGTGGATAAGTTGTGATCTAAATGACAATAGATTTATTCATTCTCACCATCTCAAGACAAACAAATGACTAAGAAACCCTCACACAAACATTTTCATTTGACAAACGCTTTCGCTAACATGGGGTCCATGGTGGACGAGGTCATTGGACACACGACACTAACCAGAACACTAATCGCTTTATCTGACTTCATACACGTGAATCCGGGTTATGGCAGAAAAACTGCTATTCAAAAAATTAGAAATGGTTCGAATGAACAGGCTGCTAAGAAACATATCTTGGAGCCCTATGCCGTAGCAGCGAATACTTTACGATCTAGCTGATCAGGGCGCCACACCACGAAGCCACTGAAGTCATGGACGGCCGCAATCTGTTATTAATGGGGCGCGCCCGAAAAATGCAAGTGCGCGGTCTTGCATTCGGTTACTTCGAAACGCAGGTACTTTCCTATGAGCCTCTGAAACCCCAGTGGATTCCAGTGTGCAGGTGGACCCGTTTGACTCCGTGCCACGACTATGCATGATAATATATCAAATGTTTAGACGGCCGACTCAAGTACACCCATCAATCACTCGTGTGTATGTTGCTAGAAGCAGTACCTCTGACGGTTCAGAAGATGACTGGCACAGGCTGTAAGTAGCACACTAAGAAAGGACATAAGTTTCCATTTAGGTAGAGACCTGCAGTTCTTTACTTGCGAAGCGCCAGTACAAGAGTGATCTCTTCTCTTTCTGTCCGCTTTCCTTCTCATCCCGGTAGCAAAAGCCTATTTACATCTTAGACTTCCCCCACTTTAGCACAAGCCAATCACGAGCTGCAGACGGCATTCGAAGATTGATGAGCGCACTTTGTTCTGCATACACCGATTTGACCAATGAGAGTAAAGTTAATAGGTAGAAAAAGAAAAAAGATTCAGCTTCGCGGCCTCTTTTCCACGCGTTTACGCCGTGTCTTTTGTTAACAAAATGAGCAGGAGGGAACCACATCCCTCAATATAACGCTTGTTATCTCCCCTGTTGCGTCCCTTTCGAAGTTTCCAAAAAACGGCCATAAACTCGCTAAATGCATCGTGAATTGACAAATACACTCCTGGAAACTGAAATAAGAACACCGTGAATTCATTGTCCCAGGAAGGGGAAACTTTATTGACACATTCCTGGGGTCAGATACATCACATGATCACACTGACAGAACCACAGGCACATAGACACAGGCAACAGAGCATGCACAATGTCGGCACTAGTACAGTGTATATCCACCTTTCGCAGCAATGCAGGCTGCTATTCTCCCATGGGGACGATCGTAGAGATGCTGGATGTAGTCCTGTGGAACGGCTTGCCATGCCATTTCCACCTGGCGCCTCAGTTGGACCAGCGTTCGTGCTGGACGTGCAGACCGCGTGAGACGACGCTTCATCCAGTCCCAAACATGCTCAATGGGGGACAGATCCGGAGATCTTGCTGGCCAGGGTAGTTGACTTACACCTTCTAGAGCACGTTGGGTGGCACGGGATACATGCGGACGTGCATTGTCCTGTTGGAACAGCAAGTTCCCTTGCCGGTCTAGGAATGGTAGAACGATGGGTTCGATGACGGTTTGGATGTACCGTGCACTATTCAGTGTCCCCTCGACGATCACCAGTGGTGTACGGCCAGTGTAGGAGATCGCTCCCCACACCATGATGCCGGGTGTTGGCCCTGTGTGCCTCGGTCGTATGCAGTCCTGATTGTGGCGCTCACCTGCACGGCGCCAAACACGCATACGACCATCATTGGCACCAAGGCAGAAGCGACTCTCATCGCTGAAGACGACACGTCTCCATTCGTCCCTCCATTCACGCCTGTCGCGACACCACTGGAGGCGGGCTGCACGATGTTGGGGCGTGAGCGGAAGACGGCCTAACGGTGTGCGGGACCGTAGCCCAGCTTCATGGAGACGGTTGCGAATGGTCCTCGCCGGTACCCCAGGAGCAACAGTGTCCCTAATTTGCTGGGAAGTGGCGGTGCGGTCCCCTACGGCACTGCGTAGGATCCTACGGTCTTGGCGCCTCTGCGGTCCGGTCCCAGGTCGACGGGCACGTGCATTTTCCGCCGACAACTGGTGACAACATCGATGTACTGTGGAGACCTCACGCCCCACGTGTTGAGCAATTCGGCGGTACGTCCACCCGGCCTCCCGCATGCCCACTATACGCCCTCGCTCAAAGTCCGTCAACTGCACATACGGTTCACGTCCACGCTGTCGCGGCATGCTACCAGTGTTAAAGACTGCGATGGAGCTCCGTATGCCACGGCAAACTGGCTGACACTGACGGCGGCGGTGCACAAATGCTGCGCAGCTAGCGCCATTCGACGGCCAACACCGCGGTTCCTGGTCTGTCCGCTGTGCCGTGCGTGTGATCATTGCTTGTACAGCCCTCTAGCAATGTCCGGAGCAAGTATGGTGGGTCTGACACACCGGTGTCAATGTGTTCTTTTTTCCATTTCCAGGAGTGTATGTTTTGCAACAGAGTCTGGACGTCTGGGAGACAGTGACATGTCCAACGTAAATTCGCAGAACGCTCATAGTTGCCTTGTGGGCTTCCTGCCTAACAAGGGCCCATCCTCTGCTTTATTGCCAGTCTACAATGTGCTGGCCATTGCAGCGGCGACTTCTCGGCGCTAGTCAGTCTAACTGGACGCGCTGCCTACCGACAAGCGCCAACCAACGTGTCTGCACAATGAGACTGCGGAACTCGGTCATCTAGATATGATTCCACCCAGCTTCCAAAGAAAAAACGCGCTTTCCTCGGCCAACCATCGCCATGCCTTTACTGCAGTCGTTTAAATCGGCACCCTATTCCTTTCAACGCAGGTGAAGCTTACCATTATTCATTCCCTAGAGCATGCAAGCAAGAGCATTAACTACTGCCACCATTTCATCATGATGTATGAAGTCAAATCGCAATGAAGATCATAATCCCAAAGAACATGAAGTGGTATAACTCTGAGTCAGAAGTGAGAGTGCCCTGCAGTCTCTCACTATGTTACTGTAGCCGTGCATTAAAAGCTGTCTTGGTTGTAACGGCGCACTCTAGCATCGCTAACGATGTCCATGTTAAAAACCATATGAACTTTAAAAATCGAGATGTGATATTGCCTCAGAATGAAATGATTTTCCACAAAAACACTGTGACATTAAGTATAGACGGTGATCGCCTGGATGTCTTTTAACTGACTGAAAGCTCAGGTACACGTCGTTGACAGTGAAGGCTTGTAATACAATCACCGAATTCAGAAAGTGATTCAGCTAAGGAATGTGATATAAAGCCAGTATTGGCAAGTCCCTCATGCTGCCACTAGATATCTCTCACGCTAACAAACAGTATGGATTCTGGAATGAGATTTTCACTCTGCAGCGGAGTGTGCACTGATATGAAACTTCCTGGCAGATTAAAACTGTGTGCCCGACCGAGACTCGAACTCGGAACCTTTGCCTTTCACGGGCAAGTGCTCTACCATCTGAGCTACCGAAGCACGACTCACGCCCGGTCCTCACAGCTTCACTTCTGCCAGTATCTCGTCTCCTACCTTCCAAACTTTACAGAAGCTCTCCTGCGAACCTTGCAGAACTAGCACTCTTGAAAGAAAGGATACATGGCCTAGCCACAGCCTGGGGGATGTTTCCAGAATGAGAAGCTGGCAGAAGTAAAGCTTTGAGTACCGGGCGTGAGTCGTGCTTCGGTAGCTCAGATGGTAGAGCACTTGCCCGCGAAAGCAAAGGTCCCGAGTTCGAGTCTCGGTCGGACACACAGTTTTAATCTGCCAGGAAGTTTCAGTATGGATTCTATCCTGACGCCAAGTCAGAGGTTCTGCGATATACTCATTAGATTATAGGCGAGGGGGGATGATGGTTGATTGAGAATGATCACATACAGTAGATGGTATGCTATGCAATGCATCATTTAAAAAAGTGCAACGCCACATTGAGGTTGTAAGAAATGTACAAAATCCTATGACTGGGTCCTCAGATCTACAGTGTTATGCTTTCTGGCAGAACTGGTATCTGCGAATTGGAATCAAGTCTTCCCATTCAACAATATACCTGCATTCGATCCTATGGAGAAATCTTTTAATGCTTACAGCTACTAGTGGATTGTATTCATGGCACTCTCAAATCTCAACACGAGTCACCATTTTCGAACCTATATGTTACTGTAAAACTCCAACTTGAGTTTAGACAGCCCTTAAGCTTCTTTAAGCTGTTCCACGGTCTCTGCCCCGCACAATTGTCCACGTGATCGTTCCAATTTAAGTCAGAACCGAGCAGAAATCAGGCAATGCTATATCTCATGCCTTCTGCAGCCCGTGGAGAAGAAGAGTGAGCTCAGTTAATGCAACAGGACCATCTTTTTCGACCAGTTGGTGGAAATAGAAAAACGTTGTCATAGCTCTGCCAGCTGTGTATGATGTTGTAACACTGCAGCAACTTTCGCAAAGTCGTGGAGGTGGAAGAGGTAGGACTCCCTGGGGCAAGCACCCAGGTGCAAATATTCTACAAGCGCACAGCAGAAATCCAGGCCGATTTCCTTGCCTCACTCAACGAGGGTTACGGTGCGAAGGGCCTGTCTGACAATAAGTAGCATGCCGAGAACTGATGGACATCTGTAGCCATTAGGACGGAACGCCAAGAACGTTCGCGAGAAAGCATCTGAGTTCTTCTGGCCCTGCGGCAGTCATTTTACCTGCCTTGGAAAACAGGGATGTGCCGACAATTGCAGCACCCCACGGGCAAAGGGAGGAGAGTGAAGAAAGTGGGGGGAATCGGCGCAGGGAGGCGTGTGAAAGAAAACAATATTCTTAAGAAGATCATTTCCTGAACAGTGAGGACATTCCTTGTAAAGAACGCCGGCAGATTTTGAGAGGACGCCCAAACATGAGTCATGCAGAGACACTGGTTATAGGGAAGTGTTGTGTAGCTGCTCTCCCAAAAGCCTCAGAAGGAAGGAAAACATCTTAAGAATGTGAAATCGTGACAAAGATGCCAAGTCACGAGGCACACGCAAGTCCACGCCAGATAGAAAATTTCCACACTACACTGAGAGGCGTGGCAATGAAATGGCGATCTGTCATTCCGCTATATTAAAAATTTCGTCCGCTAATGCCTACGCTGTAAGAAATATTGTTTCGATGACATGTTGAGCTGAGAGATGGATGAGAAGCTAAATGAAGGGAGTCATGAAGACACTGTGGAAGCGAGAGGACATGGGCACTCCGCCACCCATAGCCAACATCCCTCCTTCCGACGCCGTGACAGCACAGCTTCGGGCACGCAACCGACCACGGCAGACAATGCGGAGATCTTACCAGGGAACCGCCGCTAAGCCGCGATTGCTAATGAGGGCAGCCAACCCGTGCTGCACAGCACGGACGCGACGCGCCGCACCGACGCAGCGCCTGCCAACGACAGCAGTACACGACGAACGATAACATGAATGGTGAGACGATTAGTTCCGGCCTCTTTGCCCTTAATAACTGAGTCGTGTCCACGCCCAGTCAAATCAGCCCTGAGATTTATACTTTTGCTTTGTTTTGAGTAAACAGCACTAAAATACTCTACTGGCCATTAAAATTGCTACAACAAGAAGAAATGCAAACGATAAACTGGTATTCATTGGACAAATATTTTATACTAGAACCCCATGTTGTTACATCTTCATGCGATTTGGGTGCATAGATCTAGAGGAATCAGTACCCAAAACAACCACCTCTGGCCGTAATAGCGGCCTTGATACGCCTGGGCATTGAGTCAAACAGAGCTTGGATGGCGTTTACAGGTACAGCTGCCCATGCAGCTTCAACACGATATCACAGTTCATCAGGAGTAGTGACTGGCGTATTGTGACGAGCCAGTTGCTCCGCCACCATTGACCAGACGTTTTCAATTGGTGAGAGATCTGAAGAATGTGCTGGCCAGGGCAGCAGTCGAACATTTTCTGAGTCCAGGAAGGCCCATACAGGACCTGCAACATGCAGTTGTGCATTATCCTGTTGAAATGTAGGGTTTCGGAGGGATCGAATGAAGGGTACAGCCACGGGTCGTAACACATCTGAAATGTAACGTCCACTGTTCAAAGGGCCATCAATGCGAACAAGTGGTGACCGAGACATGTAACCAATGGCACCCCATACCATTACGCCGGATTATACGCCAGTATGGCAATGACGAATACAAGCTTCAATTTGTGCGTTCACCGCGATGTCGCCAAACACCGCGATGTCGCCGCGATGTCACCGCGATGCTGTAAATAGAATCTGGATTCATCCGAAAAAATGACGTTTTGCCATTCGTGTACCCAGGTTCGTAGTTGAGTACACCATCGCAGGCTCTCCTGTCTGTGATGCAGCGTCAAGGGTAACCGCAGCCATGGTATCTGAGCTTATAGTCCATGCTGCTGCAAACGTCGTCGAACTGTTCGTGCAGATGGTTATTGTCTTGTAAAGGTCCCCATCTGTTGACTCTGGGATCGAGACGTGGCTTCACTATCCGTTACAGCCATGTGGATAAGATGCCTGTCATCTCGATTGCTAGTGATACGAGGCCGTTGGGATCCAGCAATTCGTTCCGTATTACCCTCCTGAACCCACCGATTCCATATTTTGCTAACAGTCATTGGATCTCGACCGACGGGAGCAGCAATGTCACGATAAGATAAACCGCAATGGCGATAGGCTACAATCCGACCTTTATCAAAGTCGGAAACGTGATGGTACGCATTTCTCCTCCTTACACGAGGCATCACAACAAGTTTTCACCGGCTACGCCGGTCAACTGCTGTTTGTGTATGGGAAATCGTTTGGTAACTTTCCTCATGTCAGCACGTTGTAGGTGTCGCCACCGGCTCCAACCTTGTGTGAATGCTCTGAAAAGGTAATCATTTGCGTATCACAGCATCTTCTTCCTGTCGGTTAAATTTCGCGTCTGTAGAAATCATCTTAATGGTGTAGCAGTTTTGATGGCCAGTAGTGTAAATACGTTTCTTTCATATGCCGAACATATAAGCAATAGATATTCGTATATGAACCCCTTAATTTTTTATTCTTTGTGTTTCATTTTGTAAGGTGTCAGGCAAATCCTACACCTTCCATGAAAACCCTGACATGATAAGCAAATCCAGTAGTATGTCACATAGCCCCGAATTAATCGTGACATTAAATTAACCAAAGTAATACTAGTAATGAGTGAGCAAATGGAATACCACAGACAGGCGGAGCTTAAGGTTAACATTAGACCCTGATTGGTCAGATGAAAACACAGCCAGATAGTTTTTTTAAACCTACTTCGGTAAATTGTAGTAAGGAGAAGTTAGAAGGGAGTTGCTTCCGAGACGCAATGGCAAATCGAGACCTTTACCGAATTGAGGTAGAGAACCAGCATGAAAATGGACAGAGAATAGAGGACAGTACAACAGACGATGCAGTATCGCGAGCATACGACAGAGGAGCAGGAAAGTAGAGAGACAGTCGATGAGGATTCTAACTTGCGTCTTGAATACGTAGAACCCATAGTACAAGTAATCAGAGCTCCCTCACCACAGAGTACAAGGAATGCGAGCAGAAACGTGTCACAGCACAGTTCAATGCAATCGGTTGCGAACCAACACTTGGGCGAAAACACAGAGCGTAGGACGTCGGAAGAAAACGCAGGACCCATCAATCTGGCAGAATTATTACAACAAATTACGGAAACCATGACAAGGTAAAATAAAGACATAGTGAACCAAATTCAATCTCAGAATGCAGAAACCACGAGACAAATGCGTGCGATTAAAGAACAAAACAAAAAAATTCAGTTACACCTAAGTCATATTGAAGACGAGGCAAAAGAATCTCGAGAAGTGATAGGAAACTTAATAACAGGTCACAATCAATTGACAACAGACATTGACAAGGTACAAGCGGACGTACAAACACTGCGTAATGACACTCAGGACGAGATCAAAACATTACGTAACAACACCCAGGGAGAAGTCATGAAACTAGAGAAACAGATAAACGTAATTACTAGACAAGCAGCAGGTACAGCGCATGAAATTGTTGAAAACAGTGCGTTACAAAAACGTATCACAAAAGCAGCGCTGAAAAGATATGATAACGGCATAGTCAAAACAGAAGCGCAAACGAAGCAACAATTTCAGAAATTGCGAACAGAGTTGTTACAAACCATTGAGGAGCGTAGTGAACAGGATCGAACAAGCACAGAGTCTGCAACCACATCCGTATCTGTAACAGCACCGGAAAAACAAGCAATTAACGAAGATATTACGCATTTGCGATTCCAATCACAGGCGGAAAGTAACATACGTGAAATCAGACAGCCTGCACAGCAACAAACACGTTTCGAAATTCTTAATGAGCAAACGTCATCACAAACACATGCGGAACCACAAATATATGTTTCAAGACAATTTGGATCGTGCAATGAAGCGGCAAGGTTAGCCAGACAAGATACCGAACCAATACCTGACAAAGGAAAGCGAGGTCGCGAAGAGTACAGTGCAATGCATTCAGCTACACGTTCACAACCGATGGAAGAAAATTATTGCGTACCACTCCAACGATACTACGCAAGGGTAGGCGAAAGTTACAGTGGACAATATGCAATGGATCTATCACAACCGGAAAGAACGACGGGAGAAATGATCAGAAACAAAAGTGGCGAAGAATCGCGAATTTCATATGGAACTATGACGAAGTACGACAACGATTATTTCCATACAGTCAGGAAATTTCAACACTTTCGAGAAGGAAACACATTACATCCACGAACTTTTATTGATCAATTCCGAGTAGGATTACCAGAACACTGGACGCTAGCACACAAATTAGACTTTATATGTGTACCAGAACACTGGACGCTAGCACACAAATTAGACTTTATATGTGCACACATGTCAGGAACAGTCGCAGAAACCATGCAGAATGTTGCAGCGACATGCCGATCGTACGAAGATTTCAGAGAGAAGTTTCTCTCACGATATTGGTCCAGCGAAACACAGAACAGAGTGAAGTACGAATTATTACAGAACCCATATTTTGAAAGTTCAGGAGAGAAGAGTCCTGTGAAATTTTTCGAATTAATGGCAAAGAAAAATCAATGCTTAGATGTACCATACAGTGATGGACAGTTGATTAAATTATGTGCGATGAAGCTACCATTGAAATACCAGCAATCATTAGTAGGTCGCGGAGGCAATGACGTCTAAGCATTTAAATGTATTGTAAGGGAACTAGAGTTCATATTTTCGGAAGATGACGCAAGAAAAAGACGAAGCGCACGTGAAAACGAAAGCAAAAAGTAGTGGAATCCACAAGACACAATACGAAGAAACAATAATTACGAACCATGTGATAACTTCGCACCAATAAACGACAATAGATTTCAACAAAGAACCGGTTATGGATTTAGATGAGAATATGGCAATAACTATAATTCACCCAGGAACGGCAACAACTATTACAGAGGGAATAACGACAACTGGAACGGGACTGGAGAACCAATATACCGACAAATTATCAACAAAGAAACCACTATCAACAAGCTGAACAAGAAAAGAGAATACAGATAGAAGAGGTGGAGGTAAGACCACCAAACCCCGATAAACGTTCGAATTGACAGCTAAGCGCCCATGCCAAAGAGAATGACGCACCGACCCAGGACAATTGCAGTACCTTGAGCAGAGAACTAAAAATCTTATCACGAGAAGAGAAGAAGGGAGAAACAAATCCGCAGGGACCAGATGAAAACAAAGACAAGAAAATAACAATATCGTGTTGGGACGAAAACAATTGGGAGAATACTGACGAGGAAGATGAATTACCAGAGGCATGCACAACGAATGTAGGAGGAAAGGACGAAGTAATGAGTATTGCAGAGCTATTTGAGATGTAAATCAGGGAAAGGGAATTCAATGAGGATAATGCGCAGTCGACAGAAGTTGAAAATAAGTTACGAGTGTGCACACAACCCAACGTATATAATGAAGGGAGTTACGAAGCGATAATTAGAGCATTTACATGCGATTATGTAGAAGTAGCGACGAAGAAGGAGAAGATAGACGAGGATGAGGAAGAAGCAGAGGATGTTGAAGAAAGCGTAAATGAAGGAAGAAATAGAGAAGAGGAAATAAGAGAGAAGTAGCAGTCGAAGCTTATCCTACAGAAAGTTCGAATTCACAGGGGAAATTCCTAAAAAGACTCATGTATGATTCAGTGGAGGATTCGTTGATGCAAGAAGAAGAAGAACAGAACCAACCCTTTCAAATTCAACCAATTGTGAAGGCCATGGTAAAGCATATCCCAGTCAATATTGTAATTGATAGCGGAAGTGAACTGACTGCGATCTCAGAAAATTTATTCATGCAGTGTAATACCAATGAGGAATTGCCAGTTCTGAAAACACATAAGATTAAAGTAAGAGGTCCTATTAGAAACAATGCTGCGGAAGTTACGAGACAAACAAGGTGTGTGTCAAGGTCAAAAGATCGAAGCCAACTTCGTGATTATACTTAAACTAACTGTAGATTTGATTATAGGTGCAGATTTTTTAAATGCGAGACGAACGATAATAGATATGGGGAAAGGTAGCGTAACATTCGGGAATGTCACACTTCTCTTTGAGCAAAATCTAAAATTAGAAGAAATACCAGTTATAAACAAACAATTAAGAGTGATGCGAGATAAAGAGGATGAAGAATTAGAATGGTATGCACAAAAGGGGGAATCGCCTCAACTCATGTTAGAAGTTCATAAAGAAATCGACGAAAAATTGCAAGAAGTTCAAGGTGTTTCAGAACACAGTACAAGAGAATTAGAGGGTATTTTACGAGATAAAGCAGAGGTATTTTTACCTAAGACTGGCAGTTTTAAACACTTTCAGTACAAGTTTGAAGATTAATTTTATTACTGGTAAATAACCAGCACAATATTTCAAGATTATGTTGCAGATAAGATCGTCAGGAGAAAGAAGAATGAAGAGAGAGGATGGTGGGAAAAAGAAAGTAGTTTCAATAAAAACAAAAACAAAAATAACACCAATAGTACCATAGATTAAGGTGAAGGGATAAAGCGTAGATAGTCTAACAGCATGAAATACCAAAATGCTATACACCATGACACTACACAAAAAATAAAAAAACGAATTTGAGGATTTTTGTAGAAGTTAAGACTGAAAATATCTTAGAATTGTAACATGAAAAGGGCGCCGAAATTTGTAAAGCTTTTTAAGAAGGCGTAAAACAATGTAGGTACTAGACATATGTTAGATGATTATAAGTAAAACTTTTTGTAAGAACCATTGTAAAAATTCCAGCAAGGACGAGATGCAACGACCCACAAGTTGCAACACAAGAAGTATCAAGAAAGGAAAGGACTTAATTAGCAAGACATGATTCCTACAAGGCAGAAGTGTCGAGAGAAGGGAAAGGACAGGGAGACCAACAGAGGGTAGCTGAAGTGGCCAGTAAATCTGCTGAACCACAGGGTGGTGGAACCCTGCTGGGACAGAACACAGAACCACAGAGTGGTGGAACACGGAAGGGACCGGTACAGGCACTGACAAGCAAACACCGGACTTTCACCGCTCGTAAACCCCGGGACACCCTGACTCAGCGGAGCGAGCAAAAAACGGCCCGACGAGAAGACTGCTTTGGCAAGCCACCACTGGGGAAAAAAAAAAGTTTAAAAGACACACTACTGCTATTAAACTGCATGCTGATGCACAAAACTGAAGCAAACTTCCACAAAGTAAAAATGACACGCCCAAACAATTTATCAAACTGTTACTAAGAGGAGAACTTCAAAGTGACTACCTATCAATAAATATTTCCATATCCTGCCCAGAGAAGAACCAAGAAGCAAGTAAGAAGCAGATAAAATGCAAGAAGAACAGAAGTTGAAGAACCACAAGACTGAGACCAAGAAGGAAGATGGGTGAAGAACAGACGACATACCTTCCCAAATCCCTATCCTATTGTAAACTAGTTGTCTGCAAAGTATTACAACGAAAAACGACCGCTTTCAGCGACACATAACGATGACTTTCAAGCATACAAAGCCAGTAAACCACGAGATTCTGCACTCACAGCTCCATTCCATTATGGGACCTCCACAACAGCAACACACACTTGCAAAGGCAACAAGGAATGACGAACGAAGCTGTACATCAAATACTTGCCCACATCCATCTCGCTCAAGTCCATCACCTTTGTGCAAAAAAAAAAAAAAAACATTCGCCAACCTCATTCTTAAACATTCATAGGATTGTGTGAATGTGTGAAATCAAATTTATGTGATGTAGGAATTGTGCAAAAGAAACGTGTGAAAAACTAAATAAGTTAAGCACACCAGACAGCTAATAAACTACAAAATAACAGTCATTGACTATGGACTTAAGTAAAAAATAGACAAAGAATAAAAAATTATCTTGTTGGATGTTTTCCCTTTTTTTTAACATTTGTACCATTTGTTAGGATAATATCTCAATACTTATGTATGTATATTTCTTTGTCAAAGCAATTCTTGGAAATAATTCTTATTTGTTAGTGTAACAATGTTGAAATGAGTGTCTAGAAACAAAAACATTTTACTTGTACATGATATTTAGAAAATGTGTTAGGAATAGATTTTACTTAATTACTACATTTATAAAAACAATATTTCTAAGCAAATCGATGTGAAAGATTCCTCACTTTCGATAACAAACTTCTTAAAAAACAAACTTTACAATTAAATAAAGAAAGAAAATAATTAAAAAATAATAATTATAATAGAATAAAAATATACTTCCTTTGTCAATATAAACATATTTTTGATAATAATGTGGAAGAATATAAAAATATAAATTAGTAATACAAACTAGCATAGAACAGAATAACGTGGCTGAACAGTAGGCAACAAAATTTAGGTAACGGAATAATTTTTGACTGACTTAGACAACGATTCAATCATTGCCTAACTTCAGCGCAAAAATTAATTTCGAAGGGTGGTGATATGTAAGGTGTCAGGCAAATCCAACACCTTCCATGAAAACCCTGATATGATAAGCAAATCCAGTAGTATGTCACATAGCTCCGAATAAATCGTGACATTAAATTAACCAAAGTAATACGAGTAACGAGTGAGCAAATGGAATACCACAGACTGACACAAGAATGCCTAAATGCATTTGATACCTTCCCACCGTGAGACAGACGCAGTTCCAAGGGGAGAAACGAGCACAGAAGCTGAGAGCAGAACCATGATAAGCTGGAAGGCCCTACGATAAGGGACGGACACCCACGTCTCTAACTAACCGCTAGGACCACCCCCAGCCCATGTTAAAAGCTAGAGCTCTCCAGAAGAACAGTATAGATCTTACGATAACACAAAAGGGCTACCCCAGCCGCAAGTTTTAGCGTGAGACTTTTCTGCGTCTCTGTTACGTCAGGACCACCCCCCAGACTATGTTAAAAGATAGAGCCCTCCAGAAGAACAGTATAGATCTTACGATAACACTAAAAGGACCACACCAGCTGCAAGTTTTAGCCTGAGACTTTTTCGCGTCTCTGTTACGTTGCAAACCTTAAAAACATTGCCCCATTGGATAGAAAGAATTTTTGTAGGCGGAACTTAAGGTTAACATTGAGACCCTAATTGGTCAGATGAAAACACAGCCAGATGGTCTTTTTCTTATACCAACTTCGGTAAATTGTAGTAAGGAGAAGTTAGGAGGGAGTTGCTTCCGAGACGGCGAGGTGAGTGGAGCTGTGCTGCCCGCCGCCCCCTGACGAAGACCGACGAGGTAATGAACGCACGCGATGCCGCATAACAGCGCATAAAGCTTCACTCAGAACTGCAGAAGTCTCATCTGTTATACCCCCTTTTTGCGTAATACTAGTGTCGGTCGTCAATTAAAGCTCATGGTGTTCACATTTTCCAGTTGAAGTAAAAATCGGAAACGCGATGATTTTTCTGTTATATAGTTATTGAGAAGCCAAATCAGCCACTGTAATTTACAAGTTAGATAAGTAATTAAAGATAATTGAGGGTCACTTTAGACCATTTTGATAGTTTTCTCTTTTGTGAAACTTAGGTTTAAACCTAAATTTTAGATGTGATATGGCATAGGTCATCCTTCGATCCATTGTAGAACTTGGAAACCCATTCAGGGAATATTCGTTCACATTTTTGTTGAACGCAGTTGGTTTTTACCATACTGTATTAAAACATTTCCTTTTATCAATAGTGCAATTTATAAACAATGTTTTGTGAGTAGAATAAAATTTCCAATGGTAAACTTAACTGCTTTTTCGACGTTATTTTACCAGCTAACTAAAAACAAGAAAGCCTTGAACCCCTTCCACTAAATTTAGTTAATATTAAGATTCTTTTACAGGGAGTGCAGTGGAGCTGACGCTGAAATCATTAAGTATTTGGTTATATCATCGCTAGTCTCACTGAACTCTTCTGAACTCTACATGTCATGTGGTCTGACGTCTCCTTACTAGCAACAGGTCCCAGGTTCAAACTAGTCAATTCCCTAAAAAACACGCTCAGAGCGTCGTTGCGCGAAAGTGGTAGGGATACACGATATAGAACAAACAGACACCACGCAGAATTTTAGAATTTCATTTACTTTCTCGAATTCACTACAGTTCTGACGCCCAATGTGGGGTGACGTTATTGCTAATTTTTATGGCATCTGATGTCACAAAATAATTTCCCGAATTGATCACAACATTTTTGGCGCCCAGCGAGGGGCCTCCGGTATCTGATATCACAATATACACTCCTGGAAATGGAAAAAAGAACACATTGACACCGGCGTGTCAGACCCACCATACTTGCTCCGGACACTGCGAGAGGGCTGTACAAGCAATGATCACACACACGGCACAGCGGACACACCAGGAACCGCGGTGTTGGCCGTCGAATGGCGCTAGCTGCGCAGCATTTGTGCACCGCCGCCGTCAGTGTCAGCCAGTTTGCCGTGGCATACGGAGCTCCATCGCAGTCTTTAACACAGGTAGCATGCCGCGACAGCGTGGACGTGAACCGTATGTGCAGTTGACGGACTTTGAGCGAGGGCGTATAGTGGGCATGCGGGAGGCCGGGTGGACGTACCGCCGAATTGCTCAACACGTGGGGCGTGAGGTCTCCACAGTACATCGATGTTGTCGCCAGTGGTCGGCGGAAAATGCACGTGCCCGTCGACCTGGGACCGGACCGCAGCGACGCCAAGACCGTAGGATCCTACGCAGTGCCGTAGGGGACCGCACCGCCACTTCCCAGCAAATTAGGGACACTGTTGCTCCTGGGGTATCGGCGAGGACCATTCGCAACCGTCTCCATGAAGCTGGGCTACGGTCCCGCACACCGTTAGGCCGTCTTCCGCTCACGCCCCAACATCGTGCAGCCCGCCTCCAGTGGTGTCGCGACAGGCGTGAATGGAGGGACGAATGGAGACGTGTCGTCTTCAGCGATGAGAGTCGCTTCTGCCTTGGTGCCAATGATGGTCGTATGCGTGTTTGGCGCCGCGCAGGTGAGCGCCACAATCAGGACTGCATACGACCGAGGCACACAGGGCCAACACCCGGCATCATGGTGTGGGGAGCGATCTCCTACACTGGCCGTACACCACTGGTGATCGTCGAGGGGACACTGAATAGTGCACGGTACATCCAAACCGTCATCGAACCCATCGTTCTACCATTCCTAGACCGGCAAGGGAACTTGCTGTTCCAACAGGACAATGCACGTCCGCATGTATCCCGTGCCACCCAACGTGCTCTAGAAGGTGTAAGTCAACTACCCTGGCCAGCAAGATCTCCGGATCTGTCCCCCATTGAGCATGTTTGGGACTGGATGAAGCGTCGTCTCACGCGGTCTGCACGTCCAGCACGAACGCTGGTCCAACTGAGGCGCCAGGTGGAAATGGCATGGCAAGCCGTTCCACAGGACTACGATCGTCTCCATGGGAGAATAGCAGCCTGCATTGCTGCGAAAGGTGTATATACACTATACTAGTGCCGACATTGTGCATGCTCTGTTGCCTGTGTCTATGTGCCTGTGGTTCTGTCAGTGTGATCATGTGATGTATCTGACCCCAGGAATGTGTCAATAAAGTTTCCCCTTCCTGGGATAATGAATTCACGGTGTTCTTATTTCAATTTCCAGGAGTGTAATTTCTCCAGCGTCTACTATACTTTTGGCGCCCAGTTGGGACTTCGACATGACTTTATTTTCACGTTGTTATTAGTGTGAGAACTTTTAAGTTTCGAGACACGATTCCGAAAAAATCCCCGTTCTATTAGTAGCATATGTTAACCTCATTGTGTGAGACGTCAGGTGCACGGGTGGTGTGGTTGCGTGTGCTAAGTGTGTAGCAAATGAGCATGTAAAGTAGATATAGTGGTAGCTAGTGTAGTCAGTTTTAGTTCCCATAGCCTGCTCACATTTTTTGACGTAGTTTAGAATGTGTAGTTTGTTGTTGTGAATAATCTGTTCCACGTTTTCCATTGTCCTGTTAGCTGTTAACAACGTTGTCATCAGCTTTGTACTGTCTCCATTCGTTCTGTGGAGTGCTTTTAGTTTTTAGTTTAGTTTCTCTATGCAACTGAGATCTGGGACAGTCAAGCCAGTTGACGAAAGTTCGGGGGCGTGCGAGGAAACACAAGGCACGTGTATGGGGGATACGCAAAGTCAGAGTCCACTAGATCGGATTCTCGCGATACTAGAAAACCGCACGTCACAGTTAACAGCCATAAGGGAGGAGAATAAATCGCGATTTGAAAGACTCAAAACGGAGCTAAAACTTTGCAATCGAAAGCTTGATCTTCAGATTGTTAAAGTAAGGCACGAACTGGACACCGAGGCCGAAAAGACACGGATGAAGGTCATCAACAACCTAAACGAAGTGAGGAAAGAGTGAAACGAAGGCTGACAACTTGGTCAACCTCCAAGATGGCTAATTCTCTGTGCGCCTAGATGAGAAAAGTAAATCATCCAAGGAGACACGAACACGAGTGTCAGTCCTCGAGCAAGAAGTGTCTGTAATGCGACAATGGCCTTTTGCCGCAGGTCACGCCAACGAATTTGCAAGCCGCACCACCGATGCCTGGGGTGAATATACCACTGTCCAAGTTCGGCCGAACGCGTCGCACTCACCCGAAGGCATACCTGAAGAATTTAGGCGTGTATGTGCGTGCGGAAGGAGTGGCGGAATGTAACGCTTTACTCGTTGCACGCCAGACGCTCGATCAGGAGGAGGCTGCCTGGTTTGACGTTACAATTGGCGAGAACAGTAGTGACAAGGGTTTCTGCACACAGTTTCTGGCAACGTACTGGAACCTGGCCTCACAGATGAGTGCAAAGATGGGTATATATCGGGGATAGTATGCACCACAGTCACACCAATGCATAACAGTATACGCTGCTCACTTTGTCGTTCTGGCGGGATACTTGGATGACAAAATTAGAGGTGAGGAATGGTGCAGCGCGATGCGCTCACGTTTTCCTGCTCATGTACAACGTACACTCCTCGGGGCCGGGTCGAGAGAACAATTCCTCTATATTTTAAGGTACTTGAACGAAATCGAAGAGCAGGAGAAGCAAAGGACAGCAAATGGACACGCAATTAAGGCGGAAAATGGGGCGTCGAAAGGGTTTATGCACCGCAATGACAGACAGAATTGGAGCCATTACGGAATAAAGAGAGAAGAGGGCAATAGGCGAGAGCGAGATTGACCTCATGGTCCACATCAATGAGAACAAGGCAGGAACGAAGCGCCAAACCAAAGACGGCACGTGAACTGCGTGCAAACGTCGCATTATGGGAGAGACTCTGAGAATAATGCAGGTTCACCACATCTGACCCCACCTCAGGCAGAGGAACGTGAGATCACACAGTCGAATGATTAGAGAAAATGAGATATTGCAGGGGACGCTACGGTAGAGAAGGGCCATCACATACGCAATGTGCTATACTGGCAATCACAAGCGTAAGATGAGTTAGACCAGTACTATGATGAACCAGCGTTCCCAGAAAAAGCGGACAATCTGTGTCCCCTAATTGAAACAACTGTGGACGGAATTAAGACGAGAGCATGTCTGGATTCTGGGTCGGAAGTGACAGCACTTTCAACGTCTTTTTACTCAGAGCTGGTAGAAAGTGGAAGTAAATTAGCTGAGATAGATGTAAAAGGAATCTCAATAATTCCCGCTTTTTGGGCGAAAAGAAAGTGTTATGTACATAGTTCTACGTAGTCAGTGCGTACACAACTTTCCCACTAGAGCGCGCCCCGCTAAGCACAACAGTGCAGGCGCAGCACTCGTCCGTCTCTGCACTATGAGATGGCGCTGCCATAGAGACGGACCAAATTCTGCTTCCGCCGATCCGCGTATTAATATGTAACGCAGCCAATAAGATTGCTGCTTACGTAGAACCTTTTCTCCTCATGGATCACACTCACGTACTGATACATGAACGGGCGAGGTATTATAACGAGTGTACAGACCTTCGATGACCAGTCTGCATTTGTCTACACCAGTCTGTACGAGTTCTACATTTGTCTGTACCAGTCTATAGTCAAGATTCGGTCTGCGCCTAATAAGATTACCATATTCCTGTACATAGCCATGAAGATAAATGTATAGTCACTTTTGTCAAGTATCAGAGATATATGTGAGAATAAGATTAACGTACCAATACCAAAGGAACTTCAGATTGTCAATTGTAAATAGCATCCAGAACCAAGTTAAGTAATTTTTACGCTCGTTATTATTTTAATAAATGTGTGTGAAAATTAATCAAGTTCTTTTTAACGTTGGTCACCGTCAATCTGCTACTCTAAGCGTGCAAGTGGCATTTCTATCATCTGACCTAACGGCAGAAGATAAACACGCCACGATAAGACCACGAGACATATTTCTGACACTCGCCTACTTCGTTAGAGCGACAAGTCAAATAATCTGAGGGTGTGTGTACCGAAGGTCTTATAGTATGCACACCACAGAAAAAAAGTAGAGAAGCAGGTCTTGGTGTCGTTAAAAGACGAAAGAAGTACCTTCCAGGTGAATGCAGTTTTCATCTGTGGGTTGTCGCTCGATTTTAGAATCGGGAATGACATACTCTCGAGTTCAGCGGTGGTAATGGATTGGACCACAAAAACCGTGGTCAGTTTGTTCGAGGATCCGTTCGCATGGGGTGCAGAGGGCACAGAGGGCACAGTTAATTTAGGAAAATGTAGGGAGAACGAGGAAAGTTTCTTAGATGGGCCATGGGAGATAAAACGTGATTTATTTGAGGGAACGGATAAAGTAAGTTTGCCGTCCGCAAGTCGTGATGAGAATTCCACGCACACCGCCGACGAAAGTGAATCTGACGTACATGATGTGACTGGTTGTGGGCTAGAGACCGTCGCACATGTCCTATTAGGATTTAGAGCGCCAGAGGCCGTTAATGAGTACGCGCCCGTGACACCCCATGCCGCCCATGCGAATACAGATGACGCGTCTATAACGGAACTTAACGATATACAGAGAGAGACCACAGTCAAATGACGTGACGAGCGCCAAGACAATGAAAAAGGTTGAAGGTGAAGCCCCCACTGCAAAAGAGAAGCGAATGTACAGTGTAAAAGGCAAAAGTGATCGTACAGTGGCAGAGAAGCACTGTGAGGTACGCCACTGAATTACTAACGTCCACTCACCAGTAGAAGACAGTGTAGTTCCCTCAACGGTCGCAAAAGTCAGACGGTTTTTTGAGGATCGCATGTGTTTCCATGCTTCCAAGTGGTGAGGAAATCTGACGTCTCGCTCGGAAGCAGGGGAGACTGCAAAAAACAACGATTTCATATGCTATTTATGATGTTTGAGGGAGAGGTTGGAATTTTTAACGCCCGCAGCCTCAGAGCGTGGGTAACTCAATATCGTACGGTAGTAGTGGTGTAGAAAATTGTAGATGTCTGTTGACAGCGCGCTCTATCTTGTGAACAGATTTTTGGTGTGATAATTAATACGTAGTTTCTGTGCTTAGACTGTCATTTTTGAGTGTGTCTGGACTATGAGCCGCTTGGTATGAATATGGAGAGATGATACGGGGGTTGGATGTGTGTTTGTGTGTGTGTGTGTGTGTGTGTGTGTGTGTGTGTGTGCCTGGATTCCTTGCGCCGTCGCGACGCGCAGAGCAAGGCTGGGAGGAGCCGCTCGAATTTGACAGAATGATACTTCCTAGAGGGTGGGATTATCATGCAGCTCAATCAAGCGCATTGCCATTTGCATGTCATTCAATTTTTTGTTTGTTTATTTGTTGTATGTATTTCATTGTAATAGAGTGCTATGGATCCATGTTTTAGTGTATTACAATGCGAGGTGTTCAGTCTAATGAATCTAGTGTGAAAGGTGAAAACCAGACAGGCGCCAAAATTTCATGAGATTTCTGTTGCAGCATACAGACGCATCCAATAAGTATCTTGCAGTCGGCGAAGAAGACATTTTACATTCGCAAAGAAGTGCATGAACCGTTGATTGAAGCATGTTAGGATTATATAATATGTCAGAATTTAAGGGTTGGGTAAAATGTCGCGAGTGTACAAAGTTAGGTACACGAAAGATCATTTTTTTTTGGATTATGAACATTCGAGATCGTAATCAAAATATCCACGGGTGTGCTGCCGGTCTATAGTGTCCAACGGACAGTGCCCGTTGGACACTATAGACCGGCAGCACACCCGTGGATATTTTGATTATCAAATACGCCGGGAGAAACTCAAGAATCACATTCGAGATCGTTTTCAGAGCTCGCACAACAGACCCTATGGAATTTAGTTCTTTTAAAATTGCATGTATAAGTTAAGGGAACAGAAAGTTAAGTACACGAATAGTCATTTTTCTTGACATTCGAGTCCGTCAGTGCGGCTCGCACAGCTGACACTATGCAACCTAATAAATGAGAAGGAGGCCTCCAATAGATCAGTGACGAGTACTTCATACATATTGATTGTGGGCTCAGCGGAAGAAGAAAAGGTACAAATCTTATTTTTGGTACAACTTATAAGGTAACAAAACATATGCATGGTTGACGAAAACGTGAAGGTGGTACCTGTCCCATACTACCTACCACATCCTTATCAGCTCAATAAAGTGTGTTATCGGAAAATTTATTGTCTTGTGTCACCAGATGTTTGAACTGACATCTATTCTGTATAGAGCTCTTTGATGAACAATGCAACTTGAGATCAACTCTTATGTCACTTGCCTTAATTCTGTCTTATGTATTTTACATATTGCCATTTCTAACAAATAAGTCTTTTATAAAACATTATTGCTATGTAAAGTGCATTTTTGTTTCACATGTCTTAACTCTATGTGTCGTACAGATGTATAATATTCCCATCTGCAATGTAATGAATAGTCTTATTGTGAGTGGTTTATTTTGGCTTACACTCGATTTGAATACATGTTTATTTTGCATATATCTTGCGTACTTCTGTGATGTTAGCATCATGTTCATTGAATTCAGTGTCATTTGTGTTACTCTTGTATTGTTGACTTGTTTTGATCTTCATATATTTGTGCATGTCTTGTCTAATGTAAATATGTGACATTATCATGTTCATTGGGTTCAATGTTATTTGTGTTCCTTATGTACTGTTTACTTGTTTTAATCTTCATTTATCTGTGCATGTCATGTCTTGCGTACATATGCAACATTATCTTCAAGTTCAATGTAACGGCGTTTTTCATGAATAGTTTATTTGTAAGGATATTTGTTTATCAGTACATGTCTTGTACCTCTTTACTAAGGGCAAATATATATGTAAAGGGTCGACTAGGTTTCACAAGCTAAGGCACGACTGAAAACTTAACATCAGCACAGTATCCCACATCGATGAATGAAGTGTTAGTGTAACGGTTAGAAAGTGAAGATTTTTGTTTTGTGTTGAAGTGTGTGTGCGACGGGCCAAGTGAACATAGATGGGGCACTTTGCTATGACTTTCAACCTTCTGTATCAGAAGTCCATCAACAAAGGAGGTGGCTTACAAAACACTCGTTCGACCTATACTTGAGTATTGCTCATCAGTGTGGGATCCGTACCAGATCGGGTTGACGGAGGAGATAGAGAAGATCCAAAGATGAGCGGCGCGTTTCGTCACAGGGTTATTTGGTAACCGTGATAGCGTTACGGAGATGTTTAACAAACTCAAGTGGCAGACTCTGCAAGAGAAGCGCTCTGCATCGCGGTGTAGGTTGCTCGCCAGGTTTCGAGAGGGTGCGTTTCTGGATGAGGTATCGAATATATTGCTTCCCCCTACTTATACCTCCCGAGGAGATCACGAATGTAAAATCAGAGAGATTAGAGCGAGCACGGAGGCTTTCAGACAGTCGTTCTTCCCGCGAACCATACGCGACTGGAACAGGAAAGGGAGGTAATGACAGTGGCACGTAAAGTGCCCACCGCCACACACCGTTGGGTGGCTTGCGGAGTATAAATGTAGATGTACACTCCTGGAAATGGAAAAAAGAACACATTGACACCGGTGTGTCAGACCCACCATACTTGCTCCGGACACTGCGAGAGGGCTGTACAAGCAATGATCACACGCACGGCACAGCGGACACACCAGGAACCGCGGTGTTGGCCGTCGAATGGCGCTAGCTGCGCAGCATTTGTGCACCGCCGCCGTCAGTGTCAGCCAGTTTACGGTGGCATACGGAGCTCCATCGCAGTCTTTAACACTGGTAGCATGCCGCGACAGCGTGGACGTGAACCGTATGTGCAGTTGACGGACTTTGAGCGAGGGCGTATAGTGGGCATGCGGGAGGCCGGGTGGACGTACCGCCGAATTGCTCAACACGTGGGGCGTGAGGTCTCCACAGTACATCGATGTTGTCGCCAGTGGTCGGCGGAAGGTGCACGTGCCCGTCGACCTGGGACCGGACCGCAGCGACGCACGGATGCACGCCAAGACCGTAGGATCCTACGCAGTGCCGTAGGGGACCGCACCGCCACTTCCCAGCAAATTAGGGACACTGTTGCTCCTGGGGTATCGGCGAGGACCATTCGCAACCGTCTCCATGAAGCTGGGCTACGGTCCCGCACACCGTTAGGCCGTCTTCCGCTCACGCCCCAACAACGTGCAGCCCGCCTCCAGTGGTGTCGCGACAGGCGTGAATGAAGGGACGAATGGAGACGTGTCGTCTTCAGCGATGAGAGTCGCTTCTGCTTTGGTGCCATTGATGGTCGTATGCGTGTTTGGCGCCGTGCAGGTGAGCGCCACAATCAGGACTGCATACGACCGAGGCACACAGGGCCAACACCCGGCATCATGGTGTGGGGAGCGATCTCCTACACTGGCCGTACACCACTGGTGATCGTCGAGGGGACACTGAATAGTGCACGGTACATCCAAACCGTCATCGAACCCATCGTTCTACCATTCCTAGACCGGCAAGGGAACTTGCTGTTCCAACAGGACAATGCACGTCCGCATGTATCCCGTCCCACCCAACGTGCTCTAGAAGGTGTAAGTCAACTACCCTGGCCAGCAAGATCTCCGGATCTGTCCCCCATTGAGCATGTTTGGGACTGGATGAAGCGTCGTCTCACGCGGTCTGCACGTCCAGCACGAACGCTGGTCCAGCTGAGGCGCCAGGTGGAAATGGCATGGCAAGCCGTTCCACAGGACTACATCCAGCATCTCTACGATCGTCTCCATGGGAGAATAGCAGCCTGCATTGCTGCGAAAGGTGGATATACACTGTACTAGTGCCGACATTGTGCATGCTCTGTTGCCTGTGTCTATGTGCCTGTGGTTCTGTCAGTGTGATCATGTGATGTATCTGACCCCAGGAATGTGTCAATAAAGTTTCCCCTTCCTGGGACAATGAATTCACGGTGTTCTTATTTCAATTTCCAGGAGTGTAGATGTAGAAGCTTAATAGTCATGACAGGAACTGTGTAATACTGCAGCCACTTTCACACCAAGTCGATGCGGTGCGAAGGGCCTGTCTGACAACGAGAAGCGTACCTAGTACTCATGGACATCTGCAGTCATTAGGACGGAACGCCAAGATTGGTTGAAATGGCTCTGAGCACTATGGGACTCAACAGTTGAGTTCAAAGTCCCCTAGAACTTAGAACTACTTAAACCTAACTAACCTAAGGACATCACACACATCCATGCCAGAGGTAGGGTCGAAGCTGCGACTGTAGCGGTCGCGCGGTTCCAGACTGAAGCGCCTAGAACCGCTCAGCCACTCCAGCCGACGAAGGCCAAGAACGTTTGCGCAAAAGTGTCTCAGTTCTTCTGGCCTTGCGGCAGTCATTTTACGTGCCTTATAAAACAGGCATTGACAATAATTCCAGCTCCCCACGGGCAAAGCGAGAAGCGTGAACAAAAAGTGCGGGGAATCGGCACAGGACGCGTGTAAAATAAACCACCACTCTAAAGAAGATGTTTTTCTCGACAGTGAGGACATTCCTTGTAAATGACGGTCGACGGCTGATTTTGAGACGGAGCCCAAACATAAGTCTGTCCAGGGCTCACACAGAGAGAGCGGTTATAGAGAAATGTTGTGTAGCTGCTATCCCAGAAGCCTCTGAATACAGGAAAACATCGTAAGAATATGAAATCGTGAGGAAAATGCCAATTCACGAGCCACAGGCCAGTCCACACCAGATAGAAAATTTCCACACTGCACGGAGAGGCGTGGCGAAGAAATGGCGATCTGTCATTGCCCAACACTAAAAATTTCGTCCGCCAATTATAGCGCCGTAAGAAATAATGTTTCGAAGACGAGTTGAGCTAAGAGATGGATGAGAAGGAAAAAGAGGGAGTCGTGAAGACACTGTGGAAGCGAGAGGGCATGGGCGCTCCGCCACCCATCGCCAACATCCGCCTTCCGACACGGTGAGAGCACAGCTTCGGCCACGCAACCGACCACGGGCAGACAACGTGGAGATCGTACCTGGGACCCGCTGCAAAACCGCGATTGATGATGAGGGCAGCCAACCCGTGCACCACAGCTCCGACGCGACGCAGCGCGCCGCACCGACGCAGCGCCTGCCACCGACAGCAGTGTACGACGAACGATATCAAGGATGGTGAGACTATTCGTTCCCACCTCCTTCGCCTCAATAACTGAGTCGTGGCCACGCCCAGTCAAATCGGCCCTAAGATTTATATGTTTGCTTTGTTTTGTGTAAACAGCACGAAAATAAATACCTTTCTTTCATGTTTTCAACGTATAACCCATCTTTTACATTCATACATGTAACCCCTTATTTTTGTATGCTTTGTGTTTGGTTTCACTTAATTTCTCGAATTCACTACAGTTTTGGTGCCCAACGTGGGGTGATCTCATTGTTAATTTTCATGGCATCTGTTGCCCCAAAATAATTTCCCAAGTTGATCACAACATTTGTGGTGCCCAACTTTGGGCGGCCGGTATCTGATGTCACAATGTAATTTCCCCAGAGTCTACTACAATGTGTAAGGTCAACGCGAAATGAAGCTTTGTCCTGCAACATGATGTAGTAGAAAAGACAGTACAAGCAGTATGGGAATGAGAAGAAGGGGAGGATTTGTCTACTCCATTGAGGTGCGTCTCCAAACTACATACAGGTACTCTAGTCTAAAGGAGATCTGTGTTCCTTAGGGTGCATTCACTTTTGTCATCCATTGGGCGGCCGGTATCTGATGTCACAATGTAATTTCCCCAGAGTCTACTACAATGTGTAAGGTCAACGCGAAATGAAGCTTTGTCCTGCAACTTGATGTAGTAGAAAAGACAGTACAAGCAGTATGGGAATGAGAAGAAGGGGAGGATTTGTCTACTCCATTGAGGTGCGTCTCCAAACTACATACAGGTACTCTAGTCTAAAGGAGATCTGTGTTCCTTAGGGTGCATTCACTTTTGTCATCCAAACAGTCTTATCATTAATTATTAGCATCCAACAGAGATAAACTATGAACTATAAAAATTCTGCTAATCTCATCCCATAGAAAACTCAATAACATTTTTACCATATCTCCGAATGTACTGGAATACCGTCTGAGTGCTGGCATAAAGCAAATGTAGCGATCCTATGAAATATGCAGGAATTGATCCACTGGAGCTGATGGCCTGTGATCGAAGTCACCTGACAAAGCAGTGTAAAGCTTCATCGCCTATCCTGTAGCAGGACCATATCCCCCAGACTCTCAGTCAGAAAAGAGGGTCGCTTTTTTGTTGTTTGATAGTTTTCTGCTGTAACACGTCCAAGCAGCATATGAAGGCACCTTTTTACACCGCCATATATTTTGTTTTCCTTCGAGGTCTGTATTAGCTTCTATAATGATTTTACATGTTTTGATGCATAGGCTCTCACAGTAAACTGGACATTGTGTGGTGTAAATTATGCTGCTGCTCCTACACCACATACACAGGATGATTGAAATAAAAGGCAGTCACAACATACGCAAACTGGAAGATTTTGCATCATTGTGGGGCATTTCCAAACAGCTGTCCTGGGTGACAGGGTAAAAGATGTCGCCGTGTTCTGTTTCAATTGATTCCTCATACTGGAGTCATATAGTATGTGATCACTGTTTCAGTCAAGCCATCCTCAGAAGGTGTTACCCCTCTACCAAGACTCTTTCTGCATTTCATACAAACTAGTCATTATGTGGTAATCAATAAACTACTAGTGGAAATGGAGATGAGCATTTGGCGTCATTGGCCGGGACTCCCCTGACGGGGCAGGTCAGGCAGCCTTGGTGCAGGTCTTATTACATTCGACGCCACATTGGATGACCTGAGCGCTGGATGGGGATGAAATCATCACGACAACACAACAACCCAGTCCCTGAGTGGAGAAAATCCCCGGCCAAGCCGGGAATCGAACCGGGGCCCGTAGGACGGCAATCCGTCACACTGACCACTTAGTTATCACGGTGGACAACAAACTACCAGTGGACAGATGCGATTGGAAAGACACTGTCAATGTACTGTAACGAGCATCACAGCTGATAGTGCAATCAGTTTTACCAGTTTTTCCATAATTTAAATGCTGACCAATGATATGACAGCGTGCTTCCCAATTTCTATATCATCGCTAAACCATTCCTCCACTGTTTCAAGAGTACCACATACTACATTGTGAAAGTAGATAGATGACAGTACAGTAGGTCCATTTATAGTTAATTCTCAATCATATACACAAAGGTATACCAGACAGCTTCCTGTACCAGTCTACATACTTCTAGCACTTCGATCATATTATGTAATTTACGATTATGGTTGCCCATCTTTCCCTATGAAATTGGAACCCCAGTGCATTCTCGCACTCTTAGAATAAAGTTAGAGATAGAAAGATCTCCTCGCATTGTGTTTGACCAGTCCTCCCTGCAACACTGTCAGCGATTTAATCTGCACCTGACCAGAAGTACATTGCTAGGTTCCATGTCTTGCGAAGGAGCAGAGTGAGGCGAGTCCGAAACTGCTGTTCAGTTAAGACTGTTCCACAACTAACTTACAGAAGCCATCCAAGTCCACAAAATCTCTCTAGATGCGCACATGTAGAGGAGGTTAGCACCCTCTGTCGGAGTATAGCAGTTATGAGAGGGTTGTGATGATATAACAGATGGTTAAGAAGTAACATGTGGTTGTTATACATGATGGAGCTCCAGGCTGATGGAGTTGGAAGCATTTTGCATTAATTAAGTACGCTATCAATTCTGAAGAATTATTCTACCGTCTGGAGTCAGTACCAAGAAGGTACTGGCAAGAGAGAAATGGCCATAGAACATAAACACTTACACTGTAATATAAGACAAGATTATCCAACATCTGACATACACACATCCTGCAAGTTTTCTATCACAGTCACTATGGTCACAGACTTTGAGGGCATTAAACTACATGCTTCTACAACAAAGAAAAAACATAACTTTGTGATACATGCACAATGTAGCTATGCAGAGGAGTGCCCAGCCCACTGTTCACACCTGATCACGGTTCTTAAATTATACTGTGCTCACATCACTCCCATAAAATTAAAGTTAGTAACAGAGACTTCCTCTTACAAGGAAACAAACACATAGCACTATTGTTTGACATGTGAAATTACATGCCGTGCTCCGACCAACTCCATAAACAGGACACATGACATGACACATGTATACACACATGGATTTCAGCACATCACAAACACCTGTTACTAACTTAGAAATACTGTAGTTATTAAACAGAAAACTTGATTTTATGCTCAAGACGCGGCAGGGGAATGGAAAATGTCGCACAAATCTTCGTTCATTTAGAGGAGGACACCAAAACAGGATGGACATGTTTCATCATCACAAGCGGGATGGAAGTCATGTGATGACTGACAGGTTTGGCATTAACGATCGCAAGTAGATAGTGCTCGAAGTCACACACACAGAACAAGGAATTGTATACAAGATGAACACAGGTTACGCCGCACAACCAATACACTAGACAGAACAAATGGAAACAAGAAGGTTGAATGCGAGATAAATGACCTGCAGCACCATCTCCCTCTCTCTATAGCATCTATCATCAGTTTAGAATCAAATCATACTTCATTACAGGCCGATTTCAACCGATCAATCCATCGGGATAAATGACCTGCAGCAACATCTCCCTCGCTCTATAGCATGCATCATCAGTTTACAATCAAATCATACTTCATTACAGGCCGATTTATTTAGAGGTAGATATCTCTCTTTCTTCCAGAAAAGCATCAGCGACAAGAGTCAAGTTGCATTACGTCAGCAGACATACAGCAGAATGTTAGCTGACACCGCAAGATTGTGATTGGTGGAGAGAACAGAGAAACACGTTGTAAATACTGTTTATTAGGGTTTAAAACACCTAATCAGTGTCGCACAGTGTCAAATACGTGATACATTCTGTAGTTGTATACTGCAGTCCCTATCTGTTCTTGTAGTCCCAGAGTCTGGAGGTGGGTGCAGAAAGCTTAGCAGCAGGCAGGCAAGTACACTATTCAGGCCAGAAACAGTAACGCCCTTGTGTCTGGGGAATCAGCTCAGCCTTTGTACACCAGTTCAGAGATTGACCTCAGTCAGGGAGGTGAGTGCAGGGAGGTCAGCTGACTCACGACCGTTGGCCGTGGTGGACGGCTGACCGACCTCGAGCGAATATCTAGTGCTGCGACGATATACAGTGCATATGCTTGTGTTTCTTTCGAAGTGTCTGTCTTCTCGGTATATGTATGAGTGTGTGGTGGTTGATAGCTAGAAGCTGGACGTAGAGGTGATGACATTATATGGTGCAGGATACGAACTGCGTTTACTACATCGGTATGCTAATAGTTTGTGGTGATATACCCCGTTATAGATCGGATTCACAGTGAAAAATACGGGCTGTCCTTGATAGTCGTATAGCAGTGTAACTGAGGAACTATCTTTGGCGATAGTTTCCGTATTACATGATCTGTAGATCACTTTTGCAGGGTTTAACTCTCATAGCACTATGACTACCATATTTTATTTTTAGATCTGTATAAAATGGTTTCGCCGTTGAAAGTCTTTTAATTTGTCCATCTGCAGAAAATGGGGGACAGTGCTCTCGCTCCAGTAACTACAGCAGTTTTGTGGGTAAATTCAGTAAAAACTAATCAAAACGGTCCATTCACAGGAAGTTCCATGACGTTGGACAGTCACAAGATATCCTTTAAGCGGTGCATAGGAGCCTCTACAGACTGGTTTGAACAAGACAGGGGCAAGGCATCTACGGAAAGTTTTGTGACGTCTTAGAGTCACGTGATGTCCTCTTTGTTTTAGTGTTCAGAGACAAGTCCGAGCATACCATCCTCATCCGGTTCTTACAGGTGAGATGCTGTTCCTTAGCCGCCATTGGAGCTTTAGATCATCTCCAAGAGGACATTTGTAGGACATCGAAAATTCTGATCTGTAGGACAGTGCTTCGAATTCTCTTGGTGCATGTGTGTTCCCTTTTTTTTTTCACGATCTGTTGTGGGATTCGAAATATGTCACGATGTTATAGTTGAGTAAATGTTATGATTTCTTCGTGTGTGCTTAGACACCAGAGTGTTCTTCGAGAAGTGAGGAAGTTACCTTCCCTGTCTCCAGCAGCAAATATGAACTAAGTGCACTCCCAGTTTCAGAAAAGTGATGAAAACTAAAGCAGCTGTAGTACTCAGATATTTGTCTCTATCTCTGACAGTGCCGTCAAACAAGCAGTTAAATCTCGAGAAGTGGTAAGCGTCCTGTTTATAGTTATGGAGATCTTTATTTCGCCTTCCAAACATTGTCGTTTTGGCCTGTAAAATCAGACACTGCAGTTTTTGGAGTCATGTTCGAGTATGCTGGTGTTCATCGCACAATTTACGCAGTGTCAATTCCGTCGCAAATTGCTTAGATGTTCTTGCACCATCTCCATAGATATTGCTGGTATATTTAGTTCCTGGGACATCTTCAAAATACATACGTTGCTTGGACACCAGATTTAGTATCTTCTGATGCAGTTCACGTTCAACAATAACGATATTCCATGCGCCACAAAGAGGTATTTCCTGCTACGCGCATCACCACACTGTGACTATCGCGTGCTGGCACTGTGAATCGAGGGTGCTGGCACTGTGAATGGAGCGTTTGGCCTATTCCAGCAGGGGACAGACACCTTGGGACAGGGAGCACGCGACTCTTGCACCTCAGAAGATTGACTGGACTTCTATTGAATGATCTACAGTTACAGCACGTGCATTTATCAGCTTGATGTAACTTAGCCACATTTTCATTATTTGATGAAGAGTATATGTCTACTTCATACATTCACCAAAAATCATTGCTTTACAAACATCATGTAGGTGGTATGGACACAGTCCTCAGCTGCATGATTACAGCTAGTATAACTTAAAATCCTTTTCCGTCGCGTGGAGTGGCTGCACGGTTTGTCCGCCATGTCACGGATTGCGCCGTCCCTCCCGCCAGAGGTTCGAGTCCTCCCTCGGGCATAGATATGTGTGCTGTTCTTACCATAAGTTAGTTTAAGTTAGCTGAAGTGATCGATGACCTCAGCATTTTGGTCGCTTAGGAATTCACTCACATTTGAACATTTTTTCCTCCTTTTCCAGCACAGACATCTCATCTGTTGAATACATAGTACACAGTTAACAACTACGTCCATCCTCTTGGGAAGCTCAGCACATATCGTGCGGATTTTTCACGATATTTTCCCGAGACCACCATCTTGGATTACGTCATGGGAGGGGAGGGGGCAAGGACAGCAGAGCCCACTGCAGTAGAGTTCTGAACTAGGTCAGTTACACTCCGGACCTCAAGGTGAACACGCGGTGGAGCTAATGTCCATGACAACTCAAAGTGTTTAAATAAACAATACATTACCATTCAAACGAAATAATGACTTCAGTCCATCCTATCCAGCAGCCCTGCACAGAGTCCATTCCCCAAATATTTCAATTTGAGGAAAGTGAGGAGACGGAAGGGCGCAGATGGTGGGGGAGGGGTAGGGGGAGGGGAGGGGAGGGGAGGAAGAGGTCGAGTTTGGATAGTGGTGGTAACCCAATTGATGTTTATCACCAAAATTTGAACTTCTCGCCATGACGTCAGTGCGATGTTGCCACTGAAACTGGTGGCACTAATGTGCATATCGTGCAACTGTTTCAGAGTCTTAATCGGCGTCATCTTAATGCGACTGTTAGGTGCGTTAACATGGGGTTGGCTCAAATGGTTCAAATGGCTCTGAGCACTATGGGACTCAACATCTGTGGTCATGAGTTCCCTAGAACTTAGAACTACTTAAACCTAACTAACCTAAGGACATCACACACATCCATGCCCGAGGCAGGTTTCGAACCTGCGACCGTATCGGTCACGCGGTTCCAGACTGAAGCGCCTTTAACCCCACGGCCACACCGGCCGGCCATGGGGCTGGAGAGGGCGCTGATGGCAGAGAGCATAGGTGACATTTCAGTGGTGCCAGTTGGGTCTATCACTAGATCGGGTTTCACCTCAACAGGTATGGGAAGGGAAGGCTGGCAAAGCTTACAGGTGAGAGTGTAGTTATGTTATGTTAACCGGGGACCTAGAAACGACTTAGATACTCTGTCCCCGCAGCAGCCGCATTGGTCCGTAACCCCAAGACGACTACCGCAGTCCACTTCACCCCTCCGCCGCCCCAGGTTATTGTGCGGTTCGGCCCCTGGTGGACCGCCCCCCCCCCCTCCCCAGGGAACGTCTCACACCAGTGTAACCCCTGTGTTTACGTGGTAGAGTAATTGTGGTGTACGCGTACGTGGAGAGCTTGTTTGCACAGCAATCGTCGACATAGTGTAGCTGAGGCGGAATAAGGGGAATCAGCCCGCATTTGCCGAGGCAGATGGAAAACCGCCTAAAAACCATCCACAGACTGGCCGGCTCACCGGACCTCGACACAAACCCGCCGAGCGGATTCGTGCCGGGGACAAGGCGCTCCTTCCCGCCCGGAAAGCTGACAGTGTAGAAGGTGGTGGTGAGATCACTCATGGAAAAATTCCTATAGTAGTCCATGTTAGAGCTGCATCTTTTTTAGACTGAAGTCAGCTGGTAGGTATACTTGCTTCAAGAAAGGATCACCTTCAGAGGACGTAATGTTTCCAAGTGGAGAAGGAATTAGGATATTTCATCAAAATATAAGAAGTATTTGAGATAAAGTTAGTGGACTGCTTATAGATGTTGACTCTGAAATTATTGGTGTATCGGAGTACCACTTAAATAACTTGACAGTTCGAAGGCTTCCTTTACCAGGATAAAGATTAGCTGGCTGTTTTTCAAGGAATTCCTTGTGTGGTGGGGGAGTGGTTGTGTATGAAGAAAACTATTCCATTTGAGTCCATAGACGTATCACGGCCCTGCGCTACGCTGAACAGATATTTGAATTTTGTGCAGGGGTAGCTGAATTTAGTGAAACTAAACTTCAAATTTTTGTTGTTTATAGGTCCCCTAACTGTGACATCAGAGCATTTCTGCTCAAGCTAGAGAAGGGTCTTTATACACTTTGTAGGAAGTACCAAAAATCAGTTATATGTGGTGACTTAAATATAAATTTTGTATATGATGGTGCAAGAAATAGGATTTTGGTAGATCTCTTAAATTCATAAAATCAGAAAAAGACGGTGTTATTTCCAGCTAGGGTGCAGGGGAACAGTAGCGCACCCGTATACAACATTTTAATTCGTTTTTCATTACTAGATGGGCATTCTGTTAGTAAAAGTGCGAATGGCGATTCAGACCCTGATGCACAAATTTTAACACTAAAAAGCTTTTGTACTCAAACGAATGACACATAATTACAAACTATGTAAGAAAGTTAATACAACAGCAAGAGAGAGTTTTTTTGAACCTTGTCAAGGTACAAGAGTAGCAGGATGTTTATAGCGCTGGTAACATAGCTAATAAATATAATGCTTTCCTTAACACATTTCTCATGCTCTTTGAGAGTTGCTTCCCATTGGAATGTTCTAAACGGGGTACTGGCAGTAATAGGCAGCCCGGGTGGCTGACTAGTGGGATAAGGATATCGTGTGGAACAAATCGGGAATTATATTAGAAGTAGTCACAATCAAGTTACAGTAGCCCATTACAAACAGTATTATAAGGTGCTTAAAATGTTTTAGGAAGGCAAAGAGTATATGGTATGCAAATAGAATAGCTAATTCACAGGCTAAAATGAAAACCATAGAATCCGTTGGAAGGAGGTGTCTGGTCAGCAGCATAAGTTTGACGATGTAAAGTCAGTTCGTAGTCACGTGTCTGCACAGCATTGAATTCAACTTTTTACACAACGACACAAGTTCAGCACAGTAGGCTGTGGGGTGGTACGACTGGACCAAGTGACACATCAGGCAATCACTATCGACAGTTGCGCTAAACATTTATTTGGTACATTTAAACGAGATAAATGACAAATAAAGCCATCAACACATTTTTAAAATTACCACACATCTTTAAAATTACCAGTTATGTGAGAGCAAGTTACTTCATAATTTAAACATTTGACACTTATGGCCTATTACACATTTAGTAAAACGAGTTAAAAATAATTTACTCAAAAACTATTATCAACCTGAAGAACAATTTACTAAAATTTAACGAGAAAACGTAGTCTTTGGTTACTGCAGTGATTGGTATTAGCAAAAAAATTCAGAGTACAAGCAACAGCAAGTCCGATACAATGGCACACAACCAGCTTACTTAAATGGCGGGCACCCTACAATGTAGGATATAAAATATAAAATTTCATGTGACCAAGCAATCTCGTGGGATTCAACAAACTACGCCCACAAGTGGATGCCCGCCCACTCAGCTGTTTCCAGTACAGGATCGGCATGGACCCCCAGACGGGAGCAGTAACATTCGCGAATAGGCCCGATAAAACCCAGAACTAGTGGCTATCTACAACACACTGACATTTGCCTTAAGTAACTGGAAACACAATAATTCATTACAGCACATCATTTGAAGAATTAATCAACCTATTGATGAACATCAGCTAAGCAATACAATTCTATCATCTCACGTGCGTGAGGTTAAATGTACATAAAGCCGCGAGCGAACTAGATACACGGCCATACCGGCACGCACGGGAAAAAGGGGGCGGAAAATACACAACAGCACAAGCAGGACGCAACCCAGGACCCCCACCCGCTGCCAAGCCAAACAGCAGAAGTCCCGATAAAACGAAATCAAATGGAAGTAACTAGCGTGCAGGCTATCGGTATATCGAGATCGCCCCCTGACGCAAAACACAAAGCGACTTACAGCAAATACCCACACTTAAACTTGTGACGAAACCAGGATTAATTACCATATTCACATACTATCATTGAAAGAATTCTTGTACTTTCATTAATAGAATCAGTTTGAAACTATTTAAACTCACAATAACAACTGGCCTCTCAGTATCTTGTAAGAACTAATGAAACTACTCGTTTAGAATCAGACCCGTGTGTCTCAGACACACTATCAATTCAGATAGAAACGTAACAGTAGTGTTATTGCCATTCGCAGCAAAATATATCCAGGGAAAAATTTATCCATGTATATCTATAGTAATTGGCCAGCTTAACTCCGTCGTGTGATACAAATGCAATAACCAGGCGGCACTTAGACAAGGACCAGCCAAACTGTTTTCAATGGCGGTTACACACTAAAGTAGCAATCTACAAACAGAATGTATCAGCACTCCAGGCCATAGTAAATGTTAATCATCACATCACATACGGCTCTCACTAGAACCTTGTGTACAAAGCAAGTTGAAATTCGAGGACTGACTCAGTAGGAGTAGCAACGGCCGGCCAAGAGAATGAAGTCAACAGCACAGATCCCAGTAGTCGATTTCGGCCACAATTTACAGCACAAGCAAGGCCCTTATCCTCTTGCTTGTTCGACGAAGCCAGCCGCCGCAGAACTTGCCCCCCTTCTAACAGCCATGTACCGCAAGTCTCTAGAGGAACGGAAGGTTCCAAATGATTGGAAAAGAGCACAGGTAGTCCCAGTCTTCAAGAAGGGTCGTCGAGCAGATGCGCAAAACTATAGACCTATATCTCTGACGTCGATCTGTTGTAGAATTTTAGAACATGTTTTTTGCTCGAGTATCATGTCGTTTTTGGAAACCCAGAATCTACTATGTAGGAATCAACACGGATTCCGGAAACAGTGATCGTGTGAGACCCAACTCGCTTTATTTGTTCATGAGACCCAGAAAATATTAGATACAGGCTCCCAGGTAGATGCCACTTTCCTTGACTTCCGGAAGGCGTTCGATACAGTTCTGCACTGACGCCTGATAAACAAAGTAAGAGCCTACGGAATATCAGACCAGCTGTGTGGCAGGATTGAAGAGTTTTTAGCAAACAGAACACAGCATGTTGCTATCAATGGAGAGACGTCTACAGACGTTAAAGTAACCTCTGGCGTGCCACAGGGGAGTGTTATGGGACCATTGCTTTTCACAATATATATAAATGACCTATTAGATAGTGTCGGAAGTTGCATGCGGCTTTTCGCGGATGATGCTGTAGTATACAGAGAAGTTGCAGCATTAGAAAATTGTAGCGAAATGCAGGAAGATCTGCAGCGGATAGGCACTTGGTGCAGGGAGTGGCAACTGACCCTTAACATAGACAAATGTAATGTATTGCGAATACATAGAAAGAAGGATCCTTTGTTGTATGATTATATGATAGCAGAACAAACACTGGTAGCAGTTACTTCTATAAAATATCTGGGAGTATGCGTGCGGAACGATTTGAAGTGGAATGATCGTATAAAATTAATTGTTGGTAAGGCGGGTACCAGGTTGGGATTCATTGGGAGAGTCCTTAGAAAATGTAGTCCATCAACAAAGGAGGTGGCTTACAAAACACTCGTTCGAACTATACTTGAGTATTGCGCATCAGTGTGGGATCCGTACCAGATCGGGTTGACGGAGGAGATAGAGAAGATCCAAAGAAGAGAGGCGCGTTTCGTCACAGGGTTATTTGGTAACCGTGATAGCGTTACGGAGGTGTTAAGCAAATTCAAGTGGCAGATTCTGCAAGAGAGGCGCTCTGCATCGCGGTGTAGCTTGCTCGCCAGGTTTCGAGAGGGTGCGTTTCTGGATGAGGTATCGAATATATTGCTTCCCCCTACTTATACCTCCCGAGGAGATCACGAATGTAAAATTAGAGAGATTAGAGCGCGCACGGAGGCTTTCAGACAGTCGTTCTTCCCGCGAACCATACGCTACTGGAACAGGAAAGGGAGGTAATGACAGTGGCACGTAAAGTGCCCTCCGTCACACACCGTTGGGTGGCTTGCGGAGTATAAATGTAGATGTAGATGTAGATCCCGGTGGCAGGAGGCATGCAGCAAGCGAAATACACCGACGGCTTCCCAGTAACGTGACTGCTTCCAAGCCGGCGATATTTACTACGGCGCCGTCACCCCGGATAAACAGCCCCTTTTAGATGTGCTCTTCCTGCTGCCTCGCACGGAGCGTGTACTGTTCAAAATGGTTCAAATGGCTCTGAGCACTATGGGACTTAACAGATGAGATCATCAGTCCCCTAGACATTGAACTACTTAAACCTAACTAACCTAAGGACATCACACACATCCATGCCCGAGGCAGGATTCGAACCTGGGACTGTAGCGGTCGCGCGGTTCCAGACTGTAGCGCCTAGAACCGCTCGTCACTCCGGCCGGCCTGTACTGCTCGCCAGACTTCCCAAACGACGGTACTGCTAGGTGTCCCAAAGCAAAATCCTCGCTACTTCGTAGAGCTTAGCCCTCACTACCCGATCGACTCGGTAGGTGGCGCGATGGCGCGCTCTGCACCACCGGAAAGATGGCCCATACCGGCTCATGTAGCACAAAATACTTCTGTTCCTGATAAATCAGATATAAATAAACATATAAATTTGAGCACAGCTGGTAAATTAAATAAAAATTTAGTTTCTACATGGAATCATATAACATCCCTGGCAAATGCCTTTCCATGATTGGTGTTTGAAATACTCCCCTGTGATACAGGCTTGGGGGTAAATTGAGTCAATACTTAAATCTCAAGGATATGATGGAGCGCCCAGCAGAATATTAAAGTACTGTGCTGCACATATTAGCCCTGTATTTAGCCATATTTGTAATTTTTCCTTTAAGTTTCCTGAACGATTAACGTACGCAACAGTCAAGGCGCTTTATAGAAAGGGAGAGAGGAATAATGTAGACAACTTTAGATCTATTTCTGTGCCGTCAGTGTTTGCTAAAGTTATTGAAAAAGCTGTGTATGTAAGGATAATTGATCATTTTATATCACACGATTTGCTATCAAATGTACAGTTCGGCTTTAGAAGTTGTTTAACAACTGAAAATGCTATATTCTCTTTTCTCTGTGTGGTACTGGGTGGGAAAGGTTTCGAACGCTAGGCATATTTTTTTATTTAACTAAGGCGTTTGATTGTGTTGATCACAAAATATTGCTCCAGAAGTTGGACAATTACGGAATACGGGGAGCAGCTCATAACTGGTTCACCTCTTACTTTAGCAACAAACAGCAAAAGGTCATTATTCACAATGTTGAGAATGGCTGTTATATGGGGTCTGAGTGCGGTATGATCGAGGCGGGGTGCCCCAGCAATCAGTGTTGGGGCCTCTCCTGCTCCTTATTTATATAAATGTATGCCCTCTGGTATTAAGGGCAACTCTAAAATATTTCTGTTTGCTGATGACAATAGTCTGGTAGTAAAGGATGTTGCGCGCACCATTGGCTCGGTTTCAAACAGTGCAGTCCATGACCTAAGTTCATGGCTTGTAGAAAATAAACTAATGCTAAATCACAGTAAGGATCTTTTTTTACAGTTTCTAACACACAATTCTACAAAACTTGACGCTTTAATTTCACAGAATGGGCATATGATTAGTGAAACTGAACAGTTCAAATTTCTAAGTGTTCAGATAGATAGTAAACCGTCGTGGAAAACCCATATTCAGAATCTTGTTCAAAGACTTAATGCTGTCATTTTTACTATTCGAAAGACATCTGAAGTGAGTGATCGTTCGACACGAAAATTAGTCTAGTTTGCTTATTTTCATTCGCTTATGTCGTATGGTATTATATTTAGGCTAACTCTTCCCATTGTAAAAGTATATTTTAGGCTCAGAAACGGGCGGTTCGGGAAATAAGTGGTGTAAGTTCAGGAACCTCTTGTCGACCCCTGTTCACGAGTCTAGGAATTTTGACATTGGCCTCTTAATATAAATATTCCTTACTGTCATTTCTCGTTAACAGTATTAACTTCTTCCCAAGAATAAGCAGCTTTCACTCAACAATCGGCGGAAATCAAACCTGCATTTGGATCGGACTTCCTTATTTCTTTTGCAGAGATGTGTGCAATATACTGCGGCAACCATTTTCAATAATCTACCACTCGAATTCAAAAATCTTAGCAGTAATCCACCCTCTTTCAATTCTAAAGTGAAGAGTTCCCTCATGGGTCACTCCTATTCTGTCGAGGAGTTCCTTGGAAAAATTAAGCTGATTCTTGTTGTATTGTTCATTGCGTTTACTTAAACTTATGGATTGACTTTTTTCGGGTTCATAAACATTTTATTTTTATCTGCTATTACTTTTATGTTGTAATTTCATGTACTGACACGTTCCATTACCTTGGAGATATGCTCCTCAATTTGGCCCTACGGTACTTAACGTGTAAATAAAAAAAAAGAAAGGGCCGCCACATTGGATCCGCCATCGTGAATAAATTTGGCAATAATGCAGTGCGGGACAACGCCGCCGTTGTTCTTGTACACCCTGAAACAACCATCTTTCAACACGGCTTTTTGGAACATGTTGGTACCCCTCACTGTAGTGTAAGGAGGGATTCTCGGATGTAGAGGTTTCAGCCCCGGAGGTTAGAAGCAATCGTCTCTACACAATTGTCGCTCTCAATCATTGTCTTTTCTTCCTTCTTCTTTTTTATCCCTTCAAGCTTCTCTCACATTGCACATGCACTTAGTGATGTTGACTCATTATATATTGGCACACATTAATTAAGGAAATAGCAAAAAATTTTAAATTTTCACTCAAATAGTTTTCTTACTGATGTGTAAGCATTCTGGTACTATGTAAACGATGGCAACAACGAAAACAAACATTCTAAAGAAAAATGGGAACTTCAAGGCATTAGCCCAACATGAGGCTAAATAATAAAACAAAGAAACATATGCACACTGAAAAAAATTATCTACTGTCTCTGAACGGATATCACGCCAGTACTATGTCATACGGCTTATAGCTTTGATAATGGTTACGATTCTGCAAGGAAGAGCGTTCAGATTTTCTGTGGGATTAAGATTTGGTGATTTAGGGGACACTCGATGAACGGCATGGTGGATCTGTGTTCGTTGAACTGGGAACGTATGCGTGCAACACTGTAAACACGGCTCTGTCTTCTGGAATGTAGCAGTGTCTACAGTATACTCATCGTGAACACTACATACTGAGACTGTTAGTATAAATTCCTGGTTTATGATCACGTCAACCTGATCGAGGTGGGATTCCAAATAAATTTAAGGAAGAGATTGTAATGCGTACATGAAAAGTTCGCCTGTGAAATTAGAAACTTTTATTACTTAACAGGTGATTATTTACACGTGCTATGGTGATATTCATCGTAAAACAACAGGCTGTTGTTGTTGTTATTGTTGTTGTGATCTTCAGTCCTAAGACTAGTTTGATGCAGCTCTCCATTATACACCCTCCTGCGCTAGCCTCTTCATTTCCGTGTAACTACTGCGACCTACGTCCTTCTGAATCTGATTACCATATTCATATCTTGGTCTCCCATAATAAATTTTGTCCCTCCACACCCCAATCAAGTCCCAAGGTAGGGAACCCTCGATGCCTCAGAATGTGTCCTACCAACCAAACCCTTCTTCTAGTCAAGTTGTGCCAGGAATTTCTTTGGCCTATAATTCTATTCAGTAGCTCCTCATTAGTTATTTGATCTACCCATCTAATCTTCAGCATTCTTCTGTAGCGCCACATTTCAAAAACTTCTGTTCTCTTTTTATCTAAACTCTTTATGGTCCATATTTCACTTCCATGCATGGCTACACTCCAGACAAATACACAAGTCAAAAAAAGTTTTCCACCTCCTCGGTTCCGAGAGTTCCGGAACCTATACAGATAACTGGAATAGAGATCAACATAAACATCATTTCCGCCTTCTTTATTGCTCATGAAACTCACACATTGCATGTTGTACCACCATAGAGCGAGACCTTCATAGGTGGTGGTCCAGACTGCGAAACACACCGGTATCTCGAATACCCAGTAGCACGTCCTCTTGCACTGATGCAAGGCTGTATTCGTCGTGGCATACTATCCACAAGTACATAAAGACACTGTTGGTTCAGATTATCCCTCTTCTCAACGGCGATTCGGCGTAGGACCCTCAGATTGGTTGACGGGTCACGTCGTCCATAAACAGCCCTATTCAATCTATCCCAGGCACTGTCGATAGGCTTTATGTCCGGAGAACATGCTGGCTACTCGAGTCGAACGATGTCGTTATCCTGAAGGAAGTCATTCCGTTACGGCGCCTTCCATGACCACCAACGACGTACGTCGGTCCACATAATGCCACCCCAAAACAGCAGGGAACCTCAACTATCCTGCACTCGCTGGGCAGTGTGTCTAAGGCGTTCAGCCTGACTGGGTAGCCTTGAAACACGTCTCCGATAACTGTCTGGTTGAAGGCATACGCGACACTCATCGGCGAAGAGAACGTGATGCCATTCCTGAGCAGTCCATTCGGCATGTTGCTGGGCCCATCTGTACCGCGCTGCATGGTGTCGTAGTTGCAAAGACGTACCGCGCCGTGGAAGTCGGGAGTGAGGCTGCGCATCATGCAACCTGTTGAGCACAGTTTGAATCGTAACACGACTTCCTGTGGCTGCATGATCAGCATTATTCAACACTTTGGCGTTGCTCTCATGGTTCCTCCGAGCCATAATCCTTAGGTATCCGTCATCCACTGCAGTAGTAGCCCTTGGGCGGCCTGGGTGAGGCATCTCATCGACAGTTTCTATCTCTCTGTATCCCCCCATGTCCGAAAAACAACGCTTTGGTCCATTCCGAGACGCATGGAAAGTTCCTTTGTTGAGAGTCATTCCTGGCACAAAGTAACAATGCGGACGCGATAGAACCGCGGTATTGACCGTCTAGGCATGGTTGAACTACAGACAACACGAGCTATCTATCTCCTTCCTGGTTGAAAGACTGGAACTGATCGGCTGTCGGACCCTTTCCGTCTAATAGGCGCTGCTCATGCATGGTTATTTGCATCCTTGGACGGGTTTAATGACATCTCTTAACAATCAAAGGAACTGTGTCTGTGATACGATATCCACTGTCAGTGACTATCAACAGGAGTTCTGGGAACTGGGGTGTTGCTAAACTTTTTTTGATGTGTGTGCTTTCAGAAAAGACTTTCTAACACTTATGCCTAAATTTCTTGTAAATTACCATTGTGGGTAAAATCTTCTCAGGTATTGTTGAAAGGAAAGTGCGAGTATTAGTTGAGGACTAATTGGATGAAAATCAGTGTGGGTTTAGGCCTCTTAGAGGTTGTCAGGACCAGATCTTTAGCTTACGGCAAATAATGGAGAAGTGTTATGAGTGGAACAGGGAATTGTATCTATTCTTTATAGATCTAGAAAAGGCATATGACCGGGTTCCTAGGCGGAAGATATTGTCTGTTCTACGAGATTATGGAATAGGAGGCAAACTTTTGCAAGCAATTAAAGGTCTTTACATGGATAGTCAGGCAGCAGTTAGAGTTGACGGTAAATTAAGTTCATGGTTCAGAGTAGTTTCATGGGTAAGACAAGGCTGCAACCTGTCTCCACTGTTGTTCATATTATTTATGGATCATATGTTGAAAACAATAGACTGGCTGGGTGAGATTAAGATATGTGAACACAAAATAAGCAGTCTTGCACACGCGGATGACTTAGTTGTGATGGCAGATTCGATTGAAAGTTTGCAAAGTAATATTTCAGAGCTAGATCAGAAATGTAAGGACTATGGTATAACGATTAGCATCTCCAAAACGAAAGTAATGTCAGTGGGAAAGAGATATAAACGGATTGAGTGCCAAATAGGAGGAACAAAGGTATAACAGGGGGACGGTTTCAAGTACTTAGGATGCATATTCTCACAGTATGGCAACATCGTGAAAGAACTGGAAGCGAGGTGTAACAAAGCTAATGCAGTGAGCGCTCAGCTACGATCTACTCTCTTCTGCAAGCAGGAAGTCAGTACCAAGACTAAGTTATCTGTGCACCGTTGAATCTTTCGACTAACTTTGTTGTATGGGAGCGAAAGCTGGGTGGATTCAGGTTACCTTATCAACAAGGTTGAGGTTACAGGTATGAAAGTAGCTAGGATGATTGCAGGTACTAGTAGATGGGAACATTGGCAGGAGGGTGTCCACAATGAGGAAATCAAAGAAAAACGGGGAATGAACTCTATAGATGTAGCTGGTCAGGGCGAAAAGGCTTAGATGGTGGGGTCATGTTACAAGCATGGGAGAAGCAAGGTTACCCAAGAGGCTCATGGGTTCAGCAGTAGAGAGTAGGAGGAGTCGAGGCAGACCAAGGAAAAGGTACCTGGATTCGGTTAAGAATTATTTTGAAGTAATAGGCTTAACATCAGAAGAGGCACCAATGTTAGCACTGAATAGGGGATCATGGAGGAATTTTATAACGGGGACTATGCTCCAGGCTGAACGCTGAAAGGCATAACCAGTCTTAAATGATGATGATGATGACCAGCGAGGTGGCGCAGTGGCTAGCACACTGGACGCGCATTCGGGAGGACGACGGTTCAATCCCGCGTTCGGCCATCCTGATTTAGGTTTTCCGTGATTTCCCTAAATCGCTCCAGGCAAATGCCGGGATGGTTCCTTTGAAAGGGCACGGCCGACTTCCTTCCCCGTCCTTCCCTAATCCGATGAGACCGATGACCTCGCTGTCTGGTCTTCCCCAAACAACCCAACCCCAACCCCCCCTCTTGTTAATGAATTTCTTAACTTCAGAAACGTTTTTCAGCCTACAAATTATATCCTCTCTACTCCGACCATCATCAGTTACTTTGCTGCCCAAAGAACAGAACTCATCTTCTACTGTAAGGGTCTCGTTTCCTAATCTAATTCCCGCAGCATCGACTGATTTAATTCCACTACATTCCGTTCCCCATGTTTTGCTCTTGTTGATGATAATATTGTGTCATTCTTATAAGACAATGTCAGTTCTGTTCAATTGCTCTCCCAAATGCTTTAATGTCTCTAACAGAATTACAAATTCATCGGAAATCCATAAATTTTTCAATCTTTAGCCTGCAGTTTAATTCCTACTCCAAATTTTACTGCTTGTTCTACATAGAGATGCAATAACATCGGAAATTGGCTTGAACCTTGTCTCACTCCCTCCTTAACCCCTTCTTCCTTTCATGCCACCCATCTGGGTTCTGTGTAAGTTGTAAATAGCCTTTCACTTCCTGTATTGTACCCCTGCTACCTTCACGATTTCAAAGAGTATTCTAGTCAACATTGTCAGAAGCTTTCTGTAAGTCTACAAATGATATAAATGTAGGTTTGTCTTTCCTCAACCTAAGTCGTAGGGTCAGAACTGCTTCACGTGTTTCCACATTGGAATCCAAACTGATTTCCGATGGGTCGGATTCTATCGGTTTATCCATTCGTATTAGTATTTTGCAACCACGACTTATTAAACGGATACTACGATAATTTTCTCATCTGTCAGGACCTGTTATTACAATCTTTGTAAAGTCGAGGGTATTTCATCTGTCTCATACATCTTGCACACCATATGTAATTTTTTTTTTCCTTGCTGGCTATCCCAAGGCTGTCTGTAGTTAGATTTAGATCTTTTAAAGCTCTGTCACATTCTTCTCGCAGTACCATACCTCCAGTCTCATCTTCATCTACGTCCACTTCTCTTACTATAATACTACCTTCAAATTTATCTGCCTTGTATGGACCCTCTACAGACTCCTTCAAGCTTTCAGTTCTCAGCTTCAGCTCTTGATATAGATACAACTGCTTTCCCTTTCTCCACTGGCCTTTGTAATTTTCTTCAAAGATCTCGTTCATTTTTCCGTAGTCAGTATCTTTCTTTCCCCTAGTGAAATATGCTTCTAAATCCTTACATCTGCCGTCCAACCATTCCTGATAAGCTATTTTGCAATTCGTGTCGACTTCATTTTTTAAACACTTATGTCCCCTTTCGCCTCCTTCATTTACTAATTTCGGTATTTTCTTCTTTCAGCAATTACATTCAGTATCTCTTTTATTCCCAAAGGAAGGCTTTGTCTTTTCACCTATTTTATCCTCTAAAGCCTTCAGTATTTCATCTCTTAAAGCTACCCAGAGATATTCTACTGAATTCATTCTCCCTACTCGAGTTTAAAATTGCATAATGCTCCTTCTGAAACTACTTATCTACACCCCCATCTCCAGTATTTCCTACATTTTTACATTTTCTTCAGTTTCAGTCTACAGTTCATAAACAACAAATTGCGATCAGACTCTACATCTGGCCCTGGAAATGTGTTACAATTTAAAATCTTATTTCTAAATCACTGTCTTACTGTTAACAATCTGAAGCCTTCCACTGTCTCTAGGTCTCTTCAACATATACAATCTGCTTTTATGAATCTTAAACCAAGTGTTAGCGATGATTAAATTATGCTCGATACAAAACTCTATCAGGCAGCTTCGTGTTTCACTATTTCCAAATGATCAAATGTGTGTGAATTCCTAAGGGACCAAACTGCTGAGGTCATCGATGCCTAGTCTTACATACTACTTAAATAAATTTATGCTAAGAACTTCACCCAAACCCATACCCGAGGGAGGACTCGAACCTCTGGCGGGAGAGGACGCGTAATCCGTGACATGGCGCCTCAAACCGCGTGGCCACTCCACGCGGCATCACAGTTTTGCCCAAGTGCATATTCACCTACTATTTTTCGTTCTCTTGATTTTCCTACTATCGAATTTCAGTTCCCGATCAGAATTATATTTTCATCTACTTTAACTATCTGATTAATTTCTTTTTATCTCCTCTTCAATCTCATCATCATCTGCTGAGCTAATTGGCACATAGACTTGTGCTACTGTGGTGGGCTTTGTGTCTACTTTAGTAACGATAATGCGATCAATACGCTGTTCACAGTAGTTTACTCACATTCCTCTTTTCATATTTACGCCATTAAAATTGGTACACCAAGAAGAAATGCAGATGATAAATGGGTATTCATTGGACAAATATATTATACTAGAACTGACATGTGATTACATTTTCACGCAAATTGGGTGCATAGATCCTGAGAAATCAGTACCCAGAACAACCACATCTGGCCGTAATAATGGCCTTGATACGCCTGGGTATTGAGTCAAACAGAGCTTGGATGGTGTGTACAGGTACAGCTGCCCATGCAGTTTCAACACGATACCACAGTTCATCAAGAGTAGTGACTGGCGTATTGTGACGAGCCAGTTGCTCGGCCACCATTGACCAGAAGTTTTCAATTGGTGAGAGATCTGGAGAATGTGCTAACCAGGGCAGCAGTCGAACATTTTTTGTATCCAGAAAGGCCCGTACAGGACCTGCAACGTGCGGTCATGCATTATTCTGCTGAAATGTTTCGCAGGGATCGAATGAAGGGTAGAGCCACGGGTCGTAACACATCTGAAATGTAACGTCCACCATTTAAAGTGTCGTCAATGAGAACAATAAGTGACCGAGACGTGTAACCAATGGCACCCCATACCATCACGTCGCGTGATACGCCAGTATGGCTATGACGAATACACACTTCCAATGTGCATTCACACGGATGCAACCATCATGATGCTGTAAACAGAACGTGGATTCATCCGAAAAAATGACGTTTTGCCATTCGTGCACCCAGGTTCGTCGTTGAGTACACCATCGCAGGCGCTCCTGTCTGTGATGCAGCGTCAAGGGTAACCGCAGCCATGGTCTCCGGGCTGATAGTCCATCCTGCTGCAAACGTTGTCGAACTGTTCGTGCAGGTGGTTGTTGTCTTGCAAACGTCCCCATCTGTTGACTCAGGGATCGAGAGGTTGCTGCACGATCCGTTACAGTCATGCGGTTAAGACGCCTGTCATCTCGACTGCTAGTGATACGAGGCCGTTGGGATCTAGCACGGCGTTCCGTATTACCCTCTTGAACCCACCAATTCCATATTCTACTAACTGACATTGGATCTCGAGCAACGCGAGCAGCAATGTCGCGATACGATAAACCGCAATCACTATTGGCTTCAATCCGACCTTTATCAAAGTCGGAAACGTGATGGTACGCATTTCTCCTCCTTACACGAGGCATCACAACAACGTTTCACCAGGCAACGCCGGTCAACTGCTGTTAGTGTATGAGAAAGCGGTTAGAAACTTTCCTCTGCCATCTCGTTGTAGGTGTCGCCACCGGAGCCGACCTTGTGTGAATGCTCTGAAAACTTAATCATTAGCATATCACAGCATCTTCTTCCTGTCGGTTAAATTTCGCGTCTGTAGCACGTCATCATCGTGGTGTAGCAATTTTAATGGCCAGTAGTGTATTATTAAGCCCATTCCTGCATTACCCCTACTTGATTTTACTTTATAACACTGCATTCACCTAACCAGATGTCCTGTATCTCCAGCCACCTAACTTCAATATTTAGCACTATTTCAACCTATCCATTTCCCTTTTTAAATTTCCCAGTCTACCTTTCCCATTCAGGAATATGACAGTCCACGCTCCTATCCGTGGAACACCACTTTTATTTCTCCTCATGACGACATCCTTCAGAGTAGTCCCCTCCCGGAGCACCGAAGGGGCTATTTTGCATTCGGAATATTTCACCCAAGAGGACGCAATCACCATGTAACCATACAGAAGAGGCGCATGGCCTCAGCCGTTCGCAGTACCAGCACAGCAAGGCCGCTTTGGTTGACGTTAGAGGGCCAAGTCACTCAGTCATCCAGACTGTTGCCCTACAACTACTCAAAAATGCTGCTACCCAAAAGAAAAATATTAATAAAGTAAAATAAAATAAAAGCAAGAAGAAACAGTGACTTTCTCGGTAACTTGCACACACTATAAGTGGTGCTTTTTCACAATTATATGTTTGTTTTGATATTTCTATAGCAAAACATAATTTGTGTACATTCATAAAAGGTTGTCTTTCATCGCACAGTTGGGGAATTAATCACATGTAGCATGTCATTTAACCAAACATTGGCGATAATAGTTAGTGGAAGACATACAATGTATTCTGGTGCACTCTTCTCGGGATGTGATTTGTTCTTATTCCTCGATGAGATAATAGCAGGTTTTTCATCAAATTCATTACCTGACGATGAAAACAGACATCGTAGAATTGTAAATTAACACTTCCGTCTTTCCGTGCGAGCTCTAATATCCCTTATTTTTATGATGATTGTTTCTTGCTATGCTGCTCGGTGACAAGAAAATATTTTCGCAATCGGAGACGCATATTGCTGATTGAAATTTCGTGAGCAGATCCCGCAGCAAAGAGAAACGCTTTCGTTTTAATGATGTCCACCTCAAATCCTGCATCATGTCCGTGACACTCTCTTCTCTATTTCTCAATAATACAAAACATTTTGCCCTACTTTGAACTCGATGTACTCCCTTGATCCTATCTGGTAGAGATCCGACACTGCGCTGCAGTATTCCAAAATAGGATGGAAAAAGGTAGTGTAGACATACTCTTTAGTACGTATGTTGCATCTTCAAAGTGATCTGCCAATAAAACTCTTTGGTTCGCCTTCCCATTAACATTTTCTATGTGTTTTTTTTTCGATTTAAGCTGCTCGTACTTTTAAGATCGGAGCGTGGAATGTCAGATCCCTTAATCGGGCAGGTAGGTTAGAGAATTTAAAAATGGAAATGGATAGGTTAAAGTTAGATATAGTGGGAATTAGTGAAGTTCGGTGGCAGGAGGAACAAGACTTCTGGTCAGGTGACTACAGGGTTATAAACACAAAGTCAAATCGGGGTAATGCAGGAGTAGGTTTAATAATGAATAGGAAAATAGGAATGCGGGTAAGCTACTACAAACAGCATAATGAACGCTTTATTGTGGCCAAGATAGATACGAAGCCCACACCTACTACAGTAGTACAAGTTTATATGCCCACTAGCTCTGCAGATGACGAAGAAATTGAGGAAATGTATGATGAAATAAAAGAAATTATTCAGATAGTGAAGGGAGACGTAAATTTAATAGTCATGGGTGACTGGAATTCGAGTGTAGGAAAAGGGAGAGAAGGAAACGTAGTAGGTGAATATGGATTGGGGCTAAGAAATGAAAGAGGAAGCCGCCTGGTAGAATTTTTCACAGAGCACAACTTAATCATAGCTAACGCTTGGTTTAAGAATCATGATAGAAGGTTGTATACATGGAAGAACCCTGGAGATACTAAAAGGTATCAGATAGATTATATAATGGTAAGACAGAGATTTAGGAACCAGGTTTTAATTTGTAAGACATTTCCAGGGGCAGATGTGGACTCTGACCACAATCTATTCGTTATGACCTGTAGATTAAAACTGAAGAAACTGCAAAAAGGTGGGAATTTAAGGAGATGGGACCAGGATAAACTGAAAGAACCAGAGGTTGTACAGAGTTTCTGCGAGAGCATAAGAGAACAATTGACAGGAATGGGGGAAAGAAATGCAGTAGAAGAAGAATTTGTAGCTTTGAGGGATGAAGTAGTGAAGGCAGCAGAGGATCAAGTAGGTAAAAAGACGAGGGCTAGTAGAAATCCTTGGGTAACAGAAGAAATATTGAATTTAACAGATGAAAGGAGAAAATATAAAAATGCAGTAAATGAAGCAGGCAAAAAGGAATACAAACGTCTCAAAAATGAGATCGACGGGAAGTCCAAAATGGCTAAACAGGGATGGCTAGAGGACAAATGTAAGGATGTAGAGGCTTATCTCACTAGGGGTAAGGTAGATACTGCCTACAGGAAAATTAAAGAGACCTCTGGAGATAAGAGAAACACTTGTATGAACATCAAGAGGTCAGCTGGAAACCCAGTTCTAAGCAAAGAAGGGAAAGCAGAAAGGTGGAAGGAGTATATAGAGGGTCTATACAAGGGCGATGTACTTGAGGACAATATTATGGAAATGGAAGAGGATGTAGATGAAGATGAAATGGGAGATGCGATACTGCGTGAAGAGTTTGACAGAGCACTGAAAGACCTGAGTCGAAACAAGGCCCCCGGAGTAGACAACATTCCATTGGAACTACTGGCGGCCTTGGGAGACCCAGTCCTGACAAAACTCTACCATCTGGTGAGCAAGATGTATGAAACAGACGAAATACCCTCAAACTTCAAGAAGAGTATAATAATTCCAATCCCAAAGAAAGCAGGTGTTGACAGATGTGAAAATTACCGAACAATCAGTTTAATAAGCCACAGCTGCAAAATACTAACACGAATTCTTTACAGACGAATGGAAAAACTAGTAGAAGCCGACCTCGGGGAAGATCAGTTTGGATTCCGTGGAAATACTGGAACACGTGAGGCAATACTGACCTTACGACTTATCTTAGAAGAAAGATTAAGGAAAGGCAAACCTACGTTTCTAGCATTTGTAGACTTAGAGAAAGCTTTTGACAATGTTGACTGGAATACTCTCTATCAAATTCTAAAGGTGGCAGGGGTAAAATACAGGGAGCGAAAGTCTATTTACAATTTGTACAGAAACCAGATGGCAGTTATAAGAGTCGAGGGACATGAAAGGGAAGCGGTGGTTGGGAAGGGAGTAAGACAGGGTTGTAGCCTCTCCCCGATGTTATTCAATCTGTATATTGAGCAAGCAGTAAAGGAAACAAAAGAAAAATTCGGAGTAGGTATTAAAATCCATGGAGAAGAAATAAAATTTTGAGGTTCGCCAATGACATTGTAATTCTGTCAGAGACAGCAAAGGACTTGGAAGAGCATTTGAACGTAATGGATGGTGTCTTGAAGGGAGGATATAAGATGAACATCAACAAAAGCAAAACGAGGATAATGGAATGTAGTCGAATTAAGTCGGGTGATGTTGAGGATATTAGATTAGGAAATGAGACACTTAAAGTAGTAAAGGAGTTTTGCTATTTGGGGAGCAAAGTAACTGATGATGGTCGAAGTAGAGAGGATATTAAATGTAGACTGGCAATGGCAAGGAAAGCGTTTCTGAAGAAGAGAACTTTGTTAACATCGAGTATAGATTTAAGTGTTAGGAAGTCATTTCTGAAAGTATTTGTATGGAGTGTAGCCATGTATGGAAGTGAAACATGGACGGTAAATAGCTTGGACAAGAAGAGAATAGAAGCTTTCGAAATGTGGTGCTACAGAAGAATGCTGAAGATTAGATGGGTAGATCACATAACTAATGAGGAAGTATTGAAGAGGATTGGGGAGAAGAGAAGTTTGTGGCACAACTTGACCAGAAGAAGGGATCGGTTGGTAGGACATGTTCTGAGGCATCAAGGGATCACCAATTTAGTATTGGAGGGCAGCGCGGAGGGTAAAAATCGTACGGGGAGACCAAGAGATGAATACACTAAGCAGATTCAGCAGGATGTAGGTTGCAGTAGGTACTGGGAGATGAAGAAGTTTGCACAGGATAAAGTAGCATGGAGAGCTGCATCAAACCAGTCTCTGGACTGAAGACCACAACAACAACAACAACTTTTAATTCCTAGGTATTTAGCTGAATTTACGCCCTTTAGATTTGATTGAACTGTCGTGTAACGGATTTTCAAAGGCTGCCTTGTAACACTCATGTTGATGACTTCGCGCTTTTCATTATATAGGGTCAATTTCCAATTTTTGCATCATACAGATACCTTTTTAAAAACGTTTTGCAATTTATTTTGATCTTCTGAAGACTTCCCTAGACGATAAACGGCAGCATCATCAGCAAACAACCTATAAACCCTGTTCAGATTGTCTCCTAAATAATGAACAGCAGAGAACCTGTATCACTACCTTAGGGAACACCAGATATCGCTTCTGTTTTACTCGATGACATTCTGCCGGTTATTACGAGTTGTGACCTCTCTGCCACGAAATCACGAATCCAGGCGCATAACTGGGTCGATATTCCACAAGCACGCAATTTGATTACAAGCCGCTTGTGAGGTACAGTGCTAAAAGCATTACGGAAATCTAAAAACACGGAACCAATCTGAAACCCCTTGTCAGTAGCATTCAACATTTCGGAGTGATTAAAGATCTTGTTGTATGTCACAAGAGCGATGTTTCCTAAAACCGCGTTTACCGTGTGTCAATATACCGTTGTCCTAGAGGTAATGTATAGCGTTCGAACACAATATACGTTCCAAAATCCTGCTGTATGAAGACGTTAATGCGCCGGCCGCGGTGGCCGTGCGGTTCTGGCGCTGCAGTCCGGAACCGCGGGACTGCTACGGTCGCAGGTTCGAATCCTGCCTCGGGCATGTGTGTGTGTGATGTCCTTAGGTTAGTTAGGTTTAAGTAGTTCTAAGTTCTAGGGGACTTATGACCTAAGATGTTGAGTCCCATAGTGCTCAGAGCCATTTCAACCATTTTTTTGAAGACGTTAATGACTAGGGTCTATAATTACTGGATTACCACTATTATGTATCTTGATAAAATTGGAGGTAACGGAACACAACTTCCTGTTCCAAACACTTCTTGGACAGAGGCTGCGTTTTAACCAGAGTACTCTTGTAGACATCGGAGGCGTGTGGTCGGGTAATCTCCCGGTAGCTCTGCACTGTCTGGAGACGAGCTGCGGTACAGCCCACCTACCACGGAGGGCCGGGGATGTCGACGACTGTTACAAACACTAGTCTGCGACAGCACCGCTTAGTACGTCTCCCGAAGTCTGAGACCTGTGGACAGTGTGCCAGACCCCATCAGTTCAGTTCACCAAGCCAGAGGTAGAAACCCCTAACTGTGGTTGTGAGGTCGGCAGCTCACAGCGATCGAGCACAGCAGACCAGGCAGGTAGCTGTCTCGAATCTGGGAGTAATCTTGCCCCACGGTAGCAGTACCACGGAGGGCCGGGGATGTCGACGACTGTTACAAACACTAGTCTGCGACAGCACCGCTTAGTACGTCTCCCGAAGTCTAAGACCTGTGGACAGTTCTGCCTCATACTTGAAGTATTGCAGTGTAAAGACGGAGATCGAAGCCCCGAAGCCTGAGTATTTATTATAGCTTGTCTGAGGTAATGACGTTATATTCGGCCGGTGATGACCGTAAGTGGCCTAATTTTAAGGGCTCATAAGCGGGCTTTACAACCCTTATACTTCGCAATAATCGCTTTCAGGACTTCAGTTTGCTGCCTTTCCGCCATATCAGCAGGCTCATAGGTGTTCTTATGAAAGTTTTGCTGTTAGAATTACGTGATGTCTTCACCTCACATAGGTCAAATTTCTGACCGACGTTTCAAGCATCTCGCTCATGCGAGGTGAGACAGTATCTTCTGATCTATGTGTTCTGCGTGTCTGTCGATTTGATTGCGGTAAGTGGCGTTTGCCGGGCTTCACTCGACTTGATGCTGGCTGGAGAGGACTTTGAGAAGATTTTACGTTTTGTAATTTAACCGCTTGTCTGCTTCTCTCTATCTCAGTGAGTCTTCCTAAAATGTCAAGCAAAGCTTCTAAAAGCTTACAAAGCAAACTAATTTCCAACCTAAATTCGTGTGCTGAGCAAAACTCTGACTATACTGAATTATACAACGGCTTAATATCATGTTCTCACCACTGTCTACACTTCGAAGCTAACTGTTTCTACATAAATGCAGTGCTTCTCTGAACGTAAACTGACTTCTGACATAAATGCGTAACTGGCCTTACAAAGAAATTCCTGCCCCAAAAATGTATTTTCATTTACATCATATCTTGACAAACGTCTCTGCAATTTTCTCGAAAGCCGCGCACAGCTTACAGCAGCAAAGCAACGTAAAAAAGCTATGAGAGAAAATTCCGTAACATTTAGTGAAATGTGCCTACGTGTATAATAAACTTAATCAAGGGTGGGAATACTAACTGGTAAGAAATGACAACTAGCAAAATTCTATTGAAATTCTGTATTAAAAACTAATGCTTTAAAAATCAACTGAATACTCACCGTAATACACTCCTGGAAATTGAAATAAGAACACCGTGAATTCATTGTCCCAGGAAGGGGAAACTTTATTGACACATTCTTGGTGTCAGATACATCACATGATCACACTGACAGAACCACAGGCACATAGACACAGGCAACAGAGCATGCACAATGTCGGCACTAGTACAGTGTATATCCACCTTTCGCAGCATTGCAGGCTGCTATTCTCCCATGGAGACGATCGTAGAGATGCTGGATGTAGTCCTGTGGAATGGCTTGCCATGCCATTTCCACCTGGCGCCTCAGTTGGACCAGCGTTCGTGCTGGACGTGCAGACCGCGTGAGACGACGCTTCATCCAGTCTCAAACATGCTCAATGGGGGACAAATCCGGAGATCTTGCTGGCCAGGGTAGTTGACTTACACCTTCTAGAGCACGTTGGGTGGCACGGGATACATGCGGACGTGCATTGTCCTGTTGGAACAGCAAGTTCCCTTGCCGGTCTAGGAATGGTAGAACGATGGGTTCGATGACGGTTTGGATGTACCGTGCACTATTCAGTGTCCCCTCGACGATCACCAGTGGTGTACGGCCAGTGTAGGAGATCGCTCCCCACACCATGATGCCGGGTGTTGGCCCTGTGTGCCTCGGTCGTATGCAGTCCTGATTGTGGCGCTCACCTGCACGGCGCCAAACACGCATACGACCATCATTGGCACCAAGGCAGAAGCGACTCTCATCGCTGAAGACGACACGTCTCCATTCGTCCCTCCATTCACGCCTGTCGCGACACCACTGGAGGCGGGCTGCACGATGTTGGGGCGTGAGCGGAAGACGGCCTAACGGTGTGCGGGACCGTAGCCCAGCTTCATGGAGACGGTTGCGAATGGTCGCCGATACCCCAGGAGCAACAGTGTCCCTAAATTGCTGGGAAGTGGCGGTGCGGTCCCCTACGACACTGCGTAGGATCCTACGGTCTTGGCGTGCATCCGTGCGTCGCTGCGGTCCGGTCCCAGGTCGACGGGCACGTGCACCTTCCGCCGACCACTGGCGACAACATCGATGTACTGTGGAGACCTCACGCCCCACGTGTTGAGCAATTCGGCGGTACGTCCACCCAGCCTCCCGCATGCCCACTATACGCCCTCGCTCAAAGTCCGTCAACTGCACATACGGTTCACGTCCACGCTGTCGCGGCATGCTACCAGTGTTAAAGACTGCGATGGAGCTCCGTATGCCACGGCAAACTGGCTGACACTGACGGCGGCGGTGCACAAATGCTGCGCAGCTAGCGCCATTCGACGGCCAACACCGCGGTTCCTGGTGTGTCCGCTGTGCCGTGCGTGTGATCATTGCTTGTACAGCCCTCTCGCAGTGTCCGGAGCAAGTATGGTGGGTCTGACACACCGGTGTCAATGTGTTCTTTTTTCCATTTCCAGGAGTGTATTTACATAACATGACTTTAAGAAATAACTTTAAGCAAGGGGAACCTCATCTTTCTATAAAAGTAATCCATACAGCAAATCTACTACCTAAACATCGATACTACAATTTCAATAATGCAAAACGGTAGTACGCTCTTGCAGCATTCCTGAAAAACTCAAAAATAAACTCCTTAGCTTCTCTCACCAATATTGCATCGAAAATATTCATAAATTCCGAGAAAATTTGCGTTCGTGAAAATACGTTTGATACTCAATACTTCTCAACTGCCAGGGAACCCCTTGAGTGTGAGGTCACAAAATGCCAACGGTGTTTCGGCATCTAGCGCCGCACCATGCTACAATACTGGCTGCTAGTTACGATGCGGCAGGAGTGGAGGTACCTGATAGTGAGCACAGCGTGAGGCTGCGGAGCGTAGTTGAACTGCTTAGAGGACGAGTAACTCAGAACAGTACTACAGTGCTAGTGGTGTTAATACGAGACCGAGCAAGGGCAACGGTAAATAAAGCAAACAATGTGTTATGTCAAAAATAATAGTTGCCGAAGTGACATTTCGACAGACAGGAATCCAAGTTATTTCGCAGAGTGAGAAACAAGTGGCAGGTGAAATATTTGGGTTCTGCAAGATGAGCCAGTGGAATATGTGACGTCGTATGCGCTCGACTGTGCGGACAATGTACATGAGGAGTACAATGATGGCAATAAGTACTTAACAGGTGAAAGTGATACTGAAACAGGTGTCGAGCCATGTGCTTTATCATGCTAGTACCACAAGGAGCCACAAATCCGTCGTAAAGAACAATCGCTGTCACAAGGAGCGGGCACTAAATATAATTAGTCCCTACATACGTGAAGGATCATCCGCTGCATAGTGAAAAAACAGTTATGAACAGATTTCCAATACGTTCGCAGCAGTATGACCGTGTAGCGTATAAGAAAAACTACATACAACAAAAATGATTAAAAGTTCAATAAACTTCTATGTTGTTGTTATTGTTGTGGTCTTCAGTCCAGAGACTGGTTTGATGCTGCATTCCATGCTACTCTATCCTGTCAAAGCTTATTCATCGCCCAGTACCTACTGCAACCTACATCCTTCTCAATCTGCTTAGTGTATTCATCTCTTGGTCTCCCTCTACGATTTTTACCCTCCGCGCTGCCCTCCAATACTAAATTTGTGATCCCTTGATGCCTCAGAACATGTCCTACCAACCGATTCCTTCTTCTAGTCAAGTTGGGCCACAAATTTCTCTTCTCCCCAATGCTATTCAAATCCTCCTCATTCGTTATGTGATCTACCCATCTAATCTTCAGCATCCTTCTGTAGTACCACATTTCGGAAGCTTCTATTCTCTTTTTGTCTAAACTAGTTATCGTCCACGTTTCGCTTCCATACATGGCTACACTCCATACAAATATCTTCAGTAAAGATTTCCTGACACCTAAGTCTATACTCGATGTTAACAAATTTCTCTTCTTCAGAAACGCCTTCCTTGCCATTGCCAGTCTACATTATATACCCTCTCTACTTCGACCATCATCAGTTATTTTGCTCCCCAAATAGCAAAACTCATTTACTACTTCAAGTGTCTCATTTCCTAATCTAATACCCTCGGCATCATCCGATTTAATTCGACTGCATTCAATTATCCTCGGTTTGCTTCTGTTGATTTTCATCTCCTCCTTTCAAGACACTGTCCATTCCGTTCAACTGCTCTTCCAAGTCCTTTGCTGTCTCTGACAGAATTACAATGTCATCGGCGACCCTCAAAGTTTTTATTTCTTCTCCATGGATTTTAATTCCTACTCCAAATTTTTCTTTTGTTTCCTTTACTGCTTGCGCAATATATAGATTGAATAACATCGGCGAGACGCTACAACCCTGATTTACTCCAACCACTGCTTCCCTTTCATGCCCCTAGACTCTTATTTCTGCCATCTGGTTTCTGTACAAATTGTAAAAGGCCTTTCGCTCCCTGTATTTTACCCCTGCCACCTTCAGAATATGAAAGAGAGTATTCCAGTCAACATTGTCAAATGCTTTTTCTAAGTCTACAAATGCTACGTACGTGGGTTTGCCTTCCCTTAATCTATTTTCTAAGATAAGTCGTGGGTCAGTATTGTCTCACGTGTTCCAACATTTCTACGGAAATCAAACTGATCTTCCCCGAGGTCGGCTTCTACCAATTTTTCCATTCGTCTGTAAGGAAATCGTGTTAGCAGCCAAGGCTTATTAAACTGATAATTCGGTAATTTTCACATCTGTCAACTCCTGCTTTCTTTGCGATTGGAATTATTATATTCTTCTTGAAGTCTGAGGGTATTTCGTCTGTTTCATACATCTTGCTCACCAGATGGTAGAGTTTTGTCATGACTGGCTCTCCCAAGGCTATCAGTAATTCTAATGGAATGTTGTCTACTCCCGGGGCCTTGTTTCGACTCAGGTCTTTCAGGGCTCTGTCTAACTCTTCACGCAGTATCATATCTCCCATTTCATCTTCATCCGCTTCCATTTCCATAATATTGTCCAAGAATATCGCCCTTGTATAGCCCCTGTATATACTCTTCCCACTTTTCTGATTTCCCTGCTTTGCCTAGAACTGGGTTTCCATCTGAGCTCTTGATGTTCATGCAAGTGGTTCTGTTTTCTCCAAAGGTCTCTTTAATTTTCCTGTAGGCAGTATCAATCTTACTTCTAGTGATATACGCCTCTACATCCTTACATTTTTCCTCTAGCCATCCCTGCTTAGCCATTTTGCACTTCCTGACGATTTCAGTTTTGAGACGTTTGTATTCCTTTTTGCCTGCCTCATTTATTGCATTTTCGGATTTCCACTTGTCATCAATTAAATTCAGTACCTCTTCTGTTACCCAAGGATTTCTATTAGCCTTCGTCTTTTTACCCACTTGAGCTTCTGCTGCATTCACTATTTCATCTCTCAAAGCTACCCATTCTTTTTCTACTGTATTTCTGTCCCCATTCTTGTTAATCGTTCCCTATGCTCTCCCTGAAACTCTCTGGTTCTGTCAGTTTATCCAGGTCCCATCTCCTTAAATTCCCAACTTTTTGCAGTATCTTTAGCTCTAATCTACAATTCATAACCAATAGATTGTGGTTAGAGTCCACATCTGCCCCTGGAAATGTCTTACAATTTAAAACCTGATTCCTAAATCTCTATCTTACCATTATATAATCTATCTGAAGCCTGTCAGTATCTCCAGGCTTCTTCCATGTATACAACCTTCTTTTATAATTCTTGAACCAAGTGTTAGCTATGATTAAGTTATACTCTGTGCAAAATTCTACCAGGCGGCTTCCTCTTTCATTCCTTACCCCCATTCCATATTCACCTACTAAGTTTCCTTCTCTTCCTTTTCCTACTATCGAATTCCAGCCGCCCATTACTACTAAATTTTCGTCTCCCTTCACTATCTGAATAATATCTTTTATCTCATCATACATTTCATCAATCTCTTCGTCATCTGCGGAGTTAGTCGGCTTCGTGTCTATCTTGGCCACAATAATACGTTCACTATGCTGTTTGTAGTTGCTTACTCGAATTCCTATTTTTTTTTATTCCTTAGTAAACCTACTCCTGCATTACTCATCTTTTATTTTGTATTTATAACCCTGACCACCAGACTTGCTTCTCCTGCCATCGAACTTCGCTAATTCCCACTATATCTAACTTTAACCTATCCATTTCCCTTTTTAAATTTTCTAACCTACCTGCCCGATTAAGGGATCTGACATTCCACGCTCCGACCTGTAGAACGTCAGTTTTCTTTCTCCTGATAACAACGTCCTCCTGAGTAGTCCCCGCCCGGAGATCCGAATGGGGGACTATTTTACCTCCGGAATATTTTACCCAAGAGGACGCCATCATCATTTAACCATAAGCAAAGATGCATGCCCTCGGGAAAAATTACGTCTGTAGTTTCCCCTTGCTTTCAGCCGTTCGCAGTACCATCACAGCAAGGCCGTTTTGGTCAGCGTTACAAGGCCAGATCAGTCAATCATCCAGACTTACCCCTGCAACTACTGAAAAAGCTGCTGCCCCTCTTCAGGAACCATACGTTTGTCTGGCCTCTCAGCAGATACCTCTCGGTTGTGGTTGCACCTACGGTACGGCTATGTGTATGGTTGAGGCACGCAATCCTCCCCACCAACGGTAAGGTCCATGGTTCGTGGGGGGGGGGGGGGGACTTCTATATAATAACTTAATTCAGAATTCAAATAATTGAATTAAATCTAGATGGGAGGGTCAAAAGAAAAAATAGAAAAGTAATTAAGTAACGCAAAGACTTTATTAATGAAGACAACACCCAAATAACAGAAGGAGTCAGGCAGCCAATGTTTTTAACAATCAGAGTTCAAGGGATAAAGCAACAGAGTAAATGGAAGAAGTGATGCTATGTATACAAAGGCGTATCACAACTATATCAAGCTGTACCGAAGGAATGAAAATGTAATTGACGCATTCAAAGAAAACACGTCAGGAAGCTGATAATGTCTCAAGTCCTGTCCTTTACATATATCACTATTGGAAGCTGTATTCCCAAATGTTTTTTTCAGACCATTTTAGAGGCGCCTCGAAAGGACTAGAAAGGATTATGTACTCAAAAACCATAACGCATCTATTTCAAACTAGGAAAGTAACTCTTAATTTATGTTTAGATGTGCTCTCTCAGGGAACGTACTGTTTTTCAGTACATGAATAAGGTTATATAAAATAAAAATGGGAAAAAAATATATTTTGAACTGATTTTTACTACACTTTATCAAAAGCATTTGACAATGCAGGCCATAGCATTCCCGTAGAGAAGCAAAATTATTATGGGTATCTGACACCTTTATTGTAAATATCTTCCATCATCTCTGCTTAAAAGCATGAAGAGTGATGCATTAAGAGACCCAGTATATGTCCTGAACGATACAGCACCTGGAGAATGGGTAGTATTCAGTTCAGGTGAACCACAGAGATGAGTATTGAGTACACGCTTATTCTTGTTGCACTGAATGATCCGTCATTATATATGCAAGAAACAGAAATGGTTATCTCCGACAATACAAGTATTATAATCGAGTCTAGAGAAAAAACTCAATATTCGTAAAGTCAATAAAAATTTTCCTTTAAACGTAATGCTCGATTGTCAGCAAACAGAATGTCACAGAAGTTACATAAATACAGCATATGCAATTTTTTGCTGTAGAAGATCTGACCGTGCCCCAGGGAATAATAGGTGTGGGTAAATCAATAACTGGAAGAGAATGTTCTTCATTCTTAAGTGTTTAAATTGATAAGGAGTTGTACTGGAAGTTACATGCTACAGACTTGCATAATCTTCCAAGATATGGAAGTTATAAGTTACAGTTGAAGAATGTAACGACTTACAAAAATTTAAAGCTAGAAGTAGAATTGTCTTACACTACCTATCACTCAGCCTTATTGTGACATAGAAGGGAATAAAGTATTTCGTAGCAAACATCTTTGATCACCTGCCCAGTAATGTAAAGAAGTCTACAGCTTATAAAATTAGCATCAGACACAAACTTAAATTTCATCTGTTTGAAAAATCCTTCTGCCTGTCTGTATGTCTGCCCCCCCCCCCCTCTCTCTATCTCTCTCTCTCTCTCTCTCTCTCTCTGTGTGTGTGTGTGTGTGTGTGTGTGTGTGTGTGTGTGTGTGTCTGTGTGTGTGTGTCTGTGTGCATGCATATGACACAGATAAAGAGAGAGAAAGAGAAACAGAATGCAAAAAAATGTGAATATCTTAAGACAATAATGTACGTCGTCAGCATGTTCTCGTAGTTTTCAATGATAAAATGTATTACAGTTATAAATATTATAATTATAAATATACGTTACATAATGCCTTCATGGGTAGACGCCGCAGTTATGAATCACAGGGCGCTAAAAGAATTAAACTAAACTCTGATGATTAGACTTCGTTACGTTGAATTCAAGACAGGTTACACGAACTTACCTCCACTCGCCAACAGCTTATTAATTTGTAATCGCTTGTGACGCAAGTGGCATACTGGAGTTACTTACAGTCATCGTACATTTCCACAAGGTATACCATTAAATAAAATTATGTGCAGCTTTTCTGTATGTGATAGTACCACTACTAGCCTTGTAAGCAACATTTTATCAAATATTACGGTCCTTCCCTCATATTTCTCATGCTTGTGTAAAGACTCTCAGTTCAGTCTATTGCTGTAATACTTGCCGGAGATACTGGCTTCTCTTTGAAGCCTATATCCTTGAAAAGAGTTTCGAAGACGGTGGGGAAGTTAGACTTCAGATACTCGAATGGTTTGTCGAATTGCAGGCTGTAGTCCAAATACCATCCACCAGTACTGCCCCACCTGTATACCGTGAGCTCCATCTGCAACAATACCACAGCACATCATCAGAGAAACTTACACGGAAAACTTTCTGAGAGTATGCCACTACGAGACAATTTTCGAGAAAATTTAGTGGAATCATGTAGAACAATTTGTGTATTTCCAGACGTAACAGATTGTGTGATATCAAAAGAAAGTAGTGGATTTCAAGATGTTGTTGTATCCGTCACTTAGCGTTCAGAAATGATTTCTATTTGGATCTTATTTTTTTAACCAGTGCAAAGGAGGTTGTACACTATTTTGCAATTTCTATTATTTCTAGACATTCATCAGATTGATAAAGTTGGAATTATAATTACCAGATTTCCAGCTCTAAGTAGCAAATAAGACCTATTTTACTTTGTAAAAGTGTACATAACAATAATTGAAAGTCCTTCGAAAACTGAGAGCAGCAATAGTTAAATACCCAAAGAAAAAAGATCTATTGACTTCGTACTGCAGGAGACGATGAGGAGTAGCTTTATTTCAGCAATATATACAATTTTGGGAAATGGGAAACGGTTGTCTTTCCGCGTTGTATTATAAACCATTGAATAATATCCAACAGGTCCACTATATACGAGTAAGCTGGTATATAGAAAGAAGTTTAAGCGAAGTAAAGCAAATGACTAAACTTAAGCGATATTGTTCGACAATAATATCAATTTAACCAATATTATTGTGTAACAATACCAGAAATTTTGTAGTACAGACAAATATATTAATCCTTGCGAAAATGCAAGTACCTCGATTTGTAGAAGAACCGGTTAAGCAACAAAAATGTTCCTTAAGTTAAAGTACAGGTCACTCTCATCACATTTATAGAATTTGTCATGTACTTTTAAGGAAATTTCGTTACTTCTTTGATTCTTTCTTTTTTACTAGATACAAAACTTCATATCTTATTATTGGAGGGCTTCAATATCGTCCTAAAATTATAGACATTGCAATGTTTAGCGTTCTACAGTCCAATACGTATTGTTTGTCAGGATTAGGGAGCATTTCATATGCTGATGAGGTTAACCTTTCAGGGAAACAGTTGCCTAAGCAGCCTGCCACTGTGTCAGCGTAATGTATTTTGCAGGATATGTTTTAAAAATTCCTTTTGAGTCCTTCAATACATGTTTCTCTAAGCCTTCTCATACAGTTCTACTTACAATTATTTATTTATGTCAGCCTTCACCATTTCACATGGGGGCACCTCAGCATTAATGTATGAGAGATGTTTAAGTTCCCAATATAGAAAGTGATTTTTCATTATTAATGTTCTTATTAAAATTTTAGCCGAACATCTGGAATCGCTCAGCTACGTATTTATTACATTCTATTAGTCCATCTCTTTCTCCCTGTCACTGTCCATCTCTCCCTTCAACCTCACTGTGTCCCTATCCCATTGCCCCTCCCTTTATCCAACTGCTACTCCCGTCTCTCTCTCTCTCTCTCTCTCTCTCTATCTGCCTCTCTGCCCCCATCCCCCCAATCCTCTGTTCATCTGCTGCTGCCCCATCTCTCTGACCATTTGCTTCTCTCCCTCTATTGATACACTGCTATCCCCTCTGTCTCTTTTCCTCTGTTCTCTAGCTCCTCCTATCCTCTGTCTTCTCCTCAACCAATCTAAGTCAACACCCTCCTGTCCCTCTCTCTGTTCATTTCCTCCTCCATTTCTTTGCCCATCTCCTCCTGTTTCCTTTTGCTGTCCATCTCCCTCTCTGTCAGGCCTGCTCCTTCTCCCACAGTCTCCATCCAACTCCTGCTTCTTCCTTTCACTGTCCACCACCCCATTACCCTCCCTCTGTCCATCTCATCTTCCCTTCCTCTGTCTATTTCCCCTCACCTTCTCACTGACCATTTCCTCCTCTCCCATATCTGTGATCATCCTCCACCTTCCCCCTCTCTTTCTAGCCACCTCTTCCACCCCATTTTCTTTGAGCGTTATCACCACCACCCCTAACGAGTATTTCTGAATTTTGTCCCCAGATTATTCCTGCCCCAATAGTAAGTTTGGCTGATTCAATTCAGGGGCTTAGCAGCCACTTTTTACCTGCAGCTTTGCCTGCATACCTACATGACACATATTTAACAAATTTAATACATACGGGGTGACCAAAAAATCAATTAACACTTGAAAATTCAATATTTAGTGTAATAACACATGTAGGGATGTAGTTGTTGATACATATGCTTGAAAGGACATGAGGTTTTATTGAAACCAAAAAAGCGCGCAACATGACCAACAGATGGCATTTCCTATGATGCAAAAGAAGTTCAGTAAGTCGGCTGTCACTCATCAACAATACCTGTAGTCAAGGAACAATGTTGTGAGCAGCACTGTACAGTATATAATCAAGTACGGTGAGAAACTGCCGAGGGAGGTTGTCTTCTAGCATCCCTAACAAGGTTGGACGATCGCTGTAGACTTGCGGCTTCAGGCAACTCCTCAATCAATAATCACACGGATTGAGGTTTGGGGAACTGGGAGACCCAGCACGACAGAAGTTGCGGCTCAGCAAGCGATCTCCATCAAACGACGTGAGCAAGAGCTCTGTCATATGTGTATCAATTAGGGATGCCCCAGCCCGCATAAAATTCGTACGTGATTTTGTCTGGTCGCCCGTTACGGGGACGATCGTCTTCACATTTTGATCATTTTCTTCGCAGCGACGTTTCTCATGGGACCTTAACAGTTCGAAAACCTTATTATGGCGATAGAATCGTAAAGCTGTAGTAGCGTATACTCCATTCTGATAGTAAAGCTTCACTAACAGTGCCTCTTCTGGTAAAGTCAACATGGCACAATTGTTGGCACATCTGACCCCCTGTCTCACTACAGCTCATTTTATACACAAATCTCTTGCGGCGTCAGTGACATGTTACTCCCGAGCGCCATACGTTGGCCGGAATTTGCACTCGCATTCGGTTTCAATAAAACCCCATATTATTTTAGGCACGTGTGACAAGTTTCACCTCTCTACCTACATTATTCCCTACGTTTCTGCACTTATTTTTACACATATTTCGCATATATTTATCATATTTCATTACATATTTAACCATATATTTCACTCACATCGCTAGCGAACTTTACCCTCCAGTTTCGTTTGAATGCAGCTCAATATTTATGGCGTGACATCTTCAGAATTGTGTGTCGGAAAACGACATAATTTTCGCTGTATGTGAAACGTGTTGCGAATCGAGTCAATAGTAAAGCAGTAACAAATCAATTTGTCAGCATGAGGCGGCAATTTTTGACTCTTCTCAGTGTTTATGGCTTCATATCTCCTGAACTATGTGTTGTAAATATTTTCCACTTATATTTAATGGTACATGTTAATACTGTCTGCAAAATGTGTTGGCAATAGAGTTGTTGGTCAAGAAACAATAAATTAAAAGATCATGCCAGGTGAAGTAGTTTTACTGCATAAATAACAAAAAAGTAGTACGCGATAAACTTTTTTTCCTTTCATCAGTTTTTGGTGGACGAATGAGCGAGAAATCGTCTCGAAAAGTTTTAAAAGTATGTACAATGTAAATTATGCTTCTTATACAACCCCAACCCAATCCCACAGCTTTGAGAGGCAGGAGGTTCTTAAGCACACAGTGGTTCTTTATAGACTGAAATGGATACTTGTAAGAAGTTTGAATGAAACTGATACAGTGGTTTACAAGGAGATGTGTACGCGCACATATACATATATACAGTTTTATAATACACTCTAAGGCAAGAAAATGGATTCGCCAGGTAACACGTAGGAATTATTCGAAAGGGAGGGAAATCTGTAGATGTGATGCACGTGTACAGGAGAACAAATCATTCCTATTCCACAATTCCTCCAGAGGGATATAGTGCCAAATTCTGTTCAACTAACGCTTTAAATTGTCAAAATCGTGACACGGTTGGAGGGCCTTGAACGTAATGCTCCAGACGTTCTCATTTGAGGAGAGATCCGACGATCTCGTTGGGAAAGGTAGCGTCCGGCAAGCACTAAGACAAGAAGTAGATACCCTCACTTTGTGCAAGTGGGCATTATCTTGTTAACATGTAACCACAGGATAACTTGTCGTGAAGAGCGACAAAACAGGGCGTAGAAAGTCGTCGACGTACTGCTGCGCTGTAATAGTACCACGCATGACAACCGAAGAGGTCCTGCTATGAAAACAAATGACATCCTAGACCATCACTCCTGGTTGTCGGGTCATATGGAACGCGACAGTAAGGCTGGTATCCCACTACTGTGTGGGGCTTCTCCAGCGACGTCTTCGGCCTGGAATCTCAGTGACAGGAGCAGAATTGCCTTCAGTAATGGATTTCCTCTGTGACACCTTTTATGGCACAGTAGGTCAACTTGAAGAACGGATCACATGAGCTGTGCTGAACCCGTTAACTAGCGACGACTTGTCTGGAGACTCCCTGGACAGGGTTAGGATGCCAACCTGATTATCGCCTATGATATGGTCCGACAATATGGAATGATGGTCTGAGGTGCCACTCCTTTCATAGTAAGACCCGTTTGGTTGTCATTCGCGACATGCTTGTAGTAAAACGGTACGTCGACGATAATCTACGCCCTGTTTTGTTGCCCATCTGGCAAGCTATACAGGGCTTATATTTCAGTAAAATAACCCCCGCCCCCTCATGGCGAGAGCTTCTACTGCTACTATTCATGCTTGATAAATCCTATTTTAGCCGTCAAGGTCGCTTGATCTTTCCCCAACAGAGAACGTTTACAACATTATGAGTATGGCTCTGAAACCAACTTGGGATTTTAACCATCTACCGCGTCATTTGGAGAATTTAAAGCGATATCCCTCAGGAGGACATCCAACAAACGTATCAGTGAATGGGAAGCTGAATAACTGCTTGCAGAAGGGCCACAGGCGGACCATTGCATTATTGACTTGCTTCATTTGTGAAGCTGTTTCTGTTGTATAAATCAACAATTTTTTCTAAAATTGGAATCATTTGGTTATTTGTATATGTATGTGACATCGATTGACGTCCTATTCGGATAATGCCTTCTTGTTTTTTTTTTTTTTTTTTTTTTTTGTCTGGCTTCTCTTTTTCCGGTTTCTCAAGAGATATGCTGCTGCTGCCTGCTACCTGGTTTGGTATTTCTGGGGTCAGTTAGGTGGTCTGTTATAGCAACGGACTGTTGTATAACTCTGGACTGAGTGAATTCTAGAATGTTTAACCTGTGTTTAGTGTTACCTCAATCTGTCTGCGACAGTAACTGAATATCCAACTACCGCAGCCCAACAATCAGTGGTAGCCAAACACTTTCTCCCAGATTGACATGAAATGAATTACTCTGAAGTGTGTCTACATGAGCCTCTTCATCATTTTGTTTAACATTTATTCTGGGCGCAAACTGCAAATAAGAAGGAAAAAAGAAGAAGAGAAACTGAGCAGCTGTGTGTGTCTATAGTGGACGAAAAGTATATTACCTTTATTGCACCCAACATCTTACTAAGAATTTCGGAAGTTATCGGAGTCCCACGTGCATATTCAATACATCTAAGTGCAGTATGTCAGAGTATACATCATTTCCTCATCTCATCTGATGAATGAAAAGCATGAATGAGAGTGTACAAGGTAAATTTCAGTGTGTAGATCTGTGGCAGTAAAGGTAGTCTGCTATGTGGCAGAATAGCCAATCCTATAAGTCACGTATCAGGAAGCAAAGAGTTTTCTGTTTGCCTTGGGCAAAGCTCTTGTACAGTTTGGCAACACACAGTAGGGAGCTCTCTGGGAACTTCCGGAAGAATGGAACGCGTCGGATACAAAAGAATTCTCTTGGCAGTGTACCGGGAGACGCGAGACGAGCAACTTCGACTAAGTTTAAGTGTGTCTATTCTTACTTGATTCATTATCTTATTTTTGTAGATTTCAGCTACAGTCAAAATTACTGTCTTGCTCTCATCGCTTATCGCTCGTTTAGCGGTATACGGAATTTTTCTTGCTAATTTAGGAACATTATGAGCAGTTGCATTTAGCCACGCACGGAAGCCATTGTTCTGTTCTACCTCTGTTCAGACATGTGGACTCGTGATGTATCTTCTCATTTCAACCTGATTTAGTTCGTTGTTATTCTCACGAGAATAGTATAATTGGTCAGATTTCTGAACATTCGCTAGTTTAGATTTCAGTTCGTTATGTAGCTTCTGCGTGTCTTTGTCGTCTCAGCACGTGTTAAGCACGGTCTGAGAGCCTAAAGTACACACATCGTGACTCATAGTAACACACCTTCTTCAATTTGCTTAGCTAATGTGAATTTTAGCACTCACATTATCCAGAGTTTCTGTATGTGACAACCACGTGTTCTCGGATTGAGAGAGTCGTTAAACGTCACTGTTATTGTTTCTCCAGGTAAAACTTCCAAATTAGTTTGAGAATCTCTTCTATGGTGCAACTATGCGTACTGGCGTTTTTCTTTATTCTTATGTCCGTCCTGAATTTGTATTACATATGTATATGTGTGTGAACGTTGCCATTGAAAAATTACTCTGGCACTCCCATGATCAATAATTAATGACAAATTGTGGTGGGGTCTCAAAGATGCAGTTGTAAATGTGACTTTGTAGCTCAGCCAAGAGTGTTGTGAAGAACAGCAACCATCACTCATTTATTAGTTGCTTAGGTTATTATTTTGTTCAGCTCTCCTTAAATAAACATGGTATTTTTACAAGAACGCATGCTTAAGTATTCCCACACAAACGTCCATTTTACATCCTGCTGCTATCCATCGTGCAACACACAATTACGGCGAAGTTATTTATTTAATATTTATTCAACTATCTTAATTGTGCAAATCAATCACTGACAGATATCCTACAACTGTTGCACTGACGCTCTGGCGCTGTCGACAATTTTTGCAGCTGCGTCATTAATGAATGTATCGAGATTCAAGTAAGGGATCCCCCAACATGTCGTGATTGCGGCTTCATACTTATTAGTGCCTGATAGACCGATCTCTGACTAAGAAGAGGAATGATATAAGCTGCTATCATGACCGGGAATCTGCAGCCCACATCTCCACCACGAACTGAGCACGAATGCAGCCAGTCGTATGGCTGGCAAGAGCAGACACACGCTGCAAGCCCGCCACGCATACGACTGAGAGTCACCCAAAGAAAAGAAAATAGGGTATAGCTAATAAACATAAGTATTCCTGATGACTACTTCCCAAATTTAAGAAGTTCAACTAAGAAATTGGGTCAAGATTTAGCAAAGAAATTTTCAGGAAAACCCATCGAATATGTCTGGATGAATGATGTTCGAGTTTTAATCGATAAATTAACAGCAATTCGTGGAAAAGAATTAGCTGGAAATAAAAATTATCACAATGAAGACGTTGGAATAACACAGATGTTAACAAACGAATTTAGTCACTTTTTATTAATAATCCCAAAGGAATTTCATGTTTGATAATTTTTTGAATAATCTTGACAACCGATTTCAGAAAAGTAAAAACTTCGAAGAAGTTAAGTAGATTGGGCTTTAGATAATTTATCAATGCCAGAGATGAATGTACACGGATATAAATACTGTTTATGTTTCATTAAGTTTTAAGAAAGACTTACACATGGGGATTCAGGAATTATTCCATTAGATGAAGCTTGTAAAAAACGTGATATTGCCTATAGAGATAATAAGGTCATAGAAAAAAGACACAAAGCAGATAAAGGACTACAATCACATGTGAAGAAAGAATACATGTAAGTGATGCTTCATTAGGAGAAAAAAACCTCTGCAATTGCAGTTAGAGGAATAATGTATGATAAACGAAAATTAGTTAAGGGATTATGTGTGGATGATGATAGATAGGGATTCAGAATTTATTAATCCTTATAATTTTTAATGTGCATAAATGAATAACTTTTCAGTAGATTATACTTTGCTTCCAAGTGACAAAACTAAACCAAAATCAATTAAAATAAAAGAAAATAAAATAATGGACAGTTACCTAGTATTGAACCATTTTTACTGCTGCACAAAGAAAAGACAAAGCAACAGCTAATGCATTCAAAGACTAGTAGAAATATACTTTTTACATTATGAATTCCTGTTGTGAAAAAAGACTATCAAATATCTAACAAAAAAGGAAAAAGGTAAAGGACTAACACAACATGAAGATGGATTTATTCCATTACTATCAGCTGGATTTCCATATCCAGAAACCATTAGTTCACTTGCTGGTGGTTTTACAACTATCGCAATTGCAGTAACAAACAAGAAAAAGCTGATACATATTGGGAGAATGGAGAAGACATAATGAAGGAATAGGGAACAAAGGAAAAGGAGTACAAAATTCCAAAAAATAATTAAAAAGTATAATAAACCAATATCAAATTATGACATAGAAAAATTTGCTAAACAATTGAAAATTAAATAATTTCATGGCGTTTTTATGATTGATGGACTACACAATGAACCAAAAAATTTAGGATTTAGCATAGTTAATTTAGGTACATCTGATCACTTTGGTACCCACTGGATTTATTATTTTAAGAATAAAGATATAAAATCTGATTTTGATTCATTTACTGGTAATATCCCATAGTAACCAAACAAATATTTGGGAAAACGACCTCTACTACAATACTGAGAGAATAGGAAACTTCAATGAAGTAATTTGTGGTCGTTTGTGTTTATTTGTTTTGAAACTCTTATGTATGAATTATAAGTTTAATGATATTTTGAATTTAATAAATAGGCATATTTGGAAATAAAACACAGCCTAAAGGTCACACAATTAATAGTCAGATAAATGTAGAAAACATAAGAAATCAATTAGAAGCAAAAATTGATCCAAAAACAGAATCTTTAATTAAACAATTTCATAAAGAATTACATAACATTTTTAAAGCAACTAAATGGTATATTGAGTTTAGAGGCAGAAGAATAGTACATATAAAAGATCTGATGCTGTTACTAAACAATACTTAGAAAAAAAATATCCAACAAAACCTGAATATGCAAGTATTCTAACACAATGCGATAAATATATGTAACAAAACCAGAATATGGAGGTATTCTAACACAATTTGATAATTAAATCACTAAAACACATATTAATGTAAGAGTCACACAGATCCATCATAATAATTAATGAAAAAAAGATCAAATGTGATTTCTGTGGTCTAAAGAATCTGCTTATATCCTCTAGATAAAAATTCAGGAAGAGTGTCCTGTATTGATTGATAATATTCCAAAAATTTGAAACAAAATTAATGTATATATTGATTTCTATTCGTTTGATGAAAAATATCAAGTGTTCCCATTAAAAATTATGAAAGTTAAGAAAGAGAAACATTTAAATCTCCTTTACTTCAAGGAAGAAGTTTATTCACACTATCGTTGTATAAGAAATTTATCTAGGCTTGTTTCAGGTCAAATTAATAAACATGAAGAAGTAAAATTTATTTGTGATTTCTATTTCTTCCGTTTCACTAGTAAAGAAGAATTTAATAACCACATATCAAGCTTTTTAGTTAACAAACCATTAAAAGTAGAAAAGTCAGAGAAAGATTCCTATAAAAGTTATAAAAATTATCAATATATACAGAAAGTTTAATTTATTATTTATGCTTATTATGAATGTTAAATACTGACAATGGACAAGTGTCAACCGAATCCAGAAAATTCATATACAATGAAATGTCAAAAATGAGATCAAGTGGATTATTTTATCATATTTAATATATAAATGGAGATTGTAAAGATCCTGTTGCTTATAGAAGGCCAAATTGTAATAAGAAATATATGAAATATTGCAGAAATTGTAAGAATTATTTTGAAGTTAAGGAAATTAAATCATTAAGTCCTGAAGAAACAATCAAGATATGGAAGATCGAAAACATGTACATTGTGTCACTGTCATTATACACCAAAAAATAAAAAGGTTCATCATCATGATCATATGACTGGAAAATATATAATCAATTATGTAATAAATGTAATTTACATTTCAAATATCCAAGATTTGTACCAGTTAATACACACAATTAACGAGGATATGACTTGAATCTGCTTGTGAAAGAACTTAGTTATGATGAAAAAGGAATAGATTGAATATCACACAACAAATACAGATAAATTAATTTTGCTAACATGAGAGAAAATTTGAAAATGAGATTTATTGACACATTTAAATTTATGGCATCTTCTCCTGACAGACTTTCATCAGATCTGAGGAGACCTGAAATGATAACCATTATAACATTTTTCCTGAAGAATTATTCGAATTAGTGATCAGAAAAAGTGTATATCCATAGGAGTACATGGATTCTTGGAAAAAAGTTGAATGGGCATAGTTACCAGCAATGATAGAATTTTACAGTAAACTGAATGACTGAAATAACTGATGAAAATTATAAACATGTAATACTAGTTTGAGAAAAATCTAATATTAAAAAATCTCGATTCAATCATTAAAATTATCTCTAGCTTTTGGTCTCATGGTATCATTCTTGCTTTCTGATCACAGGGTCCCGGTTTCGATTCCTGGCGGGATCACAAATTTTCACCTGCCCCGAGGTGACTAGGTGTTAGGAGCTTGCCTAGTATGGCAGTGTTGGTCTCCCGCATCGTTGCCCTATGCTCTGTCAAGAAGCATGCGACTTCATTTCCAATCCATATCTTAAGACTGATGTATTCTTAATGTCTGATGTACTTGAAAATTTTTCAAGAACTTGTTAAAAGTATATGATTTGGATCCATCTTGTTATTTTACTAACCTAGGATTATCTTGGGATGCAATGTTGAAATCGACTAAGGAGCCAATTGATTTATTATAATATGATTTTAATGGTTAAAAAGAATAAGGGGTATATTATCACAGCATTGTAGAAGATACATCAAAACAAACAATAAATATATGAAATATAAATATAATAATATAATATAAATATATAAATATATGAAAGATTTTCATAGTAAAAAGATAACATGTTATCTACACATTTAGATGGAAATAATATACATTACTATGCAATAAGGCAATATTTACTATGCAGTGGATTTGAATGGGATGAAGCTAATAATTTTGACCATCCAAAAGTGAGTGAAATATCTGATACTCCAAAATTTGGATATATTTATAAAGTAGACTTAGTGTATCCAAAAAAATTTGATCAGGTACATAAAGTGGTTGACTACTCTCAATGATAAAAATATATGTAGTTTATTATAGAAATTTTAAACAGCATCTGCCTCTAGGAATAAAATTAAAAAAAATACATACAGTTTTAAAATTTAAACAGTTGGATAGGTTGAACAACTATATAGATTTAAATTGAGAAATAAGAACTAAAGCCAAAAATTATTTTGAAAAATATGTCTATAAACGTGTGAATAATTCAGTCTTTGTCAAGACAATGGAAAATATAAGAAACAGAGTGAATATGAAATTGGTGTCAGATGGAGAAAAATGTGATTAATTAATAGCAAAGCCAATCATTAAATCAAGTACTATTTTTAATGAAAATTTTTCTGCTAGCCATAAAAATTAAGACAAAAACCACATTCAATAAAACCATCAATGTTAGGATGAGTATACTTGATTTATCAACAGAACATATGTATGATTTTTCCCTATAGAATAATGAATCTAAAGTATGTAGTAAGCATTGAGTTGTGTTGTCGAGATATGGGCAGTTATATAACATACAAACTCAAGATTTTTATGAAGATATGAAATCGATGAGTGATAAATTTATTACCCGTGATTAACATGAAAATAATATTCATGGTATTCCAATAGTTAGGAATAAAGTTGCAGGCAAAATGAAAGATGAATGCATTGGAAAAATAATGGAAGAATTTTGTGGTTTGAGAGCAAACATGTATGCTTATATAGTCAGTGGAAAAACAGAGAAAAAATCTGAAGTTGTTTGGAAATGTGCTGTTAAAAATAGAATAAGGTTAGGAGATTATAACAATGGTTTGTTTTACAATAGAGAACAATAAAGGAAAATTAATATGATTGAAAGGAGAAATAGGAAATATACACAGTTGAATAAACAAGACAGTGTTGTGCCTTCATTATGGTAAAAGATATGTGTTGGAAAATAACGTAGACACATAGCATATCGATATTAGAGTTTATAAAAGAATCTAATAAAACTTTTGCTATTTAAATGGAGACTCTAGTGATGAAGCTCAACCAAGTAAGTTTCTTGAAAGAGATCAAAACAACTAATGGAGTTAGAGATCATGGAGAAAAAACTTCTATAGAGCTTAATAATGAGTTTAAGATTACTTTGCCACATACATATTCTAAATTAATTTTTGATTGGTATTTTCAGTTAATTGAAAACAAACAGATGAAAATGAATTATAAAGGAATGAAGGAACTTAAAAACAGAAATAATGAATTTCGTGATCTGGAGTTCACTCTGGGCAAATTATTTTAATTTTTTTCCCTATTAAATTTTATAATCTTCAACTAGACAATCCCAAACAGGTAAAGCAGTATGGTGACCTCCTACAGAAAAAGAATATCAACTAATTTAATAAAGATAAATATCTAAAAGATGGATATTGTTTGATTAGTAAATAATTTAAAAAATATTACCCTAAAATCAAAGTGACTGTAGCATTCCCTCAAAAAAATTTACAATCGCCAGTTGATAAAAATCTTGTGGTTGCTTGAGAAGGAAGAAATTAGGGAAATCTTAGGTAAGGAATAGACTTCTTACACTGACCATAATTTTTTTTTAAACATTCATCTTTTATAAAAAAATATTAAACTTGCTTTCTTACATTCACCTGTTGTATGAACAAAACTGATTATTTAAAAATTGGTGAACTTCATTCAAAAAATATTCATATTTAATAATTTTTTCAGTAATATAATACATAATGGAGTTGTTTATGAAATGATGTGAGTTAGACCTGAAAATTGGATTATGGTAGCTCTAAAGTGTAGGTTCTAGGTAAGTTCTAGTGAGCTAGTTCAGGAGCTACGAGTAAACTAGTGAGCTAGAACTGAGCTACAGCCTACGCTAACTACTAGCGCTCAGCCGAGCTGTACATTTGCCACACTGTCTTAGCGTGAGGAGGGGGAAACATCTAACACACTGCATTTTAATGGTGATTAAATCATACAGCAAACGACTTCATTTTATATCTCACATTTCTCAGTATCGTACATCACAAACAAAAAAGATTTTCAATGTTATTTAATTATTTTTGGCAGAGGACTTTTAGCATATCGAGAAATGCAGATAATTTCTCAGAGTTTCACACTGTGTTTCTATGTAATCGTGAGTTATTTAGTTTGATAATTGGAAAGAGATCTTTCACACATATGTTGATCAAAATACTCTAGTAGTAACACATTTGCACGTTCGATATGGGGATGCAGACACCCTACCTGAGGAAAACAAGGTGCACATCCTGTATAGTTTTTACATTAAAGGAATTGCCTTTAAAACAGGAATTACATTGCGTATCAATTAGTTACTTCTGGATGTGACCAGGTTCCCTTTCAACTGAAATGTCTCGAAATCAGATGTGGGATGGCAAATTCCTCAAAACGTTTAGAAAACTGTCCTTCTAATTCTTTTAAGGCCACAAAGAATTGTTCAAACCTCACTCATTTTATAATGTCGCTGAACTTAGAGAGCTGTACTATGTCGTTTTTGTCAGGATTCTTTCCCTCAACAGTGCACTGCAATGCGACTTTCTTTTTAAATGCATCCCCATGAAATCAAGTACAGGTTATTTTTCACGTTGCAGTGTCTTACTGTGGACATCGTGCAGTCACGTCGACTTAAAATGCAAGGTTGGCAATCCTTTCCAGATGTTATAGTTTTCGTTCGTAACACTCATTTCTCCTTCATATATTCCATAAAAATGGTTTCAAATAGAAAAATGTTCCAGTCATGCCCTGTGACTTGAGCAACGTACTTTTTAGTACCGTATAAAGTCTCCATACTCTTTGTTCAGTTCCGTCGAAACCGACAGTGCAATAACGAGTGCGATTTCAAAAAATTTACTATTCATACCACCTGCCTACAAATTTATCACAGAGTGCTTCTTGATGTGCACAAACATGAAACCTGTCTGTCGATCCTTGTAATTCCTTGTTCTTTAATTGTCAACAAACTTTTTCAATACTTTCTACGTGTTGTTGTAATGTTTCGCAGATAATTTTGGAGTAACTGCCGATTATGGGACTGCATAATAGATACTAAGAATTCTCATCCCTTTCGTCTGTAATTTCCATACAGTTTTTAAAGCTTTTGACAATAGATCGTTTGACTGTCTCTTTTAGTGCAAGCGATCCCACGACCTGCGAATGTCCCTCATGCAACGAAAAAACAGCTTTGAGTAAACGGTGCTGACTCAATGAATTTGCCGAACTGAAGAGAGTTATGCCACATCTTGTTGGTAAAAGAAATGTCGTTGAGTTGTGGGTACTTCCGAGAAGGACCGAAGAAAGCCGAGGCACGCTGAGTTTTGGATCACAAGAAGCACGCACTTCTAGGCCACGTGCAGTTTGGCACGCTGTGGCTATCCATGGTGTACGTAGTATTACCTGTATCAGCCACTGCTCATTGTGAAAATGGCTCTGAGCACTATGGGACTTAACATCTGTGGCCATCAGTCCCCTAGAACTTAGAACTGCTTAAACCTAACTAACCTAAGGACATCACACTACACCCAGTCATCACGAGGCAGAGAAAATCCCTGACCCTGCCGGGAATCGAACCCGGGAACCCAGGATCAGGAAGCGAGAAGGCTACCGCACGACCACGAGCTGCGGACTGCTCGTTGTGAACTGGACTGGACTTGTTTCAGAGGCGTTGGAACGAAAATTATATATAAATTTGAAACATAATTGTAAAATGTATTATGAAATGCTTAAGTCATTCACAGATTTGGCAGCAGCTGTAGGATCAGTGGACCGAGAGTTCTAAAGAGATAAGGTGTGTTATGGCCATCAGCTTTCACAGCTTGCAGCCAGTTGCCTTTTAAATCCCCCTAGTGGAGCCATACAGGTGCTCAGTTAGCAGGGCAGGAGTTTACACTCGGGCACTGTGGCCTCCTCATTGGTTACATGATGTACCCATCCAGTATTCAGCTTCCTTCTGTAGCACCACATTCCAAAAGATCCTACTCTTTTCTTATCTGAACTGTTAATTGTTCATGTTTCACATTCACACATGGCAACATTCCAGACAAACACCTACATAAAAAGACTTTATAACTCTTAAATTGATATTAGACGTTAACAAATTTCTCATCTTCAGAAACGTTTTTCTTGTCATCACCAGTTTACATTTTATATCATATCTACTTAGTTCGTCACTCCAAATAACAAAACTTAACTACTATTTTCAGTGTCTTATTTCCTAATCTAATTCCTCCACTGTTATTTGATTGAATTTATCTACATTCCATTATCTTTTTTTTCTTTTGTTGATATTCATCATATATCATCCTGTCAAACGGTTCAAAAGGCTCTGAGCACTATGGGACTTAACATCTGAGATCATCAGTCCCCTAGAACTTAGTACTAATTAAACCAAACTAACCTAAAGACATCACACACATGCATGCCCAAGGCAGGATTCGAACCTGCGGCCGTAGCAGTCGCGCGCCTGGAACCGCTTGGCCACAACGGCCGGCTCCTCCTTTCAGTACACTGTCCATTCCGTTCAACTGCTCTTAAAAGTCCTTTGCTCTCTGTCACAGAATTACAACGTCATTGGCAAATCTCAAAGTTTTTGTTGTTCTCTCTGAACTTTAATTACTTCTCTACATTTTTCTTTGGTTTCTTTTACTGTTTGCTCAATGTACAGATTGAATAACAGTGAGGATAGGCTACAACACTATCTCACTCACTTCTCCTTCCGTTTCACGCCCCTCGACGCTTACAACTGCCGTCTGATTTCTGTACAAGTTGTATATATCCTTCCGCTTCCTGTCTTTCACCCGTACAACGTTCGAAGTTTCAAAGAGGGTAGCCCAATTACTTAGTCTCCAATAAACCTTTCTCAGTACAGGTCAGTTGCTCTCTTCAAGTGGCTTCTACATTCTCTGTGAAAAATTTAGGTATCTGGTTTTTCTTGTATTGTGAAAGAAATTTATTTTTTCGATATAGCCAGTACTCGACACACATACACGAAATGGACAGAATGAAAGCTACATTTCATCTGTGCCCCTGGGTGCTATACTGAAATAGGTTGATTTCTCACTATACGACAAGAAGTATTTCCGTAATCGGGTGTACAATCAATATATTCCGCATATGACAGTAAACCATCTCATGAGCAAAAGAGGCAATTCCTATGTTTGTAAAATTAGTACTGAAATAAGTCTACGGTTTATGAAACGTGAAAAGCCAATGAGCTGTCTCTTTTAGATCTGCAATGCTATCAGCAAAAATTATCACAGGTCCATTTTAAAAAGAGGAGGTAATGCCCATGCCTTTTTAATTAATGTAGCTATGAAAAAGAAATGTGTCGAATATTGTATACTGTCTCGCAGTTAATACAGGTGTAAACAGCATTACACGGTTCGGAAAATATTCCAGGTGAACGGATTAGCTGACTCACCCTTTGTATCAAAAAAGACGTGTACTCCAGAGCTCGGTTCCCCAGTATGTAGAATCCCGGATCGTCGCACAAGCCAGGCATCGCTGGCAAGGAGCGCGGGCGTCACCTCTCACATACCTGGTTTGTTCCAGAGCTGACGAATACAACGCGGAGAACGCATCAACGAGGCGAGCTGCTGCTGAACCCTCACCTCGAAGTCGTCCGCAAAAATGTCGTAGTGCAAAGTGATGGCTCCTGTGTTTGTAGTTTCATTGGTTTCTTCGTCCACGGTCTCTGAAATGTTGACCAAAATGCCTGGGTATTCCCCATTGTCGCAGGCGCTAAGCTCTAACATGTCCGCAGTGTACGGACCCTGCCAGCAGAAAAAAAACACACACATTACAAGAGCCCTTCACTAGAGCACCAAGGAAACATCTCAAAACAATAGCAGTGCTACTGAGACTGAATAGGAAAATTGAAAAATTTTCCCCAAACTGGCTATACGAAAATTCAGCAATTAAAATTCATAAATGAAATTCTTACATAGCGTAAAAATCGGTTATTTTTAGAACATACATCCCAACTTGAATAACCATAGGATTATTTGAGAGTTTATCAGTTAGTGCACTCCTGCACTCCATAACTGCAGAAAGATTGCTTCGATTCATGAACAAAAGAAATATGCAAAGCTGAATTTACGGATAAGGTCAGTAATGTTCATAACAGTCCAATGCAATTCCTTGTAATCTCAGCAGTCATTTCGTCAGTCAAATATTCAACAAACTATGGTACCGAACGACGTATTCAAATTGTGCTCGGCAGAAATTGTTGCTATTAAAATTCCGAGAGCCCAGAATGAATCTATCATTATAAGGAATGAGGTATTGCCCATGAAATGCAGGGTACTGAGTTTGAGTTCCTGGTCCGGCACATAGTTTTCATCTCCCAGGATGTTTGAAAGCAGCACTTACCAGGTCCACAGAGAAACATTCAGTGTTCAAACAACCGCAGAGCTGTGAGACACCCCGTTCCCCACCATACCGTTTCCTTCAGGAGTGCCACACGATGTCCGTGTGTAGTCTGTAAACTAAGTGAGAAGTAAGCCTACTAGGAGAAGTGAAGCCATGAGGGAAAATTATGGGTCCCGAAAGCAAATGTTTTGGGAAAAGATTCCAAATGCATCACACAGTTTTGATATGTCAAGAAGTTCTCTCACCATAATGATCATGACGGTAAAACTATATAAATTTGGTTTCATGTACAGAGTTACCAATAATAGTTAGTATCGATCCGCTCTATTAGTTTCTGGAACATCTGAACTCATTCCAGTCAAATACGAGTATTAAGCTGATCCTGGCACTGGAAAAGTACGGCCAGTTGCCTTTGCTGGATGTACCGGGTGATCAAAAAGTCAGTACAAATTTGAAAACTGAATAAATCACAGAATAATGTAGATAGAGAGGTACAAATTGACACACATGCTTGGAATGACATGGGCTTTTATTAGAACCAAAAAAATACAAAATTTCAAAAAATGTCCGACAGATGGCGCTTCATCTGATCAGAATAGCAATAATTAGCATAACAAAGTAAGACAAAGCAAAGATGATGGTCTTTACAGAAAATGCTCAATATGCCCACCATCATTCCTCAAAAATAGCTGTAGTCGACGAATAATGTTGTGAACAGAACTGTAAAGCATGTCCAGAGTTATGGCGAGGCATTGGCGTCGGATGTTGTCTTTCAGCATCCCTAGAGATGTTGGTTGATCACGATACACTTGCGATTTCAGGTAACCCTAAAGCCAATAATCGCACGGAATGAGGTCTGGGGACCTAGGAGGCCAAGCCTGACGAAAGTGGCGGCTGAGCACACGATCATAACCAAGCGACGTGCGGAAGACATCTTTCACGCGTCTAGCAATATGGGGTGGCGCGTCATCCTGCATAAATATCGTACTTTCCAGCAGGTGTTTATCATCCAGGCTGGGGATGATGCGATTCTGTAACATATCGGCGTAACTCTCACCCGTTATGGTAGCAGTTACAAAACCAGAATCACGCATTTCCTCGAAGAAAAAAGGCCCGATAACGGTAGATGTGGTAAATCCAATCCATACCGCGACTTTCTCGTCGTGCCATGGAGTTTCCACGACAGTTGTAGGATTTTCGGTAGCCCAAATTCTGCAGTTGTGGGCGTTAACAGACCCTCGGAGCGTGAAATGAGCTTCGTCGGTCCACAACACGTTACTCAACCAATCGTTATCTTCCGCCATCTTTTGAAACGCCCACACCGCAATGCCCTCCGCTTCACTAAATCGCCAGGCAACAGTTGATGATGCCGAAGGATTTTGTACGGATAGCATCGGAGGGTACGCCTCAGTGCCAACCAAACAGTAGTGTATGGAATGTCGGTGCGACGTGCGACTGCACGAGCGCTGACTTCCCCGTGCATAGACGAACCCGCTACATACTACATTTCTTCCTGAACTGTCGCAGCAGCATTACGACTTAGGCTCGGTCGGCCACTAGGGGGTCTATCGTCTAAAGAACCCGTGGCTTCGAACTTCTAAATCTTTCTCGCCACAGCTGCATTTGTCAACGGACCTTTACCCGTTCGAATCCCCTTCCTTTGGCGATAGGATCGTAACGCTGAACCAGCACATTCCCCATTTTGATAATACAGCTCCACTAAAAGCGCGTTTTCAGGTAACGTCAACATGCTACGACTGCTGGCGCATCTGATTCTCTCTCTCATTACAGCTCGTTTTATACACGATTGTCATGCGCAGTCACTGACGTTTTTCTGTCCAGCGCCATCTGTCGGACATTTTGTGAGCTTTGCTTTTTTTTTTTTTAATAAAACCCCATGTCCTTTCAAGCATGTGTGTCAATTTTTACCTCTCTATCTACATTATTCCGTGGTTTATTAAGTTTTCAAATTTATACTGACTTTTTGATCACCCAGTACTTAGCAAACGAATGGCCAGGTGCCGTTGCTGAATGTAGTTATCAAAAGGAAAGCAGACGGCTTCTTTGACCCCAGTGCGTTCCTCAAACCTACAAACATGGATTTATACCCGCCAGGCAGCAATTGTCACCACCCAGTGCAGAATAACAGAGTTCTGAAGTCATTGGTCCACATAGGACACACCTTGTCAGATCCAGATAGCCTGGCGACAAAAACTGAGCATCTATGATCACTGTTCTGCAAGAATGGATGCACTGCCAAACAGATTCGGAAGAACGTTCAACCAGTCACCCTGCCACACTATCCAGAAGAAGAGTGAGTTGAAGAAAAGGCTGTGGAGTATCTGCCCTATGCGTGATACCTTTCTGCCACAATCAGCAACATCTTGAGGAAGCACGATATTAAGTATGTGTTAAGTCCACCTACCAAAAGAAGAGGGGTACTGAGAAAAGTGAAGCAACCTCGGACTACGAAAACCGGGAATTTATCATGTATCTTGCCAATGTGGCATGCTGTACATTGGCCAACAGTGGACATCAGAGGCACACCCTACTAAGACAGGCAACTAAATCAGCCATTACATTGTGAGCACGGTCTGGAACTTAGTCTACGAATTCTGATGAAACGAGGGATCTGGCACAAGGCTTCGATAATGGGACCGTATTATAAGAGCGTCTGCAGAGATACAGGTGACGAGAAACTTGATGAATCGTGCGTGACACAGGGTACCCACTCAGCAACACATGGGATCTGCAACTGCAAATGCTAAAAACGCAATGGGGCAGCAGTAGAACTCTATAAAAGAAGAACAGAATGTATGGACGTCTGAAACGAATCCCAGATGCAGCATCAGGTGCACCGCACCGAACATGGAACGTAGCAGGGCGCTTCTAGCGGGAGCGAACTGCAGAAAGAACAGCTGGAACCCCAGTGGAACCTGGAACTGCAACGGACCGAAGGCGGGACTCAGTCGCATAGACGGGTGCATTGGACCGAAGACGAAACAACAGAGCTCAGCCTGGCACAGCGGCCTCAAGAAGGACGGCCTGAGGATGTTTCTAACGGGAGAGAACCGCAGAGAGAACAGGTGGCACCGCAGCCGTTTCCCAGTCCCCTGACCATCGGGTTAGCCGAGGTCTGTGCCGACGCGTAAAATGTAGTGGCGAAATCGCGGATGCGTCACTTCAGCGTCGGGAGTCTCGCGACTTCGTAAAGCAGCCTCGTGCTGAAATGTCGTGGCCGGTGGAGAGCCAGAGAGCTTGGTTATGCACTGTTTGCAGCCTCTTCGTGTGCTTTACTTCCACAGCGGACCGAAAACGCATCGACAGCCCACAGAGAGGTGTTCCGGACCGAACGACGCTGCTGGCGGGAGCGGACCGCAGACGGGACGACTGGACGCGAGCTATGAAGGCGGAAGAGCGTAGGCGTAAATACTGGACCCGTAACCGAGGAGATCGTTAATTTTACGCCTTAATAAACCCGTAATGAGCTTCATACTTAAAAGCATACCCCAAGGCACATGGACGACTCAGTGCTCAATCAACTGCTTTCATGGGGCCTTAAAGTAAACAGAGCTTAGCGCATAGACGACAGAGAAATAAACGACTCAGCCACATAGCAAAACAACCAAGGGACCCCGCTTCCCACTAAACAAGCGCAATGGGGTAGGTGCCTTTCATTTGCAAACACAACAAATACGTGCAGGAAACTAAGTGTCGAAGATGCTGTGGACAGTATGTCCTCTTCTGCAGCAACCAAGAAGAAGAAAAAAGATGTGTCAATTGCAATGATCCCCACTCCGCCCTCTTCTACAAATATCTCTAAAGAGCCAAGAAGGCCACAGCGGTCGAGGCACTCCCCCATCGAGATGACATAGGAGCTAGTGCGTATTCCAGATACAGGAGGTCGCCACAGTACTGTCCCACCTACTTCGAGATCTATGAGAGGCTGTCAAAGCTCTCTGGGCTACGCTACAAGGCAAATACTTTGAAATGACTCCGTATGTGCATAAACACGAAATAAAACACACATACGATAAGGTATCAACAGCACCCTGAAACGCGAATGCACACAAACACAAACACGCACACACACACACACACACACACACACACACACGCACACACACACAGCCACACACACCACAATGACACAACCCACAACATACAGAAAGTAAACAACCCCGTGAACCCCTGTAACCCCCCTTTCCCGTAAATACGATCGCTGTGGCTGATGCACAAAGTCTAAATTTCGTCTTTGTTATTACGCACGGAGTGAGGCCTAAAGGTACAATGCTGATACATGCACTACATCGGGGTGACGTTCATTTTGCAGCAAACGTGGATAACGGCCAGGAACAAATTCAACTTCCTAAAACACAACACTTCTCAGAAATATAGATAAGACGGCAGCTGTGGAGTGGCCACATGATTCAATAGCCACAAAAGAAATCCCTTTACTGGCAGTACTCCAGAACATGGAAGGCGTCGTACTACAAACAAGAGAAAGGAGCAGGTGCGTCCTTAACATAGTTTGTATTCAAAATCCCCAGGGAGGCCCCTATCAACACAGTGCTTATGTTACCTGACTAAATTCAATAGAAACATAATACTAGATGACTTAAACGCAAGACGACAAGTGCTAGCTGACAGAGCAGAAATCGGCAACGGACACCGACTCTTCGAACTGATGACAACAGAACCAATCAGCAGATTCCCAGCAAATCACCGGACCTTCGTCTGCCTTCATGGATGTTAGGCACTAGACCACATGTAGCAGAGCCCAAATATCAGCGACGAAATGACGGAACCTGGAATTGGCCATTCCATCTCAAGTGACCACCTTCCCAACCTTTTAGCGACTGTTGCCACACAATTCCCAGACAAGCTGTCTTCAAGACGGACTGTAGAAACATACGCTGACAGTGACTAGAACAGATACAAAGATATCATCTGATGCCAACGTTCCCTATAGTCATTACAGACGACGATGACCTTCAATAGGCTACAGAAGACTCGAGGCTGCCAAATATCATTGTCTTAAAGACCTGGAGACAAGCCACTCCCCAGGACACTCACAACCTAATACGACAGAAAAAAACTATACAAACAAATCATATTAATCGATCATGCAGACTTTAAAAGCCGGAGGAGCAGCCTAAACGCCGGTATAAAATAATAGTTCCCGTCCACCGACAAAGACAATGGCACGACACATGTAGACAGTTAGAATACAGAACAGGGTTGCAGGTTATGAAAGCGCTTCAAAACGCTGACAGGCCAAAGACAATAGGCAAAAACTACATTACTGATAAATGGCGAACCAGCAACAGACGAGACGGAACCGGTGAAAGCCTTCAAACAGGTATTACACCAGGCCTACCTTTTTCCACGAAATAACAAAGTGGACGAAAGCTTCAAACTACAAGTGGAAAACGAACTAGCGCGGAGAGTGACCACACCCTCTAGACGGAACTAAGCCCCTGCACAAAATGACACAAAACGAATACATTTACAGAAAGCACCCAACACATCTCAAAACACTCATCGTCTCCCTTATCTTCTATTACTGCCTGACAAATGAGACCATACCGACCAGCCAGAAGACAAGAGAGACAATCATGATAACAAAGTTCGATAAACCTAGGACTGACCATATGTCTCTGCTCAACGTATAGCAAAGACATATTAACGAATAGTAACCGAGTGCCTAATGACGCACACAGAAGTCAAAGACCTCCTCCCGCTGACACAATCGTGCTTTCCGCACAATCACTCTATCAATGACCCGCTGATTAATGTAACCGACGGAATCATAAACGACTTCAATAAGGTCTTTTAGACACAGAACGTGCCTTTGACAACCTCCGTCAGAACGAACAAGACCCATGGAACTCCTGAATAGAATTGTTCGTCATATATGAGCATACATCTCAAACAGGATATGCAAGCTAAATGTCTCCAGCGCAACATCCCGAGAATGCACACTATAGGCAGGAGTGCCCTCATGTCCCCGCTACTGAACGCGATGTATACTGCCGACATGTCCACTGTAACAACTCGCGCACAGACAGTAGAACCTTAAGCTGACAAAACGGCGTATAGAGCTTAGGACAACCACTACACAACGGAAAACCCGAACTACTTACAACGACCTGAAGACCGAGTGGCAAGATGGAGGATTCGGCCGTATCCATCCAACACCCAAACAATCCTGTTCAGACACCGCCACCTGACCAAAAAAGGCAGTGGAACAATGATGACATACAGATGACTCTCTGGGACAGACCACTAAGACTTAACGACACTGTTAGGTTCCTTGGCGTGTTCGTGGGCATACACCTGAATTGAAAAACCACCCTAACTTACCTACTCGACAAACCTAATAGGACTGGTTGAAGGACGACGATACGCATGTCATGACCAAATAACTACACATACGGAAGAACACTAAAAGAATATGCCTCAGACTCCTTAGCCGGTATACAAAGATCAGTAGCATAAAGATTACACTAGACTGAAAGACGGCTTCTACGAAGCCTCACCAAACTCTCGAGTAATTACACCCTGTAATGCAGTGGAACGACTGCAAACACCACAAACCAGAGTAAGAGCCAACTACAGAAGACACATTCTCACTAACCCATCAGACGTGGAAGAAATTCTGGCAACAAGACCATGATTAACCAGGCGACCCAAATACGAATACTTACAGCCACCACGTACCGTAGGCCACAACACCAGCGAAGGGTATCCTGAGTTCTCCCCCACAACGGAACCTCTAACGAAAGAGATACCAGCACCGCCTCATCTAAATCAAACACAGAAGAACAAAAAACACACTGGCACATACAGATCACAAAGAGGTAAAACACACAATAGAACCGAATCTCACACTCGTTCTCTCTCTCTCTCTCTCTCTCTCTCTCTCTCACTCATACAAACACTGGTAAGTTAGATATAAGCACAACAGCACTAAGACAACTATAGAATCAAGAGTAGGCTTATAAGTGCCCCAAAACAGCTCCTCACAAATTGCTAAGGTGAATGGAAACCAATCTTCCCTATGTGATATCAGCAGCTACCCACTGTAATACATCACTGTGTAAGGAACCAAGATTATACCACCTAACATGGGACAAATATCCAAAGACGGCTACACTCACTTAGTTTCATGGTGTGACCGATATACCACTGGCAGACATGTTTCAGGTAATAGGTAACCTAATTTAGCCGATTATCAGGAATTTGTTCCACCCATGTCTCACAAGTCTAGTGGCATAAGACTGTCCAGGCTGCAACAAGAAATGCCACAACACAACTCCTTCCACTACTATTAAATACATGCGTATATCTCACTAAAGCTGCGTTTACCCCTGCGCGCGTTGCGTTCAGTCGGCGTGCGACTGTGCCTGCCTCGCACACAAGTAGAGGCCGGTAGTTTCATGCCTCTTCCCAAACAATGTGGATGGGAGTGATTCCATTCACATCAGTGTTCACACTGGGCGTCTCTACTTCGGTGTGTGGCGAGTTACAGCCGCACGACGACTAGGCGCAAGGACCACGGGTGTAAGCACACCGTAACAGTATTTGTATGAGATAGAGAGACAGCGACAAAATCTAATTTTATTTCCTACGCATTATTTTTGAAACAAAGCATCACGTCCAACCACGTCCAGCCACTTAGTTTCTCGAACACACAGTTTCTCTGGTTTGTCGAGCTTCTACTCCTACTTCACCATATTTTTTGGTTTATCTCGATCAGGATTATCTACCAAATGGTAAGTGCATTACAGTTTATTGATCAGTTTTTTTCTCAAGTAGGAACTTGTGCCGGAAAATATAAAACGCCAAATATGTAGGTATTACCCCAAAGGAACATGAATCACGCTTATAGTAATCACAATTTACGTGACTTTAGATGATGACAATGTTGCTTAGAACTGGACTGAAGAACCTTAGGAGGGAGGACTGACGTAAATTCCGAATGTAGGTATGACTTAGGCGCATCGCATGGTGGAATAAAGCAGGATCGTGGAGACTCACAACGAGGGCGATGTCTGCAGAGGCGAGGTTGGCGGCGGAGCTGACCGCCGCGACCAATGCGAGCATCGCCCGGGCCTCCATGCTGGACGCGACTGGAGCTGGTATTCCCTGCTGTGCTGTGGCCGCAGCCTCACGTGATCGCGTGGCCGTCTGCTCTGCTAAACGCGCCAAAGCTCTCCACACGCCACCTGTGCACCGCACGCTCGAGCGCCTCGGTTAACTAACGCCCAGTCCTCGAAGCTCATATCTGCACGACGTGGTCTTCCTCCTCTTCCTGTTTTCCAGCAATTGTCAGCTGCGTGATAATTAATAGCAACTGTGGACTGTAGTGTTTTCTAGTACGAAATGTGTCGTAATAACTGTATGGAATCCTTAGATGGCGTATGTTCACAGATTTTTAATTGATTATAATACAACAAAATATTATTTCACAACAGAGAGCTGGAGAGGATGTACATAAAGTGAACATGTGAAACATGATACTGCGAAAAGAATTTGACGTCACAATGAAAAACGAGTCCAAACAAAAGACCTGAGAGTAGAAGTTCCTTCTCAACTACTCCCAGCCTTGTCAGAGCCAGCGATGACAGTACTCTTACACTTGCTGTGCAACATGTATGAGACGGGTGAAATACCCTCAGACTTCAAGAAGAATATAACAATTCCAATTTCAAAGAACGAAGGCGCTAACAGGTGTGAATATAACCGACCTATTAGTTTAATAAGTCATGGTTGCAAAATACTAAAACGAATCCCTTACACTGGAATGGAAGACATGTAAAAGCCGACCAAGGGGAAGATCAGTTAGGAATGTGGGAACACGTGAGGAAATGCTGACCCTATGACTTGTCACAGCAGATAGGTTAAGAAAAGGCGAACCTAACTTTATACTATTTGTAGACTTAAAGAAAGCTTTTGACCATGTTCACTGGAGAGTCTCTTTGAAATTCTGAAGATAGCTGGGGTAAAAGACATTGTAACGTCCCCTTTTGAACATTTATACAAGACTGTGCTTAAACTGACACACAATATTTTTAGTGCAACGCAATCTAACTTTCAGAAATCCGTACAAAGGAATGGCCCCGATTAACATTAACCTGTACCTTTCACAAATCACTTACCTCAAAAAAATCTTCGTTACTCGAACCACTGCAATGCAGCGAGCGCCACTACTGCCAGCTAAATAAAAGATTCAAACTACGGAAGGCACTAACTACTAGTAGGCATAGTTAGCAAATGAAAGATTTTGATAGAGAACAAACAATGTGTTTACCTTAATATTCATAATTGACATCCAGTCTTACAAATTTCAAAACTCCGCCATCTCTCTCCCCACATCCACCACTGCTGGCGGCTCACCTCCAACTGCGCAACGCTATGCGCTGTTCACATCCAGCTGCCCAACACTACAATGGCAGACAACAATGCAAACTTGCCACAGACTGCACACAGCACAGCCAGTGATTTTCATACAGTGCGCTATGTAACGCTGCCAATAAGAAAACATATACAGCCTACTTACATGGCGACCCTTCCAGGATTCTTAAATGTTTTGAATTTACGTGTAGTAATGAACAGCTTATAGTCAAAATCATCATGTCGGCGAGTCACATGTCGGTCATTGTTACATCGCTTCGGCGGTTCCATCTCAAAATCCAATGCGCCTTGCCAATTTCTTTCATAATTTCCGAAGTGTCCTGTGTTCTTATTTTGTGGTTGTTCCGTATTTCTATGTCCCTCTTCCCGTACTGGAGCGCGAGTGTCCTCTGAAATATGTAATTCTTGTATTACCTGCGTCAACTGATCTTGTACTTCCCGGATTTCTCTTTTGTACTGTGTATTGATTTGATTTTGATTTTGTTTGAATTTTCTAATTTGTTCATACTCTTCTGTGTCAGTAAAGGCTACGGGTCTTGTGTCATTCAGATCATCATCTACCTTTGTAGATAAGTTAGTGACCTGATCCGAAAGTTCAGCTACTTTCTCCGATAGTGAACACATTTCCTCAGTGTGTTTTTCTGAACCAAGTTTCAGAGTGTCCATTTGTGTTGAAATCGAATCTGCTGTGTCCTTTAAGTTTTTCTGAGTTTTTGCAAGTTGCGTAACCGATTCGGTAGATGCAACTGAGTCAATTTTAGCCCACAAGGTCTCATGATTTTCATGAACAATGGTTTGCAGTTCTTTTATGGCTGCTTCGTGATTCTGTAATGCATTTTCATGCCGCGAAAAAATAGGTTGAAAATGCTCACAAATTTGTGTTTTTACGTCATTACAGACTTTTTGACATTTCGATTCAATGTTATGTAACTCAGTAGTTAAATCTTCATGTGTCTGTTCAAGTGTGGTGTCTAACTTCCGAAGATTTTGTTCCATTGTGTCTAACATTTGAAGCTTTTGCTGTGTTTGTCTCTGATTTTGTTCCATTGTGTCTAACTTTTGAGACTTTTGCTGTGTTTGTCTCTGATTTTGTTCCATTGTGTCTAACTTTTGAAGATTCTGTTCCATTGAGTCTAACTTTTGAATATTTTGTCCCATTTGTTGCATTAATTGTAGAAACAATGCATTAGTGTCTGGAATCTGTTCCTCTATGCTTTTCGGCAGTGCATTTGCACCAGCAGCATTCACATTTTGACAAGCAGAAAATGTGTCTTGACTTATTTGAGAAAACGGTGAGGACGCAAAACCTGAATCTACAGTATTTGCAAAATTGTGTCCTGTCATTTCGGATTCCTGAGGCGAGCTGTTGCCGAGCGATCGATCGATAATGCTTCCCTGTTCACTAATTTATTGTTTCACTGCCTACGCCATTGTTTGCCGCCCGCTCCATTTCCCTATGCACAATTACCAAATTACTATGTTGAACATTAGTTAATTCATTACATGGTGGCGCTAACACACTACTTTCGTCTTCACTGTCATTTCTCAGTTTACTTGTAGCCTAGTATTACGTTTTTCACACGCAATTATTATCACAATATTTCACACGACAACACAGAAAAACACAATTTGAAGAGGTAAAATAGGGGAACACATTAACATAGCACTGAAAATAATATCTAGTTAATTTCAAGCGCAGCTGCGAAATACTTGGTGCAAATCTAAATGCATGCCACAACCGTGTACAACAATGAAAAACTACAACTACAAAGGAAATTCTCTCTATAATTACGCGCTAGCAATAAACAAAAGCTACACTAATTACACAAACTACAAGAAAAAATCAGAAGATTCCAGTGAAGTATCCTCGGCTAAGGGTCGACATATGAAACGTCCCCTTTTGAACATTTATACAAGACTGTGCTTAAACTGACACACAATATTTTTAGCGCAACGCAATCTGACTTTCAGAAATCCGTACAAAGGAATGGCCCCGATTAACATTAACCTGTACCTTTCACAAATCACTTACCTCAAAAAAATCTTCGTTACTCGAACTACTGCAATGCAGCGAGCGCCACTACTGCCAGCTAAATAAAAGATTCAAACTACAGAAGGCACTAACTACTAGTAGGCATAGTTAGCAAATGAAAGATTTTGATAGAGAACAAACAATGTATTTACCTTAATATTCATAATTGACATCCAGTCTTACAAATTTCAAAACTATGCCATCTCTCTCCCCACATCCACCACTGCTGGCGGCTCACCTCCAACTGCGCAACGCTACGCGCTGTTCACATCCAGCTGCCTAACACTACAATGGCAGACAACAATGCAAACTAGCCACAGACTGCACACAGCACAGCCAGTGATTTTCATACAGTGCGCTACGTAACGTTGCCAATAAGGAAACATATACAGCCTACTTACAACATGGGACGAAAGGTTTTTTACAACTCTTACATAAACCAGTCGGCGGTTATAACAGTAGAGGGGCATGAAAGGGAAGCAGTGGTTGAGAAGGGACTGAGGCAGGGTTGTAGCCCATCTCAGACATCGTTCAGTTTGTACCTTGAGCAAATGGTAAAGGAAATCAAAGAAAATTTAGGAATATGAATTAAAGTCCAGGGAGAAGAAATAAAAACTTTGAGGTCTCCCGATGACATTGTAATTCTGTCGAAGGCAGTGAAGGACTTGCTAGAGTAGTTGTACGAAATGTAGGGTTTCCTAAAAGGAAATATGAGATGAACATCAGCAAACCCAGAACAAAGATAATGGAATGTGGTCGAATAAAATCAGGTGATGCTGAGGAAATTAGATGGGGAAACGATACACTTAAATCAGTAGACGATAACTGTTATCTGGGCAGCGAAATAACTGATGATGGCTGAAATAAAGAGGATATAAAATGCTTGCTGCCAATGGCAAGGAAGGTGCTTCTGGTGAAGAAAATACAGATTTAAGTTTTAGGAAGTCTTTTCTGAAAGTATTTATATGGAGTGTAGCCGTGCATGGAAATGAAACAAGGAAGTTGAACAGCTTAAACAAGAAGTATAGGAACCTTTGAAATGTAGTGGTATAGGAGAAACTTGAGGATTAGATGGGTAGATCATGTAACTAATCAGGAGCTACTGAATATTACTGGAGACAAAAAAATTGCGCACAACCTGTCTAGAAGAAGCGATCAGTTGGTAGGATACATTCTGAGATATCTAAGGATCACCAGTTTAGTGCTGGAGGGAGCTATGTGGGTAAAAATCGTGGAGGCAGACCAATAGATGAACAGAGTAAGCAGATGTAGGTTGCAGTAATTATTCGGCGATGAAGAGGCTAGGACAGGCAAGAGCAGCATGGAGAACTGCATCTGACCATTCTTCGGACTGAAGACCAAAACAACAGATAGCTGGCAGTTGGCTCATGGATGCCATCCGATCGTCTACTTCAACTAGACGTAAGTGAAACTGTTATTTATGAAAGTAACATTATTGGCCATAAGTTAGAAGTAAATAAGTGTCACTGCCCACAATACCCACATGTTCACTTGAAAATAGTATTACAAGCCAAAACAGGCAAGCTTGTTGTCGTTGTTTTGGTCTTCAGTCCAAAGACTGGTTTGATGCCGCTCTCCATGTTACTCTGTCTTCTAAAAGCCTCCTCATCACCGACTAACTACTGCAACCTACATCCTTCTGAATCTGCTTAATGTATTCCGCTCTTGGTGACACTCTATGATTCTTACTCTCCACGCTTCTCTCAAATACTAAAATGGTGATCTCTTGATGCCTCAGAATATGTTGTACCAACCAGTACCTTCTTCTAACTTAGTTGTGCCACAAATTCCTCTGCCGGCCGAAGTGGCCGTGCGGTTAAAGGCGCTGCAGTCTGGAACCGCAAGTCCGCTACGGTCGCAGGTTCGAATCCTGCCTCGGGCATGGATGTTTGTGATGTCCTTAGGTTAGTTAGGTTTAACTAGTTCTAAGTTCTAGGGGACTAATGACCTCAGCAGTTGAGTCCCATAGTGCTCAGAGCCATTTGAACCATTTTTGAACAAATTCCTCTTCTCCCCAATTCGATTCAATACCTCCTTATTAGTTACATGATCTACCCATCTACAGCATTCTTCTGTAGCACGACATTTCAACAGCTTCTCCTCTCTCGTCTTGTCTAAACTGTCAATCGTCCATGTTTCACTTTCACACATGGCTTCACTCCATACAAATACTTTTAAAAGGCCTTCATAACACTTAAATCGTGCAGAAATCTCTAAATACTAGCAAACAAGGATTACATTGTGGCTACTGGAACTGAGTTCTTATCAAATGTACAGAAAGTTCTGTTTGAGAATAACTAATTATTCAGGAATAAAGGCGACGACTCACTGAAAGGCAGAAGCGATGCGTCGTCGACAGATTCACAACGAAACGTATGGGGCTTTAGTGTACTAGCGTTTGGAAGAAATTCCTTTCTCAGTCTGTAGGAGAAACATATAGACAAACATACACACACGCACACACACACACACACACACACACACACACACACACACACACACACTAGTAGGTGTGGGTTGGGGGAACAGCGAGTTACCTTAGGCTAATGCCATCGAGGTTACAGGGACGAAGGATGTAATTTAAGGTTAATTCCCATTTGCACAGCTGAGAAAAGCTGGCGGTGGTGGCAAGGAACCAGATGGCATGGGTTGTGTTGCAGCATTGAAATGTCACAGTTATGCTGTGCTGGATGTTCTGCTACTGCACCCTGTTTTTGGCAGCTGTTTGACGGTGGCCATTCACACCTCAGTCCACATGAAACCCACCAATCACTAACAGTACCCGCACCTTGACAACTGCATCTTCTTCCACACGAAAAATCCATCCCAAACAGCCTGGCCACCCGTTTCAGATGCATCAGCAGTGATAAGCACTCACTCGCTGTATAAGATGATGACCTCACAAAGGCCTTATCAGATAGGCAATACTCCCCAGACCTAGCACACCAAAAGATCTCCTGTGCCATAACCCCACACACACCTGAGCCTCACATGCATCCCACGAACCAACCACAAATAAGCGCCTCCCTTGTTACCCAATACCACCTGGCACTAGAATGACTGAACCACGCACTTTGTCAGGGCTTTAATTATCAGTCATCTTACCCTGAAATGATGGATATCCTACACAACATACTTCCATGCCTCCCAAAGTGGTACTGTGCCACCCACCCAAACCCCACAACATCCTTGTCCATCCCTATGCCACTCGCACCTGCAACCCCCCGCCACAGGGGCCATACCCTTGTGGAAGGCCCAGATGCAAGACCTACCCTACCCACCCACCCAACACCTCCTACTCCCGTCTTATCACAGGCTTATAGTACCCCATCAGAGGCTGGACCACCTATGAAAGCAGCAAGTATTTCGCAGCTGCGCTTGAAATTAACTAGATATTATTTTCAGTGCTATGTTAATGTGTTCCCCTATTTTCCCTCTTTTCCTCTTCAAATTGTGTTTTTCTGTGTTGTCATGTGAAATATTGTGATAATAATTGCGTGTGAAAAACGTAATACTAGGCTCCAAGTAAACTGAGAAATGACAGTGAAGACGAAAGTAGTGTGTTAGGCAACAGCTCGCCTCAGGAATCCGAAATGATAGGACACAATTTTGCAAATACTGTAGATTCAGGTTTTGCGTCCTCACCGTTTTCTCAAATAAGTCAAGACACATTTTCTGCTTGTCAAAATGTGAATGTTGCTGGTGCAAATGCACTGCCGAAAAGCGTAGAGGAACAGATTCCAGACACTAACGCATTGTTTCTACAATTAATGCAACAAATGGGACAAAATATTCAAAAGTTAGACTCAATGGAACAGAATCTTCAAAAGTTAGACACAATGGAACAAAATCAGAGACAAACACAGCAAAAGTCTCAAAAGTTAGACACAATGGAACAAAATCAGAGACAAACATAGCAAAAGCTTCAAATGTTAGACACAATGGAACAAAATCTTCGGAAGTTAGACACCACACTTGAACAGACACATGAAGATTTAACTACTGAGTTACATAACATTGAATCGAAATGTCAAAAAGTCTGTAATGACGTAAAAACACAAATTTGTGAGCATTTTCAACCTATTTTTTCGCTGCATGAAAATGCATTACAGAATCACGAAGCAGCCATAAAAGAACTGCAAACCATTGTTCATGAAAATCATGAGACCTTGTGGGCTAAAATTGACTCAGTTGCATCTACCGAATCGGTTACGCAACTTGCAAAAACTCAGGAAAACTTAAAGGACACAGCAGACTCGATTTCAACACAAATGGACACTCTGAAACTTGGTTCAGAAAAACACACTGAGGAAATGTGTTCACTATCGGAGAAAGTAGCTGAACTTTCGGATCAGGTCACTAATTTATCTACAAAGGTAGATGATGATCTGAATGACACAAGACCCGTAGCCTTTACTGACACAGAAGAGTATGAACAAATTAGAAAATTCAAACAAAATCAAAATCAAATCTATACACAGTACAAAAGAGAAATCCGGGAAGTACAAGATCAGTTGACGCAGGTAATACAAGAATTACATATTTCAGAGGACACTCGCGCTCCAGTACGGGAAGAGGGACATAGAAATACGGAACAACCACAAAATAAGAACACAGGACACTTCGGAAATTATGAAAGAAATTGGCAAGGCGCATTGGATTTTGAGATGGAACCGCCGAAGCGATGTAACAATGACCGACATGTGACTCGCCGACATGATGATTTTGACTGTAAGCTGTTCATTAATACACGTAAGTTCAAAACATTTAAGAATCCTGGAAGGGTCGCCATGTAAGTAGGCTGTATATGTTTTCTTATTGGCAACGTAACATAGCGCACTGTATGAAAATCACTGGCTGTGCTGTGTGCAGTCTGTGGCTAGTTTGCATTGTTGTCTGCCATTGTAGTGTTGGGCAGCTGGATGTGAACAGCGCATAGCGTTGCGCAGTTGGAGGTGAGCCGCCAGCAGTGGCGGATGTGGGGAGAGAGATGGCGGAGTTTTGAAATTTGTAAGACTGGATGTCAATTATGAATATTAAGGTAAATACATTGTTTGTTCTCTATCAAAATCTTTCATTTGCTAACTATGCCTACTAGTAGTTAGTGCCTTCCGTAGTTTGAATCTTTTATTTAGCTGGCAGTAGTGGCGCTCGCTGCATTGCAGTGGTTCGAGTAACGAAGATTTTTGTGAAGGGTACAGGTTAATGTTAATCGGGGCCATTCCTTTGTACGGATTTCTGAAAGTTAGATTGCGTTGCACTAAAAATATTGTGTGTCAGTTTAAGCACAGTCTTGTATAAATGTTCAAAAGGGGACGTTACAATGTCTTTTACCCCAGCTATCTTCAGAATTTCAAAGAGACTCTCCAGTGAACATGGTCAAAAGCTTTCTTTAAGTCTACAAATAGTATAAAGTTAGGTTCGCCTTTTCTTAACCTATCTGCTGTGACAAGTCATAGGGTCAGCATTTCCTCACGTGTTCCCACATTCCTAACTGATCTTCCCCTTGGTCGGCTTTTACAGGTCTTCCATTCCAGTGTAAGGGATTCGTTTTAGTATTTTGCAACCCTGACTTATTAAACTAATAGGTCGGTTGTATTCACACCTGTTAGCGCCTTCGTTCTTTGAAATTGGAATTGTTATATTCTTCTTGAAGTCTGAGGGTGTTTCACCCGTCTCATACATGTTGCACAGCAAGTGTAAGAGTACTGTCATCGCTGGCTCTGACAAGGCTGGGAGTAGTTGAGAAGGAACTTCTACTCTCAGGTCTTTTGTTTAGACTCGTTTTTCATTGTGACGTCAAATTCTTTTCGCAGTATCATGTCTCACATGTTCACTTTATGTACATCCTCTCCAGCTCTCTGTTGTGAAATAATATTTTGTTGTATTATAATCAATTAAAAATCTGTGAACATACGCCATCTAAGGATTCCATACAGTTATTACGACACATTTCGTACTAGAAAACACTACAGTTCACAGTTGCTATTAATTATCACGCAGCTGACAATTGCTGGAAAACAGGAAGAGGAGGAAGACCACGTCGTGCAGATATGAGCTTCGAGGACTGGGCGTTAGTTAACCGAGGCGCTCGAGCGTGCGGTGCACAGGTGGCGTGTGGAGAGCTTTGGCGCGTTTAGCAGAGCAGACGGCCACGAGATCACGTGAGGCTGCGGCCACAGCACAGCAGGGAATACCAGCTCCAGTCGCGTCCAGCATGGAGGCCCAGGCGATGCTCGCATTGGTCGCGGCGGTCAGCTCCGCCGCCAACCTCGCCTCTGCAGACATCGCCCTCGTTGTGAGTCTCCACGATCCTGCTTTATTCCACCATGCGATGCGCCTAAGTCATACCTACATTCGGAATTTACGTCAGTCCTCCCTCCTAAGGTTCTTCAGTCCAGTTCTAAGCAACATTGTCATCATCTAAAGTCACGTGAATTGTGATTACTATAAGCGTGATTCTTGTTCCTTTGGGGTAATACCTACATATTTGGCGTTTTATATTTTCCGGCAAAAGTTCCGACTTGAGAAAAGAACTGATCAATAAACTGTAATGCACTTACCATTTGGTACATAATCCTGATCGAGATAAACCAAAAACTATGGTGAAGTAGGAGTAGAAGCTCGACAAACCAGAGATACTGTGTGTTCGAGAAACTAAGTGGCTGGAACTGACCTGTTATTGGACGTGATGCTTTGTTTCAAAATTAATGCGTAGGAAATAAAATTAGATTCTGTCGCTGTCTCTCTGTCTCATACAAATACTGTTACGGTGTGTTTACACCAGTGCTCCTTGCGCCTAGTCGTCGTGCGGCTGTAACTCGCCACACACCGAAGTAGAGACGCCCAGAGTGAACACTGATGTGAATGGAATCACTCGCATCCACATTGTTTGGGAAGAGGCATGAAACTACCGGCCTCTTCTAGTGTGTGGGACAAGCACAGTCGCACGCCGACTGAACGCAACGCGCGCAGGGGTAAACGCAGCTTTAGTGAGATATACACATGTATTTAATAGTAGTGGAAGGAGTTGTGTTGTGGCATTTCTTGTTGCAGTGCATCCATTCTTGCAGAGCAGTGATCATAGAATCACAGTTTTTGTCGCCAGGCTATCTGGATCTGACAAGGTGTGTTCTATGTCGACCAATGACTTCAGAACTCTGTTATTCTGCACTGGGTGGTGACAATTGCTTCTTGGCGGGTATAAATCCATGTTTGTAGGTTTGAGGAACGCACTGGGGTCAAAGAAGCCGTATGCTTTCCTTTTGATAACTACATTCAGCAGCGGCACCTGGCCATTCATTTGCTAACTACCGGGTGATCAAAAAGTCAGTATAAATTTGAAAACTTAATAAACCAAGGAATAATGTAGACAGAGAGGTAAATATTGACACACATGCTTGGAAGGACATGGGGTTTTATTAAAACAAAAAAAAGCAAAGTTCACAAAATTCCCGACAGATGGCGCTGGACAGAAAAACGTTAGTGACTGCGCATGACAATCGTGTATAAAACGAGCTGTAATGAGAGAGAGAATCAGATGCGCCAGCAGTCGTAGCATGTTGACGTTACCTGAAAACGCGCTTTTAGTGAAGCTGTATTATCAGAATGGGGATTGTGCTGGTTCAGCGTACCGATCCTATCGCCATAGGAAGGGGATTCGAACGGGTAAAGGTCCGTTGACAAATGCAGCTGTGGCGAGAAAGATTTAGAAGTTCGAAGCCACGGGTTCTTTAGACGATAGACCCCCTAGTGGCCGACCGAGCCTAAGTCGTAATGCTGCTAAGTCAGTTCAGGAAGAAATGGAGAATGTAGCGGGTTCGTCTATGCGCGGGGAAGTCAGCGCTTGTGCAGTCGCACGTCAAACCGACATTCCATACAATACTGTTTGGTTGGCACTGAGGCGTATCCTCCGATGCTATCCCTACAAAATCCGTCGGCATCATCAACTGTTGCCTGGCGATTTAGTGAAGCGGAGGGCATTTGTGGTGTGGGCGTTTCAAAAGATGGCAGAAGATAACGATTTGTTGAGTAACGTGTTGTGGACCGACGAAGCTCATTTCACGCTCAGAGGGTCTGTTAACGCCCACAACTGCAGAATTTGGGCTACCGAAAACACCAGAACTGTCGTGGAAACTCCATGGCACGACGAGAAAGTCACGGTATGGCTTGGATTTACCACATCTACCGTTATCTGGCCTTTTTTCTTCGAGGAAATGCGTGATTCTGGTTTTGTAACTGCTACCGTGACGGGTGAGAGTTACGCCGATGTTACAGAATCGCATCATCCCCAGCCTGGCTGATAAACACCTGCTGGAACGTACGATGTTTATGCAGGATGACGCGCCACCCCATATTGCTAGACGCGTGAAAGATGTCTTCCGCACGTCGCTTGGTGATGATCGTGTGCTCAGCCGCCACTTTCGCCATGCTTGGCCTCCTAGGTCCCCAGACCTCAGTCCGTGCGATTATTGGCTTTGGGGTTACCTGAAGTCGCAAGTGTATCGTGATCAACCGACATCTCTAGGGATGCTGAAAGACAACATCCGACGCCAATGCCTCGCCATAACTCTGGACATGCTTTACAGTTCTGTTCACAACATTATTCGTCGACTACAGCTATTTTTGAGGAATGATGGTGGGCATATTGAGCATTTTCTGTAAAGAACATCATCTTTGCTTTGTCTTACTTTGTTATGCTAATTATTGCTATTCTGATCAGATGAAGCGCCATCTGTCGGACATTTTTTGAACTTTTGTATTTTTTTTGGTTCTAATAAAAGCCCATGTCATTCCAAGCATGTGTGTCAATTTGTACCTCTCTATCTACATTATTCTGTGATTTATTCAGTTTTCAAATTTGTACTGACTTTTTGATCACCCGGTACATCCAGCAAAGGCAACTGGCCGTACTTTTCCAGTGCCAGGATCAGCTTAATACTCGTATTTGACTGGAATGAGTTCAGATGTTCCAGAAACTAATAGAGCGGATCGATACTAACTATTATCGGTAACTCTGTACATGAAACCAAATTTATATAGTTTTACCGTCATGATCATTATAGTGAGAGAACTTCTTGGCATATCAAAACTGTGTGATGCATTTGGAGTCTTTTCCCAAAACATATGCTTTCGGGACCCATAATTTTCCCTCATGGCTTCACTTCTCCTAGTAGGCCTACATCTCACTTAGTTTACAAACTACACACGGACATCGTGTGGCACTCCTGAAGGAAACGGTATCGTGGGGAACGGGGTGTCTCACAGCTCTGCGGTTGTTTAGACACCGAATGCTTCTCTGTGGACCTAGTGAGTGCTGCTTTCAAACATCCTGGGAGGTGAAAACTATGTGCCGGACCAGGAACTCAAACTCAGTACCCTGCATTTCATGGGCAATACCTCATTCCTTATAATGATAGATTCATTCTGGGCTCTCGGAATTTTAATAGCAACAATTTCTGTCGAGCACAATTTGAATACGTCGTTCGGTACCGTAGTTTGTTGAATATTTGACTGACGAAATGACTGCTGAGATTACAAGGATTTGCATTGGTCTGTTATGAACATTACTGACCTAATCCGTAAATTCAGCTTTGCATATTCCTTTTTCTCATGATTCGAAGCAGTCTTTCTGCAGTTATGGAGTGCAGGCATGCACTAACTGATAAACTCTCAAATAATCCTATGGTTATTCAAGTTGGGATACAGGTTCTAAAAATAATCGATTTTTGCGCTATGTAAGAATTTCATTTATGAATTTTAATTGCTGAATTTTCGTATAGCCAGTTTGAGGAAAACTTTTCAATTTTCCTATTCAGCCTCAGTAGCACTGCTATTGTTTTGAGATGTTTCCTTGGTGCTCTAGTGAAGGGCTCTTGTAATGTGTATGTTTTTTTTTTCTGCTTGGCAGGGTCCGTACACTGCGGACATGTTAGAGCTTAGCGCCTGCGACGATGGGGAATACCCAGGCATTTTGGTCAACATTTCACAGACCGTGGACGAAGAAACCAATGAAACTACAAACACAGGAGCCATCACTTTGCACTATGACATTTTTGCGGACGACTTCGAGGTGAGGGTTCAGCAGCAGCTCGCCTCGTTCATGCGTTCTCCGCGTTGTATTCGTCAGCTCTGGAACAAACCAGGTATGTGAGAGGTGACGCCCGCGCTCCTTGCCAGCGATGCCTGGCTTGTGAGACGTTCCGGGATTCTACATACTGGGGAACCGAGCTCTGGAGTACACGTCTTTTTTGGTACAAAGAGTGAGTCAGCTAATCCGTTCATCTGAAATATTTTCCGAACCGTGTAATGTACAGTAATACTGTTTACACCTGTATTAACTGCGAGACAGTATACAATACTCGACACATTTCTTTTTCATAGCTACATTAATTAAAAAGGCATGGGCATTACCTCCTCTTTTTAAAATGGACCTGTGGTATTTTCTGCTGATAGCATTGCAGATCTAAAAGAGACTGCTCATTGGCGTTTCACGTTTCATAAACCGTAGACTTATTTCAGTACTAATTTTTCAAACATAGGAATTGCCTCTTTTGCTTATGAGATGGGTTACTGTCATATGCGGAATATATCGATTGTACACCCGATTACGGAAATGCTTCTTGTCGTATAGCGAGAAATCAACCTATTTCAGTATAGCACCCAGAAGCACAGATGAAATGTAGCTTTCATTCTGTCCATATCGTGTATGTGTGTCGAGTACTGGCTATATCGAAAAAATAAATTTCTTTCACAATACAAGAAAAACCAGATACCTAAATTTTTCACAGAGAATGTTGAAGCCACTTGAAGAGAGCAACTGACCTGTACTGAGAAAGGTTTATTGGAGACTAAGTGATTGGGTTACCCTCTTTGAAACTTTGAACGTTGCACGGGTGAAAGACAGGAAGTGGAAGGATATATGCAACTTGTACAGAAATCAGACGGCAGTTGTAAGCGTCGAGGGGCGTGAAAGGGAAGGAGAAGTTAGTGAGATAGTGTTGTAGCCTATCCTCACTGTTATTCAATCTGTACATTGAGCAAACAGTAAAAGAAACTAAAGAAAAATGTAGAGAAGTAATTAAAGTTCAGGGAGAACAAACAAAAACTTTGAGATTTGACAATGATATTGTAATTCTGTGACAGACAGCAAAGGACTTTTAAGAGCAGTTGAACGGAATGGACAGTGTATTGAAAGGAGGAGCCGGCCGTTGTGTCCAAGCGGTTCCAGGCGCTTCAGTCCGGAACCGCGCGACTGCTACGGTCGCAGGTTCGAATCCTGCCTTGGGCATACATGTGTGTGATGTCTTTAGGTTAGTTTGGTTTAATTAGTACTAAGTTCTAGTGGACTGATGACCACAGATGTTAAGTCCCATAGTGCTCAGAGCCATTTGAACCATTTGAAAGGAGGATATGAGATGAATATTAACAAAAGGAAAAAAAGATAATGGAATGTAGATAAATTAAATCAAATAACAGTGGAGGAATTAGATTAGGAAATAAGACACTGAAAATAGTAGTTAAGTTTTGCTGTTTGGGGTGACGAACTAAGTATATATGATATAAAATGTAAACTGGTGATGACAAGAAAAACGTTTCTGAAAATGAGAAATTTGTTAATGTCTAATATCAATTTAAGAGTTATAAAGTCTTTTTATGTAGGTGTTTTTCTGGAATGTTGCCTTGTGTGAATGTGAAACAGGTACAATTAACAGTTCAGATAAGAAAAGAGTAGGATCTTTCGGAGTGTGGTGCTACAGAAGGAAGCTGAATACTGGATGGGTACATCATGTAACCAATGAGGAAGCCACAGTGCCGGGGTGTGAACTCCTGCCCTGCTAACTGAGCACCTTTATGGCTCCACTAGTGGGATTAAAAAGGCAACTGGCTGCAAGCTGTGAAAGCTGATGGCCATAACATACCTCATCTCTTTAGAACTCTCGGTCCACTGATCCTACAGTTGCTTCCAAATCTGTGAATGACTTAAGCATTTCATATTACATTTTACAATTATGTTTTAAATTTATATATAATTTTCGTTCCAACGCCTCTGAAACAAGTCCAGTCCAGTTCACAATGAGCAGTCCGCAGCTCGTGGTCGTGCGGTAGCCTTCTCGCTTCCCACGCCCGGGTTCCCGGGTTCGATTCCCGGCGGGGTCAGGGATTTTCTCTGCCTCGTGATGAGTGGGTGTTGTGTGATGTCCTTAGGTTAGTTAGGTTTAAGTATTTCTAAGTTCTAGGGGACTGATGACCATAGTGCTCAGAGCCATTTTCACAATGAGCAGTGGCTGATACAGGTAATACTATGTACACCATGGATAGCCACAGTGTGCCAAACTGCACGTGGCCTAGAAGTGCGTGCTTCTAGTGAGCCAAAAATCGGCGTGCCTCGGCTTTGTTCGGTCCTTCTCGGAAGTACCCACTACTAAACGACATTTCTTTTACCATCAAGATGTGTCATTTTTCGGTCAGCATAACTCTTTTCAGTTCGGCAAATTCATGGAGTCAGCACCGTTTACTCAAATGGTTCAAATGGCCCTGAGCACTGTGGGACTTAACATCTGTGGTCATCAGTCCCCTAGAACTTAGTACTACTTAAACCTAACTAACCTAAGAACATCACACACATGCATGCCCGAGGCAGGATTCGAACCTGCGACCGTAGCAGTCGCGCGGTTCCGGACTGAACGCCTAGAACCGCTAGACCACCGCGGCCGGCCCGTTTACTCAAAGCTGTTTGTGCGGTGCGTGAGGGACATTCACAGGTCGTGGGATCGCTTGCACTAAAAGAGACAGTCAAACGATCTATTGTCATAAGCATTAAAAACTGAATGGAAATTACAGATGAGAGGGATGAGAATTCTTAGTATCTATTATGCAGTCCCATAATCGGCGATTTCTCCAAAATTTTTTGCGAAACATTACAACGACGCGTAGAAAGTACTGAAAGAGTTAGTTGACAATGAAAGAACAAGGAATTACAAGGATCGACAGACAGGTTTCATGTTTGTGCACATCAAGATGCACTCTGTGATAAATTTGTAGGCAGGTGGTATGAATAGTAATTTTTTTGAAATCGCACTCGTTATTGCACTGTCGGTTGCAAGAGGTTTCGACGGAACTGAACAAAGAGTATGGAGACTTTATACGGTACTAAAAAGTACGTTGCTCAAGTCACAGGGCATGGCTGGAACATTTTTCGGTTTAAAACCGTTTTTATGGAATATATGAAGGAAAATGAGTGTTACGAACGAAAACTATAACATCCGGAAAGGATTGCCGACCTTGCATTTTATGTGGACGTGACTGCAAAATGTCCACAGTAAGACATTGCAACGTGAAAAATAACCTGTACTTGATTTCATGGGGATGTATTTAAAAAGAAAATCGCATTGCAGTGCATTGTAGAGGGAAAGAATCCTCACAAAAACGACATAGTACACCTCTCTAAGTTCAGCGACGTTATAAATTGTGTGAGGTTTGAATAATTCTTCGTGGCCTTAAAAGAATTGGAAGGACAGTTTTCTAAACGTTTTGAGGAATTTGCCATCCCACATCTGATTTCGAGCCATTTCAGTTGAAAGGGTACCTGGTCATATCCAGAAGTAGCTAACTGATACACAATGTAATTCCTGTCTTGAAGGCAATTCTTTTAATGTAAAAACTATTCAGGATGTGTACATTGTTTTCCTCAGGTAGGGTGTCTGCATCCTCATATTGAACGTGCAAATGTGTTACTACTACAGTATTTTGACCAACATATGTGTGAAAGGTCTCTTTCCAATTATCAAAGTAAATAACTCACGATTATATAGAAACCACAATGTGAAACTCTGAGAAATTATCTGCATTTATCGATATGCTAAAAGTCTTCCGCCAAAAATAATTAAGTGGCATTGAAAATCTTTTTTGTTTGTGACGTAAGATACTGAGAAATGTGAGATATAAAATGAAGTCGCTTGCTGTATGATTTAATCGCCATTTAAATGCAGTGTGTTCACAGTTTCTCCCTCCTCACGCTAAGACAGTGTGGAGTGGCGGTGTGGCAGATGTACATCCCAGCTGAGCGCTAGTAGTTAGGAAGCGTAGGCTCTAGCTCAGTTCTAGCTCACTAGTTTACTCATAACTCCTGAGCTAGCTCACTAGAAATTACCGAGAACCTACACTTTCCAGCTACCATAATTCAATTTACAGGTCTCACTCACATCACTTCATAAAAACTCTATTATGTATTATATTACTGAAAAAATTATTAAATATTAATATTTTTTGAATGAAGTTCACCAAGTTTTAAATAATTAGTTTTGTTCATACAACAGCTGAATGTAAGAAAGCAAGTTTAATATTTTTTTTTTATAAAAGATGAATGTTTAAAAAAATTAATTATGGTCAGTGTAAGAAGTCTATTCTTTACCTATGATTTCCCTAATTTCTTCCTTCTCAAGCAGCCATAAGATTTTTATCAACTGGCGATTGTAAAATTTTTTGAGGGAATGCTAAATTAGAGTTCTACCACAGTCACTGTGATTTTAGGGTAATATTTTTTAAATTATTTACTAATCAAACAATATCCATCTTTTAGATATTTATCTTTATTAAATTAGTTAATATTATTTTTCTCTAGAATGTCACCATACTGCTTTAGCTGTTTGGGATTGTCTAGTTGAAGATTATAAAATTTAATAGGAAAAAAATTTAAAATAATTTGCCCAGAGCGAACTCCAGATCACGAAATTCATTATTTCTGTTTTTAAGTTCCGTCATTTCTTTATATTTCATTTTCATTTGTTTGTTTTCAATTAACTGAAAATACCAGTCAGACATTAATTTAGAATATGTATGTGGCAAAATAATCTTAAACTCATTATTAAGCTCGATAGAAGTTTTTTCGCCATGATCTCTAACTCCATTAGTTGTTTTGATCTCTTTCAAGATACTTCCTTCGTTGAGCTTCATGACTAGAGACTCCATTTATGTAGCAAAACTTTTATTAGATTCCTTTGTAAGCTCTAATATCGATATGCTATGTGTCTACTTTATTTTCCAACACGTATCTTTTACCATAATGAAGGCACAACACTGTCTGGTTTATTCAACTGTGTATAGTTCCTGTTTTTCCTTTCAATCATATTACTTTTCCTTTATTGTTCTCTATTGTAAAACAAACCATTGTTATAATCTTCTAACCTGTTTCCAAACAACTTTAGATTTTTTCTCTGTTTTGCCACTGACATATAAGCATACATTTTTGCTCTCAAACCACAAAATTCTTCCATTATTTTTCCAATGCATTTATCTTTCATTTTTCCTTCAACTTTATTCTTAACTATTGGAATACCATAAATATTATTTTCAGGTTAATCACTGGTAATAAATTTATCACACATCGATTTCATATCTTCATAAAAATCTTGAGTTTGTATATTATAGATATAACTGTCCATATCTCGACAACACAACTCAATGCTCAATGCTTTCTACTTACTTTAGATTCATTATTCTATGGGGAAAAATCATGCATCAGTTCTTTTGATAAATCAAGTATACTCATCCTAACATTGATGGTTTTATTGAATGTTGTTTTTGTCTTAATTCATATGGCTAGCAGAAAGATTTTCATTAAATATAGTACTTGCTTTGATGATTGGCCTTGCTATTAGTTAATCAAATTTTTCTCCATCTGATACCAATTTCATGTTCACTCTGTTTCTTATATTTTCCATTGTCTTGACAAAGACTGAATTATTCACACGTTTGTAGAAATATTTTTCAAAATCATTTTTGGCTTTAGTTCTTATTTCTCAATTTAAATCTATATAGTCGTTCAACCTATCCAGTTGTTTAAATTTTAAAACTGTATGTACTTTTTTAATTTCATTCCTAGAGGCAGATGCTGTTTAAGATTTCTTTAATAAACTACATATATTTTTATCATTGGGAGTAGTCAACAACTTCTTCTCTTTAGTTCCAGTGAGAGCTGAAGCAGTCTTAGGACTGTATCCCACCAAAATTTTGTTTTTAGGAGGCAATGTAAATCTTTATGTACCTGATCTAATTTTTTTGTATATATTAAGTCTACTTAATAAATATATCCAGATTTTGGAGTATCAGATATTTCACTCACTTTTGTGTGGTCAAAATTATTTGCTTCTTCCCATTCAAATCCACTGTGTAGTAAATATTGCCTTATTGCATAGTAATGTAAATTATTTCCATCTAAATTGTGTAGATAATATGTTATCTTTTTACTATGAGAATCTTTCATATACTTATTGTTTGCATTAATGTACCTCCTACAATGCTTTGATAATGTACCTCTTATTCCGTTTTTAACCATTAAAATCATATTATAGTAATATAATAAATCAATTGGCTCTTTAGTCGATTTCAACATTGCATCCCAAGATAATCCTCAGTTAGTAAAATAACAAGATGGATCCAAATCATATACTTTTAACAAGTTCTTGAAAAGTTTTCAAGTACATCAGACATTAAGAATACATCAGTCTTAAGATATGGATTGGAAATGAAGTCGCATGCTTCTTGACAGACCATAGGGCAACGATGCGGGAGACCAACACTGCCGTACTAGGCAAGCTCCTAACACCTACTCACCTAGGGACAGGTGAAAATTTCTGATCCCGCCAGGAATCGAAACCGGGACCCTGTGATCAGAAAGCAAGAACGGTACTATGAGTCACGATGTGTGTACTTTAGGCTCTCAGACCGTGCTTAACACGTGCTGAGACGACAAAGACACGTAGAAGCTAGATAACGAACTGAAATCTAAACTAGCTAATGTTCAGATATCTGTCCAATTATACTATTCTCGTGAGAATAACAACGAACTAAATCATGTTGAACTGAGAAGATACATCACGAGTCCACATGTCTGAACAGAGGTAGAACAGAACAATGGCTTCCGTGCATGGCTAACTGCAACTGCTCATAATGTTCCTCAATTAGCAAGAAAAATTCCGTATACCGCTAGACGAGCGATAAGCGATGAGAGCAAGACAGTAATTTTGACTGTAGCTGAAATCTACAAAAATAAGATAATGAATCAAGTAAGAATAGACACACTTACACTTAGTCGAAGTCGCTCGTCTCGCGTCTCCCGGTACACTGCCAAGATAATTCTAAATTAGTTTGAGAACCTCTTCTATGGTGCAACTATGCATACTGGTGTTTTTATTTACTCTTATGTCTGTCCTGAATTTGTATTACATATGTATATGTGCGTGAACGTCGCCATTGAAAAATTCCTCTGCCGATCCCATGCTCAATAATTAATGACAAATTGTGGTGGGGTCTCAAAGATGCAGTTGTAAATGTGACTTTGTAGCTCAGCCAAGTGTGTTATGAGGAACCGCAACCATCACTCATTTATTAGTTGCTTAGGTTATTATTTCGTTCAGCTCTCCTTGAGTAAACGTGGTATTTTTACAAGATCGCATTCTTAAGTATTCCCATGCAAACGTTCATTTTACGTCCTGCTGCTATTCATTGTGCAACAGACCATTATGGCGAAGTTATTTGTTTAATATTTATTCAACTATCTTAATTGTGCAAATCAATCACCGACTGATATCCTACAACTGTTGCACTGACGCTCTGGCGCTGTCGACAATTTATGCAGCTGCGTCATTAATGAATGTATCGAGATTCAAGTAAGGGACCCCACCAACTTGTCGTGATTGCGGCTTCATACTTATTAGTGGCTGATAGACCGATCTCTGATTAAGAAGAGGAATGATATAAGCTGCTATCATGACCAGGAATCTGCAGCCCACATCTCCACCACAAACTGAGCATGAATGCAGCCAGTCGTATGGCTGGCAAGAGCAGGCATGCACTGCAAGCCCGCCACGCATACGACTGAGAGTCACTCAAAGAAAATAAAATAGAGTATAGGTAATAAACATAAATATTCCTGATGACTACTTCCCAAATTTAAGAAGATCAAATAAGAAAATGGGTCGAGATTTAGTAAAGAAATTTTCAGGAAAACCCATCGAATATGTCTGGATGAATGATGTTCGAGTTTTAATCGATAAATTAACATTAATTCGTGAAAAAGACCTAGCTGGAAATAAAAATTATCACAATGAAGATGTTGGAATAACACAGATGTAAACAAACGAATTTATTCACTTTTTATTAATAATTCCAAAGGAATTTCATTTTTTATAATTTTTTGAATAATCTTGACAACCGATTTTGGAAAAGTGAAAAACTTCAAAGAAGTTAGTAGATTGGGCTTTAGATAATTTACCAACGCCAGAGATGAATCAACAATGATATAAATACTGCTAATGTTCCATTAAGCTTTAAGAAAGACTTACACATGGGAATTCAGGAACTATTCCATTAGATGAAGCTTGTAAAAAACGTGATATTTCCTATAGAGATAATAAGGTCATAGAAAAATGACACAAAGCAGATAAAGAACTACAATTACATGTGAAGTAAGAATACATGTAAGTGATGCTTCATGAGGAGAAAAACAGTCTGCAATTGCAGTTAGAGGAATAATGTATGGTAAACGAAAATTAGTTAAGGGATTATGTGTGGATGATGACAGATAGGGATTCAGAATTTATTAATCCTTATAATTTTTAATGTGCATAAATGAATAACTTTTCAGTTGATTATACTTTGCTTCCAAGTGACAAAACTAAACCAAAATAATTTAAAATAAAATAAAATAATGGACAGTTACCTAGTATTGAACCATTTTTACTGCTGCACAAAAAAAGACAAAACAACAGCTAATGCATTCAAAGACTAGTAGAAATTTAATTTTTACATTATGAATTCCTGTTGTGAAAAAGATTATCAAATATCTAACAAAAAATGAAAAAGGTAAAGGACTAGCACAACATAAAGATGGATTTATTCCATTACTATCAGCTGGATTTCCATATCCAGAAGCCATTAGTTCATTTGCTGGTGGTTTTACAACTATCCCAAATGCAGTAATAAACAAGAAAAAGCTGATAAAGAATTGGGAGAACGGAAAAGACATAATGCAGGAACAGGGGAAAAAGGAAAAGGAGTACAAAATTCCAAAAAAACAATTGAAAAGTATAATAAACGATTATCAAATTATCACATAGATAAATTTGCTAAACAATTGAAAATTAAATATTTTCATGGCGTTTTTATGATTGATGAACTACACAATGAACCAAAAAATTTAGGATTTAGCATAGTTAATTTAGGTACATGTGATCACTTTGGTACCCACTGGATTTATTATTATAAGAATAAAGATATAAAATGTGTTTTTGATTCATTTACTGGTAATATCGCATAGCAACTAAACAATTATTTGCGAAAAGGACCTCTACTACAATACTGAGAGAATAGGAAACTTCAATGAAGTAATTTGTGGCGTTTGACAAAAAAAAACAAAAAAAAAACAAGAAGGCATTATCCGAATAGTACGTCAATCGATGTCACATACATATACAAATAACCAAATGATTCCAATTTTAGAAAAAATTGTTGATTTATACAACAGAAAGAGCTTCACAAATGAAGCAAGTCAATAATGGATTGGTCTGCCTGTGGCCCTTCTGCAAGCAGTTATTCAGCTTCCCATTCACTGATACGTTTGTTGGATGTTCTCCTGAGGGATATCGCTTTAAATTCTCCAAATGACGCGGTAGATCGTCAAAATCCCAAGGTGGTTTCAGGGCCATGCTCATAATGTTGTAAACGTTCTTTGTTGGGGAAAGATCTAGCAACCTTGACGGCTAAAATAGGGTTTATCAAGCATGAATAGTTGCAATAGAAGCTCTCGCCATGAGGGTGTGGGGATTATTTTACTGAAATATAAGCCCTGTATAACTTGCCAGGTGGGCAACAAAACAGGGCGTAGATTATCGTCGACGTACCGTATTACTAAAAGCATGTCGCGAATGACAACCAAACGGGTCTTACTATGAAAAGAGTGGCACCTCAGACCATCATTCCTTATTGTCGGACCATATCATAGGCGACAATCAGGTTGGCATCCTAACCCTGTCCAGGGAGTCTCCAGACAAGTCGTCGCTAGTTAACGGGTTCAGCACAGCTCATGTGATCCGTTCTTCAAGTTGACCTACTGTGCCATGAAAGGTTTCACAGAGGAAATCCACTACTGAAGACAATTACGCTCCAGTCATTGAGATTCCAGGCCGAAGACGTCCCTGGAGAAGCCCCACACAGTAGTGGGATACCAGACTTACTGTCGCGCTCCATATGACCCGACAACCAGGAGTGTTGGTCTAGGATGTCATTTGTTTTCATAGCAGGACCTCTTCGGTTGTCATGCGTGGTATTATTACAGCGCAGCAGTACGTTGACGACTTTCTACGCCCTGTTTTATCGCTCTTCACGACAAGTTATCCTGTGGTTACATGTTAACAAGATAATGCCCACTTGCACAAAGTGAGGGTATCTACTTCTTGTCTTAGTGCTTGCCGGACGCTACCTTGCCCAGCAAGATCGTCGGATCTCTCCTCAAATGAGAACGTCTGGAGGATTACGTTCAAGGCCGTCCAACCGTGTCACGATTTTGACAATTTAAAGCGTTAGTTGAACAAAATTTGGCACTATATCCCTCAGGAGGACTTGTGAAATAGCAATCATTTGTTTTTCTGTACATGTGCATCACATCTACCGATTTCCATCCCTTTCGAATAATTCCTTCGTGGTACCTGGTGAGTCCATTTTCTTGCCTTAGAGTGTATTATAAAACTGTATATATGTATATGTGCGCGTACACATCTCCTTGTAAACCACTGTATCAGTTTCTTTCAAACTTCTTACAACTATCCATTTCAGTCTATAAAGAATCACTGTGTGCTTAAGAACCTCCTGTCTCTCAAAGCTGTGGGATTGGGTTGGGGTTGTAAAAGAAGCATACTTTTAAAACTTTTCGAAATGTTTTCTCGCTCATTCGTCCACCAAAAACTGATGAAAGGAAAAAAGTTTATCGCGTACTACTTTTTTGTTATTTTTGCAGTAAAACTACTTCACCTGGCATGAGCTTTTAATTTATTGTTTCTTGACCAACAACTCTATTGCCAGCACATTTTGCAGACAGTATTAACATGTACCACTAAATATAAGTGCAAAATAATTACAACACATAGTTCAGGAGATATGAAGTCGTAAACACTGAGATGACTCGAAAATTGCCGCCTCATGCTGACAAATTGGTTTGTTACTGCTTTACTATTGACTCGATTCGCAACACGTTTCACATACAGCGTCCACAAGTACCACCGGACGTACCTGGAAAATTATGTCGTTTTCCGACATACTGTTCTGAAGAAGTCACGCCATAAATATTGAGATGCATTCAAACGAAGCTGCAGGGTAAGGTTCGCTAGCGATGTGAGTGAAATATATGGTTAAATATGTAATGAAATATGTTAAATAAGTTCGAAATATGTGTAAAAATAAGGAGTGAACAGAAAGTCCTTTAATGTGAAAGTGCAGAAACGTATGGAATAATGTAGGTAGAGAGGTGAAACTTGTCACACGTGCCTAAAATAATATGGGGTTTTACTGAAACCGAATGCGAGTGCAAATTCCGGCCAACGTATGGCGCTCGGGAGTAACATGTCACTGACGCCGCAAGAGATGTGTGTATAAAATGAGCTGTAGTGAGACAGGGGGTCAGATGTGCCAGCAATTGTGCCATGTTGACTTTACCAGAAGAGGCACTGTTAGTGAAGCTTTACTATCAGAATGGAGTATACGCTACTACAGCTTTACGATTCTATCGCCATAAGAAGGTTTTCCAACTGTTAAGGTCCCATGAGAAACGTCGCTGCGAAGAAAATGATCAAAATGTGAAGACGATCGTCCCCGTAAAGGGCGACCAGACACAATCACGTACGAATTTTATGCAGGTTGGGACATCCCTTATTGATACACATATGACAGAGCTATTGCTCACGTCGTTTGATGGAGATCGCTTGCTGAGCCGCAACTTCTGTCGTGCTGGGTCTCCCAGTTCCCCAAACCTCAATCCGTGTGATTATTGATTGTGGAATTGCCTGAAGCCGCAAGTCTACAGCGATCGTCCAGCTTTGTTAGGAATGCTAGAAGACAACCACCCTCGGCAGTTTCTCACCGTACTTGATTATATACTGTACAGTGCTGCTCACAGTATTGTTCCTTCACTACAGGTATTGTTGATGAGTGACAGCCGACTTACTGAACTTCTTTTGCATCATATGAAATGCCATCTGTTGGTCATGTTGCGCGCTTTTTTGGTTTCAATAAAACCTCATGTCCTTTCAAACATATGTATCAACTACTACATCCCTACGTGTGTTATTACACGAAATATTGAATTTTCAAGTGTTAATTGATTTTGTGGTCACCCCGTATGTATTAAATATGTTAAATATGTGTCATGTAGGTATGCAGGCAAAGCTGCGGGTAAAAAGTGGCTGCTAAGCCCCTGAATTGAATCAGCCAAACTCACTATTGGGACAGGAATAATCTGGGGACAAAATTCAGAAATATTCATTTGGGGTGGTGGTGATAACGCTCAAAGAAAATGGGGTGGAATAGGTGCCTAGAAAGAGAGGGGGAAGGTGGAGGATGATCACAGATATGGGAGAGGAGGAGATGGTCAGTGAGAAGGTGAGGGGAAATAGACAGAGGAAGGGAAGATGAGATGGACAGAAAGAGGGTAATGGGGTGGTGGACAGAGAAAGGAAGAAGCAGGAGTTGGATGGAGACTGTGGGAGAAGGAGCAGGCCTCACAGAGAGGGAGATGGACAGCAAAAGGAAACAGGAGGAGATGGGCAAAGAAATGGAGGAGGAAAAGAACAGAGAGAGGGACAGGAGGGTGTTGACTTAGATTGGTTGAGGAGAAGACAGAGGGTAGGCGGAGCTAGAGAACAGAGGAAGGGTGACAGAGGGGATAGCAGTGTTTCAATAGAGGGAGAGAAGCAAATGGTCAGAGAGATGGGGCAGCAGCAGATGAACAGAGGATTGGGGGAGGGGGGCAGAGAGGCAGATAGAGAGAGAGAGAGAGAGAGAGAGAGACGGGAGTAGCTGTTGGAAAAAGGGAGGGGCAATGGGATAAGGACACAGTGAGGTTGAAGGGAGAGATGGACAGTGACAGGGAGAAAGAGATGGCCTAATAGAATGTAATAAATCCTCAGCTACTTATAGGAAACCCGAGATGCCATGTTCTGATGGGATTTAAATGAAATTTTATGTCAAACAGAAGTTTTGAAAACACGACGAATGGCACCTTGTTTTATTTATTTTCGCTGAAATGCGATCGTTTGTGGAACTGTAGCTCCATGAAGGCAATGTTAAACTTCGTATCCTTTTACTCAGTACCAATTAGTCAGAACTGGAGTTGGTCACTCAGACTACCATATAGGCTCAGTAGTAAATGAAGGAGGTAGAAAGATTCGGTTTTTTTGTTTGGGTACTGGGTCTATTATGGAGATTGCTAACGAAAATCTCTTAGGTCATTCCTTGAATATAAGTCACAAGTTTGTTTGGCCCCCGGGAGAACGTTACTGGGGTGCTGCAATAACTGAGTTGGCAGACGCTTGTAGAGAGAGAGAGAAATAAACCGAAGAGTGAAAGCCTGCTTACAGAGCTTTAAGAATCAGCTTCAAGTGCAGAATCTAGCAGTGTGCTGCATCTGCTGCGTATCGCATTCATAGGGATCACAAAGATTATACAAGTTATAGTGCCCACAGAAGGGTTTTAAGCAATAATTCTTCCCCTATTCCATAGCTACAAACCCTAACCGAGTAGGAAGAAAGCATTCATAATTAATTAGTTTATACGAAAGTACGCACTTTATAGTGGTTGGTATGGATGGAGAGGCAGACACAGTCACCTTCCAAACGCCACTGTTTGTTATTCTACCTCGTGCAACACTGCCTACATGAGGAAAAGCCCATAGTAGCTGTACTAAACGTATTTAATATTATGTCCATAATTCCCGTAAAATCAATTCAGTAAGTACCCTTTTCAATATTATTGCGAAATCCGTGGCAGTTTCCGCTCTCTTCTCGTACATTTTATACAGATGATTAAAATTTTGATGTCCTCAGATACAAAAATCTCGTGCAGCCAGGATTATTATTAAGTACCCCCATTACCACTTCCTCTGAGCACGAGATGTCCTTCAGGTTGTCTGTGGAATTTTGAACTATGTAATATGTACAGAAGAAGGAATTATTTTCTTTGACATGAAATGACGTGTAGATCAATAACGAGATCGTCCGACACTTGGCGCAAAAATGTTGTGAATCAAAAAAAGTTCTTTGATCTTTTTCATAAAATGACATGCAGATTACTAACTACACTACTGGCCATTAATATTGCTACACCACGAAGATGACGTGCTACAGACGCGAAATTTAACCGACAGGAAGAAAATGCTCTGATATGCAAATGACAAGCTTATCAGAGCATTCACACAAGGTTGGCGCCGGTGGCGACACCTACAACGTGCTAACATGAGGAAAGTTTCCAACCGATTTCACATACACAAACAGCAGCCGCCCGGCGTTGCCTGGTGAAACGTTGTTGTGAGGAGGAGGAATGCCTACCATCACGTTTCCGACTTTGATAAAGGTCGGATTGTAGCTTATCGCGATTGCGGTTTATCGTATCGCGACATTGCTCCTCGCGTTGGTCGAGATTCAACGACTGTTAGCAGAATATGGAATCGGTAGGTTCACGAGGGTAACACGGAACGCCGTGCTGGATCCCAACGGCCTCGTATCACTAGCAGACGGGATGACAGGCATCTTATCCGCATGGCTGTAACGGATCGTGCAGACACGTCTCTATCCCTGAGGCAACAGATGGGGTCGTTTCCAAGACAACAACCATCTGCACGAACAGTTCGACGACGTTTGCAGCAGCATGGACTATCAGCTCGGAGACCATGGCTGCGGTTACCCTTGACGCTGCATCACAGACAGGAGCGCCTGCGATGGTGTACTCAACGACCAACCTTGCGTGCACGAATGGCAAAACATCATTTTTTGGGATGAATCCTGTTTATAGCATCATTACGGTCGCATCCGTGTTTGGCGACATCGCGGTGAACGCACACTGGAAGCGTGTATTCGTCATCGCCATACTGGTATATCACCCGGCGATTGATTACACGTCTCGGTCACTTCTTGTTCGCATTGACGGCACTTTGAAGAATGTAAGTTACGTTTCAGATGCGTTACGACCCATGGCTCTACCCTTCATTCGATCCCCGCGAAACCCTACATTTCAGCAGGACAATGCACGACCGCATATTGCAGGTCCTGTACGGGCCTTTCTGGATAGAGAAAATGTTCGACTGCTGCCCTGGCCAGCACATTCTCCAGATGTCTCACCAATTGAAAACGTCTGGTCAATGGTTGTACGAGCAACTGGCTCGTCACAATACGCCAGTCACTACTCTTGATGAACTGTGGTATCGTGTTGAAGCTGCATGGGCAGCTGTATCTGTACACGCTATCCAAGCTCTGTTTGACTCAATGCCGAGGCGTATCAAGGCCGTTATTAGGGCCAGAGGTGGTTGCTCTGGGTACTGATTCCTCAGGATCTATGCACCCAAATTGCGTGAAAATGTAATCACATGCCAGTTGTAGTATAATATATTTGTCGAAGAATACCCGTTTATCATCTGCATTTCTTCTTGGTGTAGCAATTGTAATGGCCAGCAGTGTATATTGTCTCATATTGGGAGCCAGTAATTAAGTTTCATCAATAATTAAGTGAAACCGAAAAGCAATCGATCATTAGCTTAACGGATTGAAAACGTATGTAACTGTTTAGATGTTTAAAACATGATAGATTAGCATTTATCACTGTACTTGTCCCACAAGAAGTTATAAATCTCAGGGCCAGATTTGACCGGGTTTGGACACGATTCAGTTATTAAAGAGAAGGAGGGGGAAATGGGTCATCTCACCATTATTCGCGATCATTCGTAGTGTAGTGTCGTTGGCTGCAGGCACTGCGTCGGCACGGCGCGTCGCCTCGGAGCTGCGCGGTGTGAGTCGTCCGCTCTCCCTGGCGTTCTGCGGCTGTGCAGCGAGCGTTCGGAGCAGCGTCCGCGTTGACAGGTCGACGTGTATCGCCGTAGCTGAAGCTGCGTCATCAGGGTGTCGGGAAATGGATGCTGGCGATGGATGGAAGTATCCCCACGTCCTCTTACATCGACGCTGTATCACCAATTCTTTTCTAAGCTCAACGATTCCTCGAAATATTCCCCCTCTCGAAGGTATCATTGGCGGACTAAATTTGCAATGTCCCCGTTTTCTGATAGCCTTTTCATGACCACAGCCTCCCAGTGCTCGGTGGAAATTCTCTGTCTTTCGTGGGTTTTTGTGTGACTCAGAAGTTGGCGTCTTTCTCACGATTTCACTGTCAAGGCTGTGCCCAGCGTTGGTCGCACAGTGATCTACTATTTGCTTCTACATCTATAAGCTGCTGCGAAAACTGCCACACAACACTTCTTTGGAATGGCTCTCTCTCTCTGTGAGACTTGGAGAGTTCCATGTTTGTGCCTCGACTCAGAATTTGATAGCAATAGTAATTTATAAATAACGTACTTGCTGTCCATAAAACATCTTTTTAAACTGGCTGAGTTCTTTCGCAGTGCTTTAGTTTCACACTCCTCACTGTGCGAATTTTTGGTGCTTCGTATACTCTCCTTCCCAATGTGGAGTTGGAATTTTCGACAAGTTCTTGCATTTTAAGGAAAGTAAAAACGGGTGCTGCAACTCAGAAGAACTCGTATGCCTTCATGTGTGCATTCGTGAGACTACATTTTAGTGACTGCAGGGATCCATCAATTGTCAGCACTCTTCTGATCCTCCGCACGCTCTTCGCAATATGTTCGTTTTTGAAAGAGGCGAAGGCTCCCATCTGGCTAATCCCTGCGTGTTTGCAGAATAGCTCCAATGTCGACGTTTCGGCGGTCGCCGCAGCGGTTGCGACTTCTTCCTGGGTAACTGTCGCCGTGAGCCGGTATATGTGGCCCCCAGCGGAGGTATCACAACTGCCACCTGAATATGTACCTTATAACCTCTGCTCCACGCATTCAGAATATGTTAATTCATTTCATATACTTGCAAATAATCTTTCACAAGAAATTCACACACACTGTCGGTAAAACAACACCATTTCCCCACTCTTATTCTCCTTCAAATGTCTCCGCCTTTTGCTTCACCGAATTCAGATACATAATATTTTCTCTCAGCACATAGTACACAAATTACTAAAACGTACGAGCATAAAACTTCAGGCATATGAAATCTACGTAGGTGATGTAACATAGATAATATAGTTAAAATCTTCTGGGTTATTAGGCCGCGTCATGTTTCTTCTAAAATGTTCGACGTTTCGACCCCTCTGCTGGGATCTTCCTCAGAACGTTTTGGTGTCCACTACTGCTAGAACACTGTGAGAGACGAGTGTCGCGTCCACTTATAAAGGAGGAATTTTCTGGCGTTCGTGCTGGAGAAGTGATAGTATTGGTTAAAATTCATATGGCTACCATTGGTGGTCCATAGTCATAGGCGTTGGTAGCGTATCTACTGTAGATACCATTGGCGGTCATCGTCATTGGATAGAAAGGCACTGTTCCACACTATGCTGGAGAAGGGTTATAGTTTGAAATGCCTGCTACCGCTATTGGTTGGTCGTCATCAGTGGCTAGATTCGAAACGGACAGAGCAAGAGAGGGGGAATGTTTACCCAAAATATTATTGTCCGCCGAGGTGACTTGCAGCACGTTGTTTATACCGCTACCACACCGCGGCCGCGTATTTATTTCCTTGATGGCGGGGAGCCACGATGCCGGAAGCCTATAGCCGTCCTCTCTATTGAAATTTGATGCATTCTTAGAAATTTCAACCGCCACGAAAGCCTGCAGACTTACATAGATAATATAATTGTAAGATAAGTGTGAAAAATGTGAACCAACACGCAAAGAAAATTTCTGACTCAGGTCCCCTTAAAACTCTATACGCAGAAACCTAATCGGAGATGATGATGTTTGGTTTGTGGGGCGCTCAACTGCGTGGTTATCAGCGCCCATACAATTTCCCAACCTTTGCTCAGTCCAATTTCGCCACTTGCCTGGATGATGATGAAATGATGAGGACAACACAAACACCCAGTCATCTCGAGGCAGGTGAAAATCCCTGACCCCGCCGGGAATCGAACCCGGGACCCCGTGCTCGGGAAGCGAGAACGCTACCGCGAGACCACGAGCGGCGGACAGAAACCTAATCGAAAGCGTATTCCGAAAATTGTAGAAGTATCACGAAGTATGCTACAGCACCACCCACAAATGAGCCAAAGAGGGGCATACTTATATTGAAGCAGCCACAGGCGGAGAACTGCAAGGCATCCATAGGCAGACGTAGGGCGTCCACCGTCTCCCACGAGGGCAGTAACGCCTGAACTCTGGCCATCAGCTGGTCTGAATGCAGGGCTCGCTCTGCAGTCGACGAGCATGCCCAGCAGAACGTCAGCAGTCGCGCCAGGATGACGAATATCCACAAGGATAGTGCCAGTCTTATGATATATATAAGTGATACGGGAGCTTCGCTGTGGCGCGATGTCAGCGCTATGGAAAACGAAAGGTTGACCAGGGTCGCGAAGGCACCCAGCACGTTCATCAGCAGCGCAGGGCCGAAGTGACGCCCGCAGAGTCGGGCGCAGCGGTGAAGAGCCAGCCGGGCGCGCTGCAACCGCCGCAGCTCACCCTCCAGCGCCACAGGGGCCCCCGGGAGTCCAGCCCACGGCACCACGTGCTCCAGGTCCGCCTCGCTGGACACTGGCGGACGCACGCTCCTCAGCAGCTGCCCGTTTACAATGCCAAGGCGGTGACGTAACGTCAGTAACAGACCGATGAACTGCACGTGCCAGAAATTGCAGAAAGCTAGTATGAGAAAGACAGCGTCTGATCCTGGGTAAGCGTCGAGGAAGTCGCCAACAGTGCAAGCGACTGGACAGCACACGAGGACTACCAGAGCACATAGTAGCACTTTAGTCATTACTCGCGTTTTGACGTATATTGTACTACCATATGAATTTTCGCGTTGAGCAATCAAAGCGTCCACAAGTTCCAACAGATCAGTCGTTTCCTGTATATTCCGTTTACGAGTCGACAAGCATGTACTGAGTATGAAAACCCCTTCTAACCAGGTGAACGAAGATACCAGTATGTACGTCACTCGATTTAGCAGCCCTACATCAGAGAATTGTTCAGTGTTCCATGGGCTGGCGATGTAACAGAGACCAATTGCGACAACGGCGAAAAGCCAGAATGAAGTAATGCCTTGACTGATGATTTTGTTGTAATGCTCGTTGAAACTGCGAGTTAGAAAACTGTGGTCGTCGCTGGTCATGGGAGCAAGGCCGCATATTTGACTCACCATTAGGAGTGGCCTCACTGCCTTTCTAAAGCTGTTTTCACACATTATACTTATCCTTCAAGGAAACTGTCTATGCATCATACACAAAGATAAAAAGCAAAAAACTTCGCTCCAGTTAATTTTATTTTGGAAAATCTACTAAAACAACATATACTTGTTCTAGTCTGACGTAATCTGAGCGCAAATGTACCACCATAATAGAGATAGTAGTTACACATAAATGTTATTCCACAATACACTCGAATTTAATCAGATTTAATTTTAACAATCGCTTTATACATAGCGAACCCTTCTCCTTCACAACCCAGACTACACGTCTACTAACATTTTCATCGCTTCGTAGCCCGTATGGTACGTGTTCGTTGGTTCAATACCGTTAATGAAAATGCGATCGAAGAGCTAATTCCTTGGAGTTGGCTTGACAGAGACAGAAAAGCAATATTTGCCCTTATTTTCATTTTTCACATCGTCGTTAAGTGACTACCGATCGTAGAGCATTAGAAAATTACTTTTCTGATGTTCCTATATAAGCCATTCATTAAGTCTCAAGTAAACATACGTACAGTCTTAGACATAAAAACTCACCGCCGGCTGGCAGCCACAAAGGATAAGTCCGAGTCGTTCACTTAAGGTGGCCAATAAAACCGACGGCTCCTGACAACGCTAAGACAGGGCATCTGAATCTACATTAGCGGCCAATTAGATGTGATATTGCTGTACATTGCTTTGATACTGGTCAACCCATGCTATATAACAACACCTAAATATTGGCAGGCACGTACAGCTGTTGGGACAGTGTTATTAAGGAGGCATTTGAGATTAAATTAGCGAGCAACCTTGTAAACCGGGGTGGATGTTTTTGTTTAAACTCTGTTTCTAGTCCTGCGCTCTCGCTTGTCAGAAAACAGCGGGATAGAGTCAATGTTACCTCACCTGCTAGTTCGTAGCCTCACTATAGACTCTGACTTTGGTCATCTTTGGTGGCACTAGCCTTCACCGTGTGTTATCTTTCCTGCATCAGTCCGAGAACCGAGATTTTAAGTTTGCCTGCACATCGCTTGTCCGTTGCAGTTTGCCTTGAAAATGGCGGAGTGTACTCCTCCGAAATATCGGTGGTCGCTGAAAATATTACCTGGCCGAATGCCCGTAAGTTGTTTGAAAATTGTATACGCCAGGAAAAACTCAGGTTTCACGTCGTACCATTATCATCAAACAGGTGTTACTCGCAGTGACAAGTTGCTGATGTTTGTCAAGAATAGCGGAAAGCGCCTCATGAATGTGAAGTTGCATTGGCATTACGTTTAGGACAGAGAGAATCCTAAATAACAGTAAGATGTTACCCAGCGAACGGAAGAGTCCAACTATTGTCTCGAGGTCTTGCAGTTTGACATTATTATAGTTTCGGATGATTTCACACTGACAGGTTCTCCTGGCTATCGGAATACTCATGCGGGAATTATCGAAGTGTAATTGCTAGAACACTCAACTACCTTAATAACACGTCATTTGGGATTGAATATGACTTGGAAAGCGACGATAATTTGACGTATCCTGACGAATTACTGAATGAAGTCTGAAGTGCACTTACAGTGGTGTTGTCTGCCGCCTGAATTCTGTAAAGCGTTGTGGCAGTTGGCAGTCATTGCTGATTACAGCCATGTGCAAAAAGATTTTCACTGCTCAACGGGACTCGTCTTTGTTGCATTTTTGCCATACTGTATGTTACGTTGCCATTTGTTACGTTATATATATAAAAATTATATATATATATGTAACTTATCAGGATGAATTTTTTTTTTATTAGAGCATGATTCTATCTCTCAGGGATATTATCTTTTCTTATCACTTTTAGTTACGTGCATAAGTAAATATGAAACGGCTTCTTGAAGGGCCGCTGTTATGCATGTACCAACTTTAGATTTTGAACGTGATGACTAAAATATAGTTGCCGTTAACAGAATTGAATGTAATTTTGTTGATAGAAAAGTAAGGCTCGAGAGATAAAACTTACTGAACTTATGGAATCTGTATAATTTAAAAAATGAACTTCAACGTAAATTAAATATTTGTGGCAATTTAGAAAGGTTCTTACAACGAAATCTCTCGCATTTACAGTTACTGTTAACACTTTGAAAAATAAATTAATACTTCGTCTCGTAATGGCCGACCAGAGGCTGCATCGGAAGATGAGCTTCCCGCAGCGAAAATTACAACAAAAATGCTTATTAAAAATAATTAGCCACTGCGACCATTTGAGGTGACAATTATTACAAAGAAATGAATTTTGTGATAACAATAATTAGTTTATTTTAGCAGAATACCGAATAACTTACATAAAATATGTGTAGCCGCTCAGTGGCTGCCATCCGTGTCGCGAAACAAAACAGTGTGAGTACCGTAAAGTACGTCCTTCCTCCTCGGCCGTACTATCGCGTCTCTTTACGATCGTTTTTTATTTTCATAGACATGTTTTAAATAAAGATGCTACTCTTAAATTATCGCTGCATATCAGTTGTTTCAAAAACATTAACTGTATCTTTCATACTAATTATATTCCTAAAATACGTTAACTGCGATAAAAATGTCAATATTTATGTGACCTACCGTCACACGTAATTAGTACATTATGCTGAAGAGCGTGATGCCCGCAAGAGCTAAAATAAGAATCTGCGAGCGGTAGTAATGCATGGAAGGAAACAGACTGTTGGACAGAAGAAATGAGAGCTCCCTTCTTTTTTAGTTTCCAATGGGCCTACGATAAAAATCTGGTTTCATATTGTGTTTCAGAACCGTAAACTGTTTATTTTCTCACTTCATCTTCAAACAAGGGCGTTGATATGAGAGGAGGAATTGAGGTATACGCTTCCAAAACATAAGATTTCCATGTGTGCTACTACTGCGTGCATGAAAGCTCTGCAGTGTTGGATAAATTTTGATATCACCTCGAGCGGTTCTAGGCGCTTCAGTCTGGAACCACGCGACTGCTACGTTCGCAGGTTCGAATCCTGCCTCGGGCATGGATGTGTGTGATGTCCTTGGGTTAGTTAGGTTTAAGTAGTTCTAGGGGACTGATGACCTCAGATGTTCAGTCCATTAGTGCTCAGAGCCATTTGAACCATTAGATATCACCTCTCGTTATTTTGTGTGAACGTTCCTATTTTCTTGGGAATCCAATAGAGTGGACATTTAATCACTGGTTAATTTTCTGATGACTAATGACATGATACCCATTTCAATTGCTCCATGGCACCTGCGAGTAGAGTCTCACATTGGTTACTATAAGAACATCCAGGCAGTAATGTCCGCTCACTGCAGTGATTTCTTTATGTGTATGGCGAAGCTTTATAGATCTAGAAAAGGCATATGACCGGGTCCCTAGGAGGAAGTTATTGTCTGTTCTACAAGATTATGGAATAGGAGGCAAACTTTTGCAAGCAATTAAAGGTCTTTACATGGATAGTCAGGCAGCAGTTAGAGTTGACGGTAAATTGAGTTCATGGTTCAAAGTAGTTTCAGGGGTAAGACAAGGCTGCAACCTGTCTCCACTGTTGTTCATATTATTTATGGATCATATGTTGAAAACAATAGACTGGCTGGGTGAGATTTAGATATGTGAACACAAAAAAGCAGTCTTGCATATGCGGATGACTTAGTTGTGATGGCAGATTCGATTGAAAGTTTGCAAAGTAATATTTCAGAGCTAGATCAGAAATGTAACGACTATGGTATGAAGATTAGCATCTCCAAAACGAAAGTAATGTCAGTGGGAAAGAAATATAAACGGATTGAGTGCCAAATAGGAGGAACAAAGTTAGAACAGGTGGACGGTTTCAAGTACTTAGGATGCATATTCTCACAGGATGGCAACTTAGTGAAAGAACTGGAAGCGAGGAGTAGCAAAGCTAATGCAGTGAGCGCTCAGTTACGATCTACTCTCTTCTGCAAGAAGGAAGTCAGTACCAAGACTAAGTTTTCTGTGCACCGTTGAATGTTTCGACCAACTTTGTTGTATGGGAGTGAAAGCTGGGTGGATTCAGGTTACCTTGTCAACAAGGTTGAGGTTACGGATATGAAAGTAGCTAGGATGATTGCAGGTACTAGTAGATGGGAACAATGGCAGGAGGGTGTCCACAATGAGGAAATCAAAGAAAAACTGGGAATGAACTCAATAGATGTAGCAGTCAGGGCGAACAGGCTTAGATGGTGGGGTCATGTTACACGCATGGGAGAAGCAAGGTTACCCAAGAGACTCATGGATTCAGCAGTAGAGGGTAGGAGGAGTCGGGGCAGACCGAGGAGAAGGTACCTGGATTCGGTTAAGAATGATTTTGAAGTAATAAGTTTAACATCAGAAGAGGCACCAATGTAAGCACTGAATAGGGGATCATGGAGGAACTGTATAAGGGGGGCTATGCTCCAGACTGAACGCTGAAAGGCATAATCAGTCTTAAACGATGATGATGTTGATGATGATGATGATAATGATGATGATATGGCGAAGCGTCTGTTGCAGTGTTCACGCTCAGCCAACATAAACAAATCGCGGCGGCACTGGGCACTGCTAATCGCTGCACTTGTCGTGAGACACGACAACCAGAGTGCAGTGTCTCTTTTAACGATATTATAGAGTTAATACATTTTTCCTTACTTAAGGGAATATGCAGGATGTGAGTTGGGTAAAAATTCAGTTTGTTGCAACTAGCCATTGCATTAAAATATTTTACAATTATACTTTATGCAGTATTTATTGTTGCTTGTCTTTCTAATGTTAATAGTATTGATTCAGATTGTGGGTGAACACGAAAACACACACACACACAATTACTGGTTCCAGTGAGAGTGTCGACAGCCACCTGTTGAACAACACATGCGCCAATCAATTCCTCAGTTGGCATCGAGTGGATGAGATTTTTCAGTTACCTTGTGTTGCATGAATTGTGACGAGGAGATAGAATGTAATTGGACTTGTATGCTAAAGAGCTGTGACAAATCAAAGCTTTACCGATTGTCAGATGTTTTTTTCCCCATAGGTTTTATGGATGAGTATAATTTTAGTAACCAACCCAACCACCATCTTAACGGATGATTTCTCCAAAACGTCGGGGCATTGATTCCGAATATGGTCCTCGATAGTATAGCGTGATGGTTAACTTCCCACCATACGTTTTCCATATTCGTCCAAAGGTGGCTTGCATTTGTAGGTCCACATGGCAATGACATCGTTACCTCTGACTACATATTCTCTATCTGATTAAGGTCCGCTGATCGTGGAACAAATGGCAACAGCTTTATCCTCTCTTCGCCCTGAAACAATCTTGCACTGCTCTGCTCTGATGGATGAGGTTGTGGTGCTGTAAATAAATTGTTATCTCGTTACTTCATTTGTTTAAAGTGTTTTTGTAATAAGCACATTCTATTAGTATTTTCTATAGTGTTTAAGAACTCAGGCCCTGTCATAGATAAGTGATCTATTTTCAACATTCCGATTAAAAAATGTGGTTTACTGAGTCTATCATATGATGAGAGTCGTAGTCCGAAATACACATTAAGGCTGACTGACTGAATCCGATTAGAACGATCTGGGATCGAACTGAAATTACAGAAATCGGATAATTTGAGCGCCTGCTTAGCAACAGTGCTGCACACACAAATTCCTTTGATGGAGTAATTCAAATGGTTGAAATGGCTCTGAGTAGTATGCGACTTAACTTCTGAGGCCATCAGTCGCCTAGAACTTAGAATTAATTAAACCTAACTAACCTAAGGACATCACACACATCCATGCCCGAGGCAGGATTGGAACCTGCGACCGTAGCGGCAGCCCGGCTCCAGACTATAGCGCCTAGAACCGCACGGCCACTCCGGCCGGCTTTGATGGAGTGACAGGTAGCAACTGTCTAAGTTGAGGAATATGTCTACTAGCAGCAATGTAACGTAATTATACCCTATATTTATGTGATGCAAAATTTGAATCGAACAATAAGCATTGTAAGATGTCCACGACTAAGTAATGTATTGCCAGCACACTCGAGCTGATATAATTTCAATGGATTGCTCACGCGCTGCCTCCGATATGTAAGGTATAAGAGAATCTCAGACCAGAGAGCAATGTTGACTGCAGTAAGAGCAGTGTGGCAGTAGGAGTAAGTAGTAGCTAGCAGTCTGGTATATCGAGTTGGCTGGGCCTGTCGTGGGGAGCAATGGCGGCGCCTGAGCGATGTAGTATAAGGTAAAAGCAGCCTCGCGCATATGTGTTATTGTTATATCAAGTCCCATGTAAATGTTTTAAAAAATCTCTTAATAATAATCTTCCTTATAAAAATTAACTTTTGACGATCCTTCATCTCAATTTAAAGAATTTACCAATTTCTCCAATCCATGGTCATCCCGATTATTGTAAAGAAAAATCAGTTGTTTCTTTTTATACATGACAAATCTATCAGCCACCATTGAACTGGGCTGTGCCAGAAAAATTTCTTATAGGAACAGGTATATACGCGTTATCCGGCGACTTCATTGAGGTAAGAATTTTCAATTTATTCAGTATGATCTTTCAGGGCCATGACGCCGCACTGCTGACGTCCAAAATTTACCAGTTTAAATTCACAGTCAATTATTGAAAGGTTGTATATGAATCAGATTTTTTAATTAGGAGGTTAGTCACATTTTATTATTTATCTGTTGGTAGGTTACACTAAACGTGAATGCTATTAATATATTTTTATCTGTTGGGATGTTACACTTGTTGACAACCGGCCAGGATAGTATTTTTGTGAATTTCTGAGAAGTAGTCAGTTATACATCTGCTCGTATTTACCAAATGTTAAAAGTAGTTTGCATCTCGAGCAACACATTTACTAATTTCTTACTTTTCTTTCACAGATCATCGGCAATTTATTACTCTTTGTTGTTATTGTATTTGTTCAATTTTGCTTTGTCTTTGTTTGATTTTGTGCCTACTTTCACTTGTGAAAATGCCGCGAAAAACTGCTAACAGTACATCGCGATGCGCAGTGAGTGAAAAAGAGAACTTCAATAATTTGACAGATAATAGTAACGTCTCTCAGTTTCATAATGATATTCCTCTAATTACAGATAATCAGTGCGTACCGCCCACCAGTAATGATTCTAATCTAAATGATGAGCAAAAAAATTCAGTTGTGTCCACTGTAAATTTAACGACAAGTGATGACGCGGCACGTCCGTTACAATGAACGCTGCCCAGTTTGACACACCTGATTTGCAAAATCTACACAGTGAACAGACAAATGTTTCTAACGAAAGTGAACAATGTATTTATTTGATTCCGGTGTAGTGGCCAACAGTGCACATCCAATTGGCAAACCTTTTCAAGATTCAGAGAATGACCAAATGGTTACACAAAACGTGACACATGCAGATACACCATCACACAGCACAGAAAATAGAGTCGCTAATTTTGGCTTGGATCAAATTATTCAATTATTACTACAACGCAACGAAAAATACGACAACAATTTCAAACCACTTAATGAATCGAACAAACAAGTTAATGAATCGAACAAACAACTTAATGAAAAACAAGACAACAATTTCATACAACTTAACGAAAAACAAGACAACATTTATAAACAACTTAATGGAAATCTCAAACAGTTGAATGAAAAACACGGCAACCTTAATGAACAGAACAAACAACTTAGTGAACAGATTACAGCCGTTGCCGTGCAATGTCATGATACTAAAGAACAGTTACGTGAGGAAATTAAGTCTTGTGCTAGGAACAGTAGTGAAGAAATTAGACGTGTTGCACATGAATTAAGTAATACACAAGCAGCCACAACGAAATTACTTAGAGATGAAATTAGTGCAGTCACTAAACAATGTTCTGAAAACGATGCACAGTTACGCGACGAGTTTAAATTAATATCAGCAGAGCTTTCACGCACACTGGATGCGAAAGTCGACAAGAAATTTGAACAAGAAAACAGCCAAATTGACGAACGTTTTAATGACAACCTACAAAACAGTGAAACGCGTTACCGCAAATTCATACAGTATCAGAACAAAGTAAAGAAACAAGTCATGGAAACTATTACTGCACCGAGACAGGAGGATAAGTGTAAGTTGTTTACGAAAGCAAAAACATACGTAGACAACAACATTGCTACAGTATCAGACGAAATCTCTGATCTTAAAACAAAAACAGACACACACAGTAGACTTTCAGACAGTAACCAGCAGATTTGAACAATTGGAATTAATACAGGATACCGATGCCATTAAAGCAGACGTTAAGAAATTGAACAAAACCACACGTAAACTCCAAAAACAAATTAATGTTTGTGAAACTAAAAATAACGATCAGGGAAAAGCACTGATTGAAAAATTTGATGAATCGGCCAGTCGTATTGAGGTTATGGAAAATAACAATGACATTGAATCAGACGATACGTTATCAGTTTCGTTCAATCAAACACCCGAATTTCAAAATTTACAGCAGACAATCAGTGAGATAGGTTCGTCTAACAATACATTGCGTAAAAAATTGTCATATTTATAGCAAGAAGTGACAGAAATGAAAAATGTTTCAGCCTTTCAAACTTAGATTCCGAACAGTCACAGACAAATTGATTCTCATGCAATCATGAATCTGCTCAGACATTCAGAGGCGATAATTTTGATTATAAGCACTTTCTATCAGGTAGAAAATTTAAGGTATTTAAAAGTGGCAGAACACAAATACACCCTTTGTATTGGATACATCGATTTGCTCTTGAGTTTTCACCGGCATTGCCTGTAATGCAGAAAGTAAAATTTATTTTCAGCGCTTAAGTGACCTCAGGGGATTCATTACTCTTCGATGAATATGTGCCGTAGCGTGCACAGGGCACCGAGCCGTAGTAGTGCTATTTCTTCTTTAGTTTTCTGCACTGCTGCCTACTCTTTTACTATCCTTTATATCTATCAAAACAACTCTTCAACTATCGATCTATCTATGATTAAGAATGAGTAAAGAAAACCTGATATTACAAGTTTTACCGAAAGTGACAGTTTTCGTTAGACACTCCCAAAATGACAAGAAATTAATAACAGACAAAATTTTAATCATGAGTATGTACAAAATTTTCAGCAATCGCAAACACATTTTGGTAACAATAGAGGGTTTTCACCACAGCAGTAACAAAACCAGCCAGTTGATATACCTAACCATAAATATAATGTGCAAGGTCAACCAAGCTTCAATGTTTCGGCGCCTACACGCATAGCGTCGACCCCACCAAATAGTAACGCACAGCATCATGAAATCACTACGTACAGAAAACACATCATTTCAACTCCTATCGCAATGCGCCGTATAGCAATGACTATCATGACAGACGTAAAAGTAATGAGCACAATTTTCAGCGTACATTTAACAATCGGTCTTACCAGCAGGAGAGTCATCCGCAACAACAGATTATTGTGAATGAACCAGACAGTTGGTATCATCCTCAATAAAATACGTCAGGAGGAAATAACAGAACAGTACAAATAGTCGAAATGCCACAGCATCTTCCTGCAAATAACAGCACGTCAAAAAGAATTTGACTAGATACGGTACAGGTTGCATCTTTCAGCAACGAAAGCAATACTTTTGACACACAGAATCTTGTTCACGAAAATGTTATTACTTTTGACGACATCCGAGACATACTTTTACATGAAAAACCAGTTATACGAAAAACCATTTCCCACCTTGTTATTGAAGTAAAGAGTGGATCATCCACATTTTCAGCAGTAATCGATTCTGGATCACCTATGTCAATTATAATTATTTTGTGCTAAAGATTTTCCTGTCAACTCCATTGTTATTTATGTACTGTTCCGTTTTTACTATTTTATTGCAAAGATGTTACTCACTGTATGTTTCTACTTCACTCTAGATGTGTTACTTCTCTTCCAATGTTGTCTGCTAACATTAAACTTCTTTGGTGATAATACTCAGTAAATGCCTGAAGATGGCCTTGTAAGCCGAAAACCGGTTAGCAATAAAAATAATATTGTAGAACAAAAGCAAACGGGTGCTTTTCATTTATTATTATAAATGAAGAAACTTTCAACGAATGTAACAAAGAGAACTCTTATCCTACGTTACCATTAGGAAAAACTAAAGTAAAAGGAGCAGTGTCTGGTAAAGGAGTAGATGTAAAATTACAGACACACTTATCATTTTGTATTGCAGGTCATACGTTCCACTCAAATTTAGGATTGTTCCCTTATTGACAACATACGTTATTTTATGTACGAATTTTTTGGTACATCACGACGCAATTATTGACTTTCAGAATTCCTACTTAATGTTAAAGGATGAAAAAGTACAATTGACATTAGAATTTCAGCACACTTATCTGCAGAAGAACAAGCAATTAATCGAACAGAGGTCATTTCTACATGGCGTAACACTACCTGACATCCCACATTGTTCACAGATACGTACGTACACAACTACAATACACCAGACGAAACTGACTGTGGCGTTATGCAAATGATTTCTGATAAAGTAAAACAGAGCAACGCAAATACAGACGACGAACGTACTCAATTACGCACTATTCTTTTACAACAAGCTGCAGGTTATATGTGTGTCGCTGTTGAACTCACTTCGAAATTTGTTCCCTTCACTCCGTTACGCAAAGCTACTGCTAGATCTATTTCGAATGCATTTGTAAAACATTTTTTATTTCATGTAGGGCATGTACTGAAAGTTATTTCCGACAATGGACCACAATTTCGATGACTAATATGGACACGCATGTTACGAGCTAGAAACATTTTTCCCATCTATATATCCTGGTATCACGCTTCTTCGAACCCTTCGGAACGACTGATGAAAGAAATTGGTAAACTATGTAGTATATACTGCCATAAAAGACGTATTGATTGGGACACGCACATACTCTCATGCCAGGATGTAATTAACTCCATACCAAATGAATCTACTATGCTATCTCCGACTGTTATATTGAAAAATGTTGAACCACCTAACAAAATTAAACAATTAGTATCTTTTCCTACATCTCATCGACTACGCCACCATGAAATAATTGACATTGCGCTCAGCAACATCAGACGTGACGCAGAACGGTGGAGAAGACAGCAAAAACAGGTTTGTACACGCCGTGAATTTCACATAGGACAGAAGATATTAGTACGCACACACAATTTATCCAACAGAGGAAAGAGTAGACGCAGTAAATTTAAGCTTCTATACGCTGGTCCATATAGAATTCGCAACATTCCTCACCCCAACGTAGTACACGTCGAAACTTTGAGAACCAGAAAAAGCAAGGGCAATCACCATATTTCCAATATTAAACCCTTTATTGAATGAACATACTTTATGATTTATTACACAGGAATGCCATTTCTAGATATTTAAATGACCACTTACTTATGATGATTATATTTATTTTCTTGGCAAGTCCCTGGCAAGGTAAGGTTAGCTGGTCGCTTTTCTTGTCGTTATATATCACACCGTGCACATTTTTCATTTTTATGTAATATGATTGTTTTCCTATCGAAAGTAGAATTTTTGTCTATGCACCATGAAATCTTTAAAATATAACGAACACCAGTTGACTTTAACATTTTTGCCTTATGATTTCCGGGTATCTTGACTATTCTACATTTTTTTGCTACTACATTATTATATTGTATGTACATTTTCGAATTTGAAAACTGTCTATGTTTTTGACATAATAAATTTTCTGTCATGCTATGCTGTATGCTTATTTGTATTACTAGAAACAAGTTTTTATTTTATGGGTATATGATTTAAATGCAAGATTTTAATCCTTATTCATCATTTTCAGTAAGCAATACCATGTAAAAGAAATGAATTGTACAACCACTGTGGTTTACTATGATATGGAAATTTTACCACCAGAATGAACGAAAGAAAATGCAATACGTTGTCATGAAGAGTAACTGGATCAGAATTAACAAGCATTTAACAAGAATATACTATACACATTGTAAAATAGCATTCTTAACTAATTACTTTCCTTTCAGAATACGTGGCGATTAATGCAGGCTGTCATACAGAACTACACATGTTAGTTTTAGTGATGAAATATGCTAGAAGTAAGAAACTCTATCTTATATGAAATAATGAATGGTAATGATTAGTTGTATGAAGTAATTGGTAATGTGAGTAATGAATACTGAAGTGTCTATTTTCTGCAGATATTAATAAATGCTGATGAATAGTTTTATGAAGAAAATGGTATTATGAATAATGAAGTTTGTATTTGCAGATAATGATATTGATGAAGTTATGGTAATATGAATAATGAAGTTTTTCTTTGCAGATGACGATAATGGTGAAGTTTATATATTTTCTGTTAGATAAGAGATGCTATGTAGTTATTTAAGTATTTGTTGTTGTGCCTTTTGACAGTATGTCTTATGTCACATAGTATAATGACTGATGTTTTGGAAAGGCAGCTAGAGTACATACATATTAAGTAGACGTTTCATTACCTGTTAATTTGAAGTTTACTACTTTTCAGCATAATATCCATTTTTTCTTTCAGCTCAATAATCCACTTTATATTTTTTGCAGCAAAAGCTTTTCATGATATTTATATGCTATAATCAGTTAGTTATTAAACCTGTTCTAGTAGTTGCATTTTTTTTTACCCAGTTGTGTCTATCATTTATAAATGTGATCACATATGCTCTACTTGTTTCTTAACCTTGCTACAGCTGGCTCACGACGTTAATAATCCTTATTTCCAGCAATAAGTTAAAATCAAATATTTCCATGCCCCAGAAATTGACTATCGATGCAAATGCAATGCACTGCTAGCACAAAACAATTTTTTTATTACCAGTCCCAGCTATTACCACTATACAACCAAATAATGCTACCAGTTTAAGATATATTTCCAGTCGTAAATATAATGCAAATTTTTCTGATGTATTGATTCCATTATGTCTATGTATTATTGGACTAAACACCTTGAATACTAGTTCCATTTTAATACTAGTTACATTTTAAATATGTCTTATGTCACTTGCATGATATCATATATAAACACCAGCAGCTTGTAGCTACACGCAATAACTCCTTTTTTGAATGATTACTTATGAATAATCCACAATAAATGCCTTGTTACTGGCCAATGAGAGCCAATGATTACTGTAATGAGATAACTTATGAATAATGTTCTGTAATACTCCATACATACTACATAAATGTCTCGTAATTAGCCTATGAGTGCCAATAATTATTCAAATCGGTCGATACACTAGTGTAATTCTGAATGATGACTAGCATAAGACTTAATATCTTTCACCTTCTGACCTAATTACCAGCAATTACTGCAATATCCGTATGTCCTGTCCATCCTCATGATAATGGAGCACTATATTTGGTTTTTGCACTAATTCTACGTTGATGTAAGAGTATGGATTCTACAAGAATGTGGTGTTGACATATCAAGCTGTCCACCACCTTGAACGAGATGTCATTATGGTCCTACTGTTTGGGGTACCTAATTTACTACCACAATGATAACATACAATATTAATACAACATTTCAGTGTCTTGGCTACAATGATAAATACTTCAGGAAAGAGAACTTCAGTTTGTCTCACTTGGTGTTGTGCTTCTGTAGAAAGATATGGACTTTCAGTGCAGCTACGTGCAACCCAATGTGCTACAACCATGATGCTATCCTTCTCATTCCTTTCCTTATTCTTGTAAAATGCTAAAGACTTTTACAGTGCATGTGCACTTTATTTAATTTCTTAATGTATTCAGTTCTTGTAAGAAAATGCTAAAGACTTATACATTGCGTGTGCATTTCATTTCATTTCTTAATATAATCAGTTCTCCTAAATATGCTAAAGATTTATACAGTACATGTGCACCGTATTTCATCTCTTAATGTGATCAGTTCATGTAATAATGTTAAAGACTTCTACAGTGCGTGTGCACTCTATTTCATTTCTTAATATGTTCTGCACTTACTAATAATATTATATATATGTATATACTCTGTGACTGTATACTTAGTAAACTAAGTAGCTTATAGAAAAATTTGTTGCTCATGGCAAGTCTAATTGACTCACCAACGCTGCCAAAGTTTTGCCCCCCTGTGGAGGGTTATGTAAGAGGACCATGACTAACGAATTTATTGCTAGCGCACTCGAGCAGATGTAATTTCGATGGATTGCTCCCGCGCTGCCTCCGATATGTAAGGTGTAAGAGAATCTCAGATCAGAGAGCAATGTGGACTGCAGTAAGAGCAGTGTGGCAGTAGGAGTAAGTAGTAGCTAGCAGTCTGGTATATCGAGTTGGCTGGGCCTGTCATGGTAAGCGATGACGGTGCCTGAGCAATGTAGTATAAGGTAAAAGCAGCCTCGCGCATATGTATTATTGTTATATCAAGTCCCATGTAAATGTTTTAAAAATCTTTTAATAATAATCTTCCTTATAAAAATTAACTTTTGACTATCATTCATCTCAATTTAAAGAATTTATCAATTTCTCCAATCCATGGTCATCCCGATTATTATAAAGAAAAATCAGTTGTTTCTTTTTATATATGTCAAATCTATCGGCCAGCATTACACTGGGCTGTGCCAGAAAAATTTCTTATAGGAACAGATAAATACATGTTATACGGCGACCTTATTGAGGTAAGAATTTTCAGTTTATTCAGTATGATCTTTCAGGCCCATGACGCAGCAGTGCTGACGTCCAAATTTACCAGTTTAGATTCACAGTCAGTTAATTATTGGAAGGTTATATATGAGTCACATTTTTTATTGCGACTGCTAGCTACTACTTACTACTACTGCTACTGCTCTTACTGCAGCGAACACTGCTCTCTGGTCTGAGATTCACTTGTAGCTTATATATCGCAGGAAGCGCCTGAGCAATCCATCGAAATTACATCTGCTCGAGTCCGATAGCAATAAATTCCTTTGTCATGGACCTCTTACAACTCCTATTTCAATGGTGGGAAGATACACCATATCGTATTTGCTGATGATATAATAAAAGTAATATTGATAATGATAATAAAACTCCTGTATGAGGCTGTTAGATCTTCCATTGGGCGCCTCCCCATATGGCGCGGGCGCCTCCCCATGTGGCGAATAGGGGAAAGACTTCCAGATGTGGGTGGTACCGAGGAAAACAAATACTTGGTGTGGACCAAATACTAACTCAATCTTCAACCTGTTGAACCCAAAAGCCAGACATGTCTGCATGAAAATCTCCGTTACTCTGGTCAGCGTCTGTTTGCTCAATGAGCTCGGCTGAAAAATTTGGATCCAAAGGCTTTAACAGCCTCTAGTCCTATCCCGTCTTGGTTTCATCCGGGCCAAACCAATGAAACACAAGTAAACATGAACTGTGCAAGTAAACTCAACTTTACCCCAGGTGGTACACAACCCGATCATCGACAGATGGCAACCGGATTTTCGGATCTGGTGAGTACAGACTAGCACAGCAGCGAATATCGGGGATCTCTGGTAAACTTGCCTACAAGCAGAAAACATGCATTGGAGCAGCAAATTTCAATACATTGATCCAAACAGGAAAACTACATAATCTCGCATAAGAAATCGACCGACAAAAAAAAAATGGTTCAAATGGCTCTGAGCACTATGCGACTTAAATTTGAGGTCATCAGTCGCCTAGAACTTAGAACTAATTAAACCTAACTAACCTAAGGACATCACACATATCCATGCCCGAGGCAGGATTCGAAGCTGTGACCGTAGCGGTCGCTCGGCTCCAGACTGTAGCGCCCAGAACCGCACGGCCACTCCGGCCGGCCGACGGACAAAAAATTCTCATCCTTTCATAACGGCAACTATCGCATCTTCAAGAGCAGAACCCAACGAAAGGTAGCGAAAGGCGCATCTGTCATCGGCACGGCTTTTCTAGTACACAGATGCATCTTGATCTCTGTCAAACAAATCACACCCATCAACAATCAACTTATGACTATGCGCATACAGAGCGCCAATAAAAAATATAGATCATTATTGGACATGTCCCCACCAAAATCGAAAGTAATGAAAACCCCAAAACGTCGAAAAATTGTGGGACACATTCAAAAAAACCATGAGCAAAGTTCACCAAGATGGCGCGAAAATTTTGATTGATGACTTCAACGCACAATTTTGGATAGAAAAAACCTATAGAAAAATCATCTGTAATAATTCAGCACACCAAAACACTAACACCTAAGCCACAGATCAGACTGACATTTGCCAACAATTCAGCCTCAAAATGATATCTTTCCACTTAAGGAAAAAAAAACAGAAAAACAGAAAACATGGCGATCCCCTATCCAGCATCGTGGTCAATACCAGATCGACCGCGCTGCCATCTCCTACGCCCACTACAGAATCAACCACGATATCCAAGTCCGACGAGGTGCAATCAGACCACTACCTCGAACGAGTTAATGTCAAATTCTCTCTGAAGAGAGTTCACCTCAAAAATCTCTGCATCCAAAAATTCGACACATTGAAAATTCAAGAACCTAACATCACAGAAGAATGGGAAAAAGAACCGACGAACAAATGGACTGACTTCTCTAATAAAATTATCAGAAACGCCAAAGAATTAATCCCACTTAAAAAAGGGCAAAACACCCATGGTGGGATTCCAACTGAGATCAAGCCACCATCAATCGCCAACTCGCCTTCCAAAACTACTACAACAACAAATCGACAGGAACCTTAAAACACTTCCTCGACATCCGAAAACAGACAAACAGAACCATCAGAAAAACTAAACGCAACTATATCGCCGAACAGCCGAAATCATCTGAGGACTACTTCAGAAACAACAGTAGAAATTTCTACAGAACTTTAGCAAACATAATTAAAGGTTACTCACCATAAAATTTGATCTTCAAGAAACAAAATGGGAAACTCGCCCTCATCAAGGAAAAAAAAAACTGTGCAGAATTAGCATATCACTTCTCCGGTCTCCTTAACTGCCCCGAACCACCCGAAAGATTCCCACACACGTCCCCAAGATACACAAAACTCGATGCCGATCGACCGACACGAGAAAAAATCCAGCAACACGTCAAAAAAATCAAGAACGGAAAGTCGTCAGGATGAGACAGAATCATCGCAAAATGGTTCAAATGGCTCTGAGCACTATGGGACTTAACATCTGAGGTCATCAGTCCCCTAGGACTTAGAACTACTTAAACCTAAGTAACCTAAAGGCATCACACACACTCATGCCCGAGGCAGGATTCGAACCTGCGACCGTTGCGGCTCCAGACTGTAGTGCCTAGAATCATCGCGGAACTACTGAAAAATCTGGGTCCACGATCACTACAGATAATCGCACGGATCATTCAAGAAATCTCACGAAGTGAAAAACTCTCAGACGCCTGGTAATGTGCACTGGTCCACCCACTCCGCAAAAAGGAGACAAGTCTGATGTGATTAACATCAGAGGAAATTCCCTCCTTTCTGTCCCTTATAAAATCACCTTCGCGTTCCTCTTACAACGCGCACAGTAACAAGTCGAACCCTTAATTTGTGAATACCAAGCATGATGCAGACCACACAGATTTGGCATGGAACAAATTTCCAACCTGAAATCCACACTGGAAATACGAGTCATAGGAAATCTCCCAAACAACCGTACAGTCGTCGACTTCAGGAAAGCCTACGACTCAGAGGACCGACGATCTCTTTTTAATATGCTCGAAGAAAGCAATCTCGACCGTAAAACAAGACTACGCATCCAACAAACCCTAACAGACATGACTTCCAAAGTCTAAATCAACGGAGAAATCTCACACCCCTTCTCCATCAAGACTGGCGTTCAGCAGGGCGACGGCCTCTCCGCATTACTCTTCAACATCGTCCTACATAAAGTCATCAAAGAATGGGAAAAATAAATGAGAAACAGAAACATCTGGAGACCCATCAGGGTAGGAAGACAACAGCATAACATCAAAGTCACATGCCCCACCTTTGCTGACGATCTTGCGATCCTTTCCGGAGATGAATATCAGAATTCTGTTCATTTCACATTGTAGACGAGCAGGAACGTTTGGTCTGAGAGAAGGCCAGCTGCTGACAGTACCAGCGAACGATCAGAAGGTGGATGGAACATCCAGTCACTGGGAACTGTGTACAGAGGCTGGCTGCTTTCTCGTTTGATGTCGTGTATCAGGGGCCAGAGCGACGGACGCTCGCTATTTTTATAATAGGTGGCGGCAGTTTTCTTTCATGAGCCTCATGTTTTCGGCAGTTACGAACAAGCTCGGCGCCACGGCAGTGCTGTTGTTTGGGACGTTTCCGAGAAACGGTCTCCGAAGTCCACAGGATAGCCGACAGAATGGCAGCACATGTAGCACTCCAAATGTCGTACTCCGTTGGTGCCTGTCATTGGAAAGCTTCCCGTGCAAAATCCTGGTGGAGGCTGTGATACAGTACACGACCGTTACTTCAGCACACGTTTGCAGCCACCGTCAGGAATTGGCGAGAACGAACGCTACTGGCACCTAGGTTGGCCGAATATGGCAGTAGGAATCTAGACGACTTTGCTGTAACCCCATAAGTGAAACAGTTATTTTTGAATGGGCCTTACTACAAATTTTGGCAAAATGAGTTAAGAAAGGTACCAGGTTCTGTACACATAGATTCACCTTTCTGCATGAAAAGACTTTTATTACAGACATCGTAAATGTGTTTTTGAGACTTCGTTACAGCGACGTCATTTTTGAAGGGATATTTTCACGTGTAATCTGTCGAATACCTAATACACTGTGCGCTACGTTTCCACTTTCGTGGTTCAGGTTATTTATCGAAAGATACTGCTAAATTCTTTGTATAACACGAACACAGTAATGAGTCTGTAATGAATGTGTATTGTGAAGAGATTGCGAAGAGAGGAGCAAATTGTGCTCCTTCCGAATTGATTGTTATGTAAACAAATATGTACCACAATATGTCAAGGAACTACGATTTTTTTTTCGACGTTTGCATTGGGCAAAATAAGAATCGCTCTAAGATTCTAATATGTGCATCTTTGATGAACACTAAAGATTTTTATAAAGTGCAACAGTTTTTTTCCTATTGGTGGATATTCGTATAAAACATGTGACAAGATATGATCCATGGTGAAAGAGGTAACCAAAAGATCTTATGGAGAGTGCACTGAGAAATAATATATGAAATGATTGCAAGTGCCTCCAAATATTGTAAGCTAACTAACAGAAATTGAAGATATCTACAACTTCTCTATGTGGTGGCCTACACTATAGGTAAGGGCTATTTTAGAACGAGTCAGAACGCTATGTTCCAGAACACCAGGAAGTCAGATTTCAACGATGTTTTCTTATGAATTTTGAACATAGTAAGTTACAGCCAGGTATTGTGACCCATGAATACATGGGAGGATTGCAGAAGCATAATTCGACATTTTATTTCCGGAAGTGTATGTAGTTTTAAATATTGAAAAGGGTTACACTGGACCAGAGACTGTTAAAAGGAACAAAATGCAACACCGTCAACGTGTATTTTCAACGTGTATTCGAATATATTTTTCATGAATGCAGGTATTTATGTGATGATTTGATGAAATGGCCTGTATGTAACTTTGCTGCTGTAGCAGATGATGATCAATAAAACCATTTTGTATTTAGTTTGATTAGATTTAAAATATTATGAAAATTTATTACTACGAAGGAAACAACTTAAAACGCCACTAAAACGAAACAACAACTTCTTAGAGAAGAGGATCTTATTCCAAGATTTTGGTTATACTTCCTTGAAACAGAATGGAAAAGCCAGCAACAGCAGTAATAACAAAATACCGTTTTCATTCCGTTCTTTAAACACTGTAAGGCCTATCCTGTTCCATTTCATATACTCACTAAGAGAATGTTTTCCTTCGCTCCTGAAAATTTAACATTTTGGAGTAAGGTTATATAAAAAATGGCTTTGTTAACTGGCCATGAATGGATGAGATCTGGAACGATGGAGCAGTCTCTCCCTAGGCGCTGTCCAGGAGAGAATTTGAGAGCTGATGCGTGCTGGCCGCAGGAGTCGGTCACGTTCTTTTCGCCCTTTCTGCAGAACAACTTCACCAACAGTTTCACTTGTTCGGCCACCCGAACAAACTTTTGGAGCTTTTTCGCACTCACGCTTTACTCGGTCTCCAAGGCAGAAACTATCTCCATGCAGCGGAGCCGACCACCAGCAGCAGTCCTCATCAGCACATCGCCTGCGTCGTACTGTCGGTAAAATCAGTTTCCTATATTGAACGTATCCCAGAGATTAGTTTCAATGGACTACAGCTTATGTTGGTGGACTTCGAGTAATTTTGTAACACCGATGCACTCAACATGTGACGAGTGGTCCATCCAAAAGCTAAGGTCGATGCAGAGTACTTTGTGAGAATATTTACCCAGGGAATGGACACGTTCCATTTCCCCCTTACACGGGAGCAAGCACTGGTGAATTTCCTATCCTGATACCGTTCCCAGCCACATCACTCCAAGTCTCCTGTGGAGCTGCTGAATGGACACTGACACAGAACACTGCTACATCTTCTACATACATCACAACAGACGCCCCTTCCTTCGCAGCACACTTAGAAACATAAATGATCATGACTTTTTAGGGAGTCTTTGGCGGAAACAGACGCTGGGAATGGGGCGTCATCACTCAGGTGTTGGGCAGCTTCCTACATCATTTACACTTGTACAGGCTTGCTCTGACATGCACAGGGGGCATCATCATTAGCTCCACTGCTGTCGAGTCTGTGATCTGGCCATAGATTTCTCGTTTCAAAGATGGAGTATTATGTGATCTTGCAGACCCAGTTGCCTTTACCTCACTTGGGTCTCAAGCTGCTGGCACCAGACAGGGAACCCACGTGCATGAAAGCAGCGCTGCCGAAGTCACCACAGTCAGTCTCTGTTATGAAAGGCTGGCCCTCTATGAACTGCCACTTTTCTGCACACCTGTGAGGAGCTACCAATTACCATTGCGTGATCGCCAGTTCCCAAAGAAATTCTGCGCCAGGGTGCGAGTGTGCACCCTGTGGCCAGTTTCTCGGCTGGAATTCCCTGTCATTCGCAAGGTGGAGTTTGGGGTGCGGGCAGGAGCTTACCATCGGCCGCGGTTCCAGCTCCTGCCTCCTCAGTGAGACTTACGTCCACATTTTCCCCTCTCCCCTCTGCCGTTACTAGCGACGCCAGTACGCACAACATTGGTTCAAAAATGGCTCTGAGCACTATGGGACTCAACTTCTGAGGTCATCAGTCCCCCAGAACTTAGAAGTACTTAAACCTAACTAACCTAAAGACAACCCACACATCCATGCCGGAGGCAGGATTCGAACCTGCGAACGTAGCGGTCTCGCGGTTCCAGACTGTAGCGCCTAGAACCGCACGGCCACTCCGGCCGGCTATTAGGTTTACTATACGATTTGTCTGCCTACTCGTAACATTTTGATTTCATTTTGTTTATGAATAACAATGTCCAGAAAGTCATAGAGTTTTTCTGACTGCACTGAATGGCTAAAACATTGAAGGTAATGATGTGAGACTTGTTCGAATAAAGAAAGTCTGGCATTAATCTCTCTTTACAAACTTCTTCCTAAAATGAGGCGTGATCCAAGTCTGACTGAGAGGATCATTCATTATCTCGCCCCTCAGAACCCTTCACCCATAGAGTGAAATATGAACTAATCCCATTCAGCGTATGTTACGCCTTGACCATAAACAAAGCACAACGCCAGACACTGCGTGTTGTAGACATGAATTTTAGTGTCAGCAGCTTTTTGATCAGCGAGCTACATGTGACCCTCTTCCATGTCAGTGAATCAAACAAGCTTTTCGTTCATGCTCCATTAATTCTTTTTCAATCATTGAATGCAAGGAAGCTTCGTAAGTTAAAAATGAGTTCCACTCATAAAAATTCTTGGGCGCAGTCATAAATAAACACTCAGGCAACGCTAGATTTCTCAGCTAATCTCTACATTTATTTCTCCTATGTTTGTAATATTGTTATGTGATATAGACCTCAAATTAATAAATGTACGCGTCCAGTGTGGCCGAGAGTTTCTAGGCGCTTCAGTTTGGAACCGCGCGACCGCTACGGTCGCAGGTTCGAATCCTGCCTCGTGCATGGATGTGTCTGATGTCCTTAGGTTAGTTAGGTTTAAGTAGTTCTAAATTATAGGGAACTTATGACCTCAGATGTCAAGTCCCATAGTGCTCAGAGCCATTTGAACCATTTGAATAAATGTACTTTCCGTCCCGCTGTAAGGTATTGTACTACTATAAGAAATAAAATGCTTAGGTTATAAAGTTATAATATGTATACGGAATGTCGTATAAAGAGGATTTAATTGGGAAGGTCACTGCCATGCTGGGGGTAGTGGCTATTCTACTGTAATTTAGTGTAGCTGTTACTATATATTGATTGAACGAAGAATCTCAGACCGACGTGTAAATACTCGTGAAAAGATTGTTCTAACAGACATTTAATAGCCCACCTCTTTTTTGGCTGATGCAGGATGTTCCTTGCTATTTCTTCAAATGAGTTCAAACCAATAATACACTTGAGCTCGCTCCAGATGCTTACTCCTAGCTATTTTATGGTACTTAATGCTTCCATTGGTAGTGTAAAACATCAGTGCTGGAAACTCTTAATTATTTTTAAGTAGGATAAGTCTTTAGCATCCTCTGATCATAGAGTAGCATCTTTCTCTCCACTGGGAGAGGTGGCTGCCTAGTGCTGGGCAGTCAGGCAGTAGTCTCCTCCTCGTGATTTTAAATAAAAGAAGGATTTCTCTCCTATCGTGACTGTAATTGTTTACAGTGTACATTTAGCGATATCATGTGTATGTGGAATATTTTTTTGTATAAGTCAGCCAAGGACAGTGTTACAGTGGTGTTACACATTATTAATAGAGGGTACATATTATTGTTGCACAGTGGAATTGCTTTACTCGAGATTTGAGCATTTGATAATAATCATACCGTGATACTTAGTTATTTTGTTCAAGTATTGTGCTGGAGTAATGGTTAAACGTTTAAAATCATGTTTTGCACTGATATTTTAGAACCAAGGTGTGAGTATTCTAAAAAAAAAAAAACGGTCAGTTTATAGCAAACAGCAGTCGGTGAGGGCAGTGCTTATATCAAATGTCATGTCATCATTTTAAATAGTATTTTAGTCACACATTGTAATACCCAAGTACCTCCCTAAGTAACCATGGTAATATTTACTGACGTTTTCTAAGCAGGATACCCCTGTTGCTTGCCCTCACTGCCGAGTCCAGAGTAAGACTGAGGAGGATGTAGTAATAAATGAGGAGAGCAGAGATTTGCAATAAATTATTTTTTATAAAAATAAGTACACTCTGTCCCCAGCTCGTGGTCGTAAGGTAGCGTTCTCGCTTCCCGGGTTCGATTCCCGGCGGGGTCAGGGATTTTCTCTGCCTCGTGATGACTGGCTGTTGTGTGATGTCCTTAGGTTAGTTAGGTTTAAGTAGTTCTAAGTTCTAGGTGACTGATGACCATAGATGTTAAGTCCCATAGTGCTCAGAGCCATTTTTGAAGTACACTCTGATCCCAAAGAAACATGTTCCTTTCACTGTGGCATACAGAGCTCAACTGATAAGATTTTTGTTAAGGAACGGTAAGACGGAATGAGTGACTGCTTCTTCCTGGCCAATAGAGGTATGACCTTTAATATGTGATCCAGGACTCTCACAATGGTTTGATAAGTTCACCACACGTCAGGGTAGCCTTTGTACTCGTTGGACAATTGTGGTTCAGTGACCTTCATTCACAATTGCCCAGTGAATGGCAGCTTTCGCGGTCGTAGTGGCACCAATGTCACAAGCTACATAACGCAATTCCCCAGGATCCACGGGATAAGGGTGGCCCTGGAAATGACAAGTGCAGCTGCTACACAGTTCCAGAAGTGGCCTTGTATTTGGGCTCATACTCGCTCTGAATCTCAGTGACCCTGACATGGGTTGTTACTGGCATTATATGCCAGTGACCTTGAACCTGGGCATGTCCTGGTACTGCTACACTACCGTAACATATCAGTACACAGACAAGATGTACCATAGCACGAAAGGACTGAACAATGTGTGACAGTGGGGGAGCAGATTGCTTAGTGTCGTTGCACTCTTTATGAGATGCTATGAGGAGTCCTTGGTGCACAACTTCACCAGGGTAATGCAACACATCGACTTAGTGGCATCACGTAGAATCAAAAAGTGTGTCAACCTAGCAATGCTGTGTAAGAGTGAGCACTTTCCTCTCTGGCGCCTGTACCCAATTAACAAAACGACTATTCAGATTACATCTTCAGCTGGCTAACCAGTTCAATTCAAATGTTCGAATGTGTGTAAAATCTTATGGTACTTATCTGCTAAGGTCATCAGTCCCTAAGCTTACACACTACTTAACCCAAATTACCCTAAAGACTGCCCAAGGGCGGGCTCGAACCTCCACCGGGACCAGCCGCACAGTCCATGACTGCAGCCTTCGAGACCGCTCGGCTAATCCCGCGCAGCAACCAGTTCAGTTTCTGGACATGCGCATGGACTGGTGGTGTCTCCTGTACCAAGCGGATCTCACCCAAAGTAGGGTCACCTGACGCCAGAATTATACCGCGAATGTCAATCAAAGAGACTACCGTTTCACGGTTCCTGCAAAACCATCATTTACCTCACTGCCAAGCAACTCGATGAGGACTCGGTTTCACTTATTAAGAAATGCTTAAATTTTGCTCTTACTCCTACGTCTACACATGTCAGGGGGATTATCAGCGCACTGCGACTGCCAGTTTCACGGCTTCCACATAAAACAGCTCCAGGAGTACGTCGGGAAACCTCTCGTACTCTCACGTGAACAGAAACTACAAAACCGAACATTCTAACAGGGAAAGAGTGGTCATACGAGAGCTAAGAAAAGATTCTGATATCGTGGTCTTTCGAGCCGACAAAGGCTCTCATGGAGAAAAAGCGAGACCCGCTAAAAGATAGAGCATATCAGAAGGTCGACACTGATTCTACCAAGAGAGAGCAGAGGAACACCATGGCGCTTCTACACTATGGACCTTGTCAGAGGATCCGGTGTGCCGGACAAAGTTGTTAAGAGGCTATGGCAGACAGCACTATTTCCAACAAGACTGTGGACTTCTGAAGATTCACAAACTCCCCATCGTTAGCAACATTGGTGCCCTGACATACTCACTGGCTAAATATCTCAAGGATCTGCTTAGCCCTTATACAGGAAAATGTCCACATCATATTCGCAATCCAGTGGCTTTCGAAAAATGGCTCTGAGCACTATGCGACTTAACTTCTGAGGTCATCAGTCGCCTAGAACTTAGAACTAATTAAACCTAACTAACCTAAGGAAATCACACAACCATGCCCGAGGCAGCATTCGAACCTGCGACCGTAGCGGTCGCTCGGCTCCAGACTGTAGCGCCCAGAACCGCACGGCCACTCCGGCCGGCCCAGTGGCTTTGTTTGGCGCCTTAACCACTTCAAGGTTTTAAAGATTCTGACATCCCTGTGAGCTTCAGCGTTGTCTCTTTTTTCACCAGAGCTCCTCTATAAGACTCTTTGGATCTTACTGTCCATAAATGTGGCACAGAGACGACCACCCGTCTTAGACGCGTCTTGACGTCGACGTATTTTCTTTTCGGCGGCAATTCCTGCGAGCAGACAGAAGAATTGGGGTCGGGGTCCACTTTCAGCAGTAGATGCTAACATATATGGAACATTTTCAGGAAGAGGCTCTGGAATCAGCCCAATGCAAATCTGTTTTTTCCGGTATATCAGCAATATTTTCGTCATATGGCAACATGGAGGTGACAAGCCGAATAATTTCCTCGTACATGTCAGTTCCACTCATAAGAATATCAATTTCACCAAGGAAGTCGAAGTGCATGGAGTACTACACTTTTTAGATGTCCAGGTACAACGAATAATGGGCGGCATCTTGGACCGCAGCGTGAAGCATAACAACCAGCCTGTACTTATATGCAGACAGCTGCTACCACCTAGCAGAGAAAGTTATGTATTCCAGACATTGGTATAGATGGCTCCTACCATCTCCGAAAATGAGAACGGTATTCTGGGAGAACGGCCACACAGAATGGGCAAATTCGGAGAGCAGTACGTCCGACAATATCTGAACAACCGGTGGAAACAAGAGGAACGTCTGGAGGATGTGGACATTGTGTTTATTCCATTTCATGGTGCATTATACGAAAAGATAGGACGAATTGTTCAGAAATGCTAAGTGAAGATTGTGTTCCACCCACCACCCACCCAAACGGGTACTGCTCGCTAGCGTCAAGGACGATCTCGGACAAAGAATTCCAGGATCTATCAGATGCGTGGACAACTTGGCGTGACATAATTAAGTCACATGGTGTGTACTGCCGAAGATCGTAATCGAAAACAACACTGCCACCACATATTCCAGTGGTCTAATACGTAGGCAGTCATGGAATTTTGCGCGTCGAAACTACCATGCTACGGGTTATGACTCTACTAATGTTCTGACATAAAAGTCTAACTTCTGGAGCTGTGTTATTAAAGAATATTTCCGCTGCCTGCTCGTTGTCGGTGTTATTTATGTCCTTCAGTCCGGCTTCGATTCCCTGCGCTGACGGTCCGATTGCCGCCGCTGATATTCCGACTGCGAGCGCCGACGCGCCGATTGCAGCCGCCGACAATCTGTTTGCGGTCGCCGACCCAGGTCTGCGCCGTCCCCGGCGTCGCACCGGGTGGTGGAAGATGCAAAATCCCACGGAGTGTCCCCGGCGGCCGTCGTGGAAAGATCTTGTGTTCGCTTGAGCCGGCCGGAGTGGCCGTGCGGTTATAGGCGCTACAGTCTGGAGCCGAGCGACCGTTACGATCGCAGATTCGAATCGTGCCTCGAGCATGGATGTGTGTGATGTCATTAGGTTAGTTAGGTTTAATTAGTTCTAAGTTCTAGGCGACTGATGACCTCAGAAGTTAAGTCGCATAGTGCTCAGAGCCATTTCAACTATTTTTTTGTTCGCTTGAGGTGACACTCCGTGATGGAGCTAAGTAAGGGTTTCCATGCCATGCTCAGTTGCAAACCTGTGTCTCGGTTTCGAGATTGTCCGTTATGCGAATTTCAATGGCCTCCTTGAAGATGCTGTCCCAGTAGAAGCTGGTGGGGGCCAGAATACTGGTCTGAATATTTCGCGTTGTGTCCAGTTTCCAAGCAGTGTTCTGCCATTGCCGATTTGTTGGGATGGCCTAGGTGCATGTAGCTTTCGTGTTCTTTGCAGCGGTCGTCCACTGTTCGGATCTTTTGACCGATGCAGGATTTGCTGCAACCACATGGTTGCGTCGTCTGAAGGCTGTTTGGATCTGTCGGTTGCTGTTCCCGTTCTTGCGGAACACATTTCTTAGGTGTTTAAGTTCTTTGTGCAGATCTTGTTCATCCGATATCGAGTATGCCCTATGAGCTAGTGTGCTGAGCATCCCGTTGAGTTGTGCAGGATGGTGGGAACTCGAGGCATGTAATATAAATTCGTATGCCTAGGCTTGCGGTACACGCTATGAAGCAGTGTGCCATTACATCTCTGCTCTACAAGTACATCAAGAAAGGGCAATTTGTCTTCCTTCTCGATTTCTATGGTGAACCGTATGTTGTCGTGGACGGAATTTAGATGTTCTCAAAATGTCTGCATATGATCGGGTCCATGGGACCAGATGACAAACGTGTCGTCCACGTATCGGAAAAACACACAGGTTTCCGTTCGGCGACTTGTAGCCACTCCTCTTCGAAACTCTCCATAAATAAGTCGGCTACCACTGGTGAGAGAGGGCTCCCCATAGCCAAACCATCCGTCTGTTCATATTATTGGCCGTTGAAGACGAAGTAGGTGGATGTAAGTACGTGCCGGAAAAGTTGTGTCAACTCGGAACCAAATTTCTCACTGATAAGGTGGATCGAATCTTCTAGCGGGACCGTTGTGAAGAGTGACACGACATCAAAGCTGACCATGATGTCGGTTTCTCGTAGGGCCAGCTCTTTAAGACGATGAATGAAGTCCGTTGAGTTCCGAATATGATGTTCCCACTTTCCCACATACGGTCTGAGCAGGCCTGCCAGGTATTGTGCGAGAGGGTACGTGTGTGCCCCTATGTTGCTGACAATGGAGCGCATCCCTTCCTTATGTGTGTTAGGGAGGCCGTATATTCTCGGAGCTACTGCGGAGCGCTGTCGAAGTCTCTTGATATCCTTCTTCTCAACTGCGCCACTTTTCAGTGGGGTGGCAGTGCTTAATTGTATCCTGTTGGTCGGATCCGTCTTGATCTTCCAGTATACCGGGTCGTCAAGTAGTTGGTGCATCTTCTGTTCATAGTCCTGTCTGTTCAGAACGACTGTGGTGTTTTCTTTGTTGGCAGGCAGGACGATGGTCTCTTTGTCTTCCCTGAGGGGCCGAAGCGCCACTCTTTCTCCCCGTGAGATGATGCTGATAGTCGGTTTCGCCTTGAAGAGAATCCGACATGTTTCTCTCCTGACTTCTTCAGCCTCGTCCTCGGTTAAGCCCCGGACCGCCTGTTCCACTGCAGAGAGTGGAGGGGATGAGAGCTGGCGTCGGTGCGAAGTTGAGTCCCTTTCCGAGTATGGAAATGTCAACGTCGTCCAATGGCTTTCCATTGAGGTTAATCACGGTTCGTTTCATCGGCTCCGTCTCTTCATGTTGTTTGCCTGGTAGCACTGATAACTTGTCAGTCTGTTTGTCTGTGGATTACAGGTGCGTCAGGTCAGCCTGGGCCCATGTGACGCCATCCACCCATTCCCAGGAAGGGTCTTGAAGTGTGGAGGCTAATTGTAGGTGAACGTGCAACAGTTCTTTGGCATTCTTGTCGAGTTGTTGCCGATTGCAGTCACTCCTCTCCCTGACAAACGCCAGGCTGGCTCGTTTCTTGATCCAATTTGCCGCGGGCGTGTATACATGGTGCACCATTTTGGCAAACATGGGAATCGTGTTCTTCTCCCTACACCTTAGTAAAAAAGCGAGTAAACTCAGCAGATGTCCTTTCTGGTTCCGAAGCTTGTCTAGTTTCTTCACCAGGTGGTACATATGCTCCCTGTAGAGGTAGTTGATATGTGATCGGAGGCTTTCCCGGCGTATGTGTTCTTTCCAGGGCTCTTTTCCAAGGCTCTCAGGTGTCTATCTGGATGCGATCGTTGAAGTCCCACGATATTTCGACGAATAACCTTTCCGACATCATCAGGTGGTTCTGGTGGAATTATCTGCCTGCTCTCTCTCATCTTTTACTTTCGCCTCCTCGGGGAAGTGTATGGAGGAGTTTATAGCCTGTTGGGTTTTACTCCACAATGTATGTTGTGTGTGTGTGATTTTCTTGGATAGTTTTGACTGTCTGTGTGTTGTGGTGGTGTTCTGATGGTGTCTAGTACGTGAGTACTTGTCTGAGGTTGACGAGATGTTGGGTATTTTAAGGATTAAGGATTGGTATTTAGACTTGGAGATTTTGGGATTTTTCTCTTCGACCTAGTCGTCGAAGATCGTCATAGGGCGTTTGTGCTTATCACGGGACATGTCATACCGACCTAGGGAGTGGATGAGGTTATTTCCAGACCTGGAAGAACTCTCGTAGAAACCCCTTGCAGATATTGGAATCTTTCTTTGAGTAGGGGGATTTCGGCAGTGGCGTGCAGATCGTTGATAGGGTACCCCATGGGTAGATGCAGTGCCCTCTTGAGGGCACGGTTCTGCAGCCTCTGGAGTTTGTCCAGGTGCTGCTTCGCCGCATATCCCCAGAGAGGGCACCCGTACTCCATTACTGGGAGTATAAGTGCCTGATAGACATTTACTCCTACAGATCAGGGAAGGGTGCTGGTCGTGTTGAGAACTGGGTATAGGATGGACATTCTGGCGCAGACCTTCCTGTGGACCTCGTCTATGTGGGGTTTTCAATTTAGTCTCGAGTCCAAGCTTACGTTGAGATACTTGGCGGATCTGCGCCAGGGGAGTCGGGATCCACGTAGGCGCAGATGAAGGGCAGCACGTTGATGGGGTCCCAAGCCTCCAGGTGATCAGCATAGCCTGTGTCATTCCAGGGTTTATGGTGATGTGCCAGCGACAGTCCCAGGTTTCTGTGTTGTCCAAAACCCTTTGTAGCCTACGAATAACTAGGTGCTTATTCGCATTACGAGTGTAAAAGGCTGTGTGGTCTGCGTACTGTCCAGTGTGCACCAGGGGGGCTGTCGGAGAGTCTACAGTTTTCACACTGTACAAAACGGGCTACAGGACGGAGCCTTGGTACCCTGCCGTGTGGTTTTTCCCACACAGCGCGCGTCTGCGGGTCCATGTGTTTTATTGTGCAAGTCCTAGTGTCGTGGAGTTAGGGGCATTTTCTGCAGTGCACGGGCATCTGACACATAGTCGCCCATTGCCAGATGCCCACAATGAATTGACACTGCGGTCAACAGAAGAGGTGCCAGCAACACAAGTCCCTGAGCTGAACCTTGCATGCTGAGATAACTTTTTGGCAGAAGGGGGCGAGGTGACGCTGGGTTCAAGAATCGAGTCTGGGTGCAGACCGCAGAGAGAGAGCGCGTGGTTGGACCGACGGAGTGGGGTAGCAGATCTAAGTCCTGCACCACGTCCTAGATGATCAGTTGCGTATTTTATCTCCTAATTGTTTGGGTGGTGCGTGTGAGTCGACCAAGGTTCGGCAGAAGTGGGTGCAAGCTGCTTGCAACACTTGCAAACTCAAAACATGATTAACTCAAAGGGCAATTCTACGACTTGTAGGAGCACAGAACAACAGAATGACATTGGCTGTGACAATCATTCACGCTGCACGGTGAAAATGGGTGAAGTCTACTTGTTGTTGTTGTCGCTGTTGTTGTTGTGGTGGCGGTCTTCAGTCCAGATACTGGTTTGATGCAGCTATCCATGTTACTCTATCCTGTGCAAGCTTCTTCATCCCCCAGTACCTATTGCAACCTACATCCTTCTGAATCTGTTTAGTGTATTCATTTCTTGGTTTCTTTCTACGATTTTTACCCTCCACACTGCCCTCTAATACTAAAGTGGTGATCCCATGATGCCTTAGAATACGCCCTACCAACCGATCCCTTCTTCTAGTAAAGATATGCCACGAATTTCTCTTCTCTCCAATTCTATTCAATACCTCATTAGTTATGTGATCAACCCAGCATCCTACTGTAGCACCACATTTCGAAAGCTTCTATTCTCTTCTTGTCCAAACTATTTATCATCCACGTTTCACTTCCATACATGGCTACACTCCATACAAATACTTTCAGAAACGACTTCCTGACACTTAAATCTATACTCGATGTTAACAAATTTCTCTTCTTCAGAAACGCTTTCCTTGCCATTGTCTGTCTACATTTTATATCCACTCTACTTCGACCATCCTCAGTCATCAGTTATCACTTGGAGTCTACTAGACACAGGTGTCTTTTATGTTATTTACAAAGTAATATAGGTGATGTAGGTTATTTACAGTCTTTTGGGTTGTTATAAAAGTCTTATTTAGGCCTAAGGGTTTCGCTTCATTTTAAAACAACTTCAGTTTTCAGCGTAGCGATGTAGTTGTTCTTACAAATCGGTTTGCCAAGATCGTAAACAGTTCTCGCGTTTTAAATTACTAATAATAAACAATATTAGATTACTTTTATTTCTCACGTTTTCTGTGTCTTACTTCATTCAAAACGTTGTTCTACACATAAGTGTACACTTCTAGTAGACTGCTCTTCACAGACACCAAATATATTTTAGCTTTCGTGTGTGTGTGTGTCTGGGTGTGTGTGTCTGTGTGAGAGGAGATCACATATTACAACTTCTGTGTGCTCAAATTTTTACTTAAGCCTATTTCATTGAGGCGCTATGCTGGGTGATAATGAATGCTTTTAGCAACTGGTATAAGTGATAATGTTCTTTTAGATGCTAATAGTTGTCAGGTCATTATTTTTGTGTGTCTTTTTTGTGATTGCCTTTTGAACTCGAAAATTTTCTTCAACACATATCAAAAAAAGTTTTGCGTCACCTCGTTTACGAGAGTTCCGGAACCTGTACAGAAAATTGTAATAGAGGTGAACATTAACATCATTTCCGCCCTTTTTATTGCTCATGAGAAACACACATTGCACATTTTCCACCATACAGCGAGACCTTCTGAGGTGGTGGTCCAGATTGCTGTACACACTGGTACTTCTAATACTTAGTAGCACGACCTCTTGCGTTGATACACGCCTGCATGCGTCGTGGAACACTATCCACAAGTTCATCAATGCACTGTTGGTCCACATTGTCCCATTCCTCAATTGCGATTTGGCGTAGATCCCTCAGAATGGTTTGTGGGTCACGTCGTCCATAAACATTCCTTTCCAATCTATCCCAGGAATGTCGACAGGGTTCATGTCTGGTGAACATGCTGGCCACTCTAGTCTAGCAGTTTCGATATCTTGAAGCAAGTCATTCACAAGATGTGCACAATGTGGGAGCGAATTGCCATCCATGGAGACGAATGCTTCACCAATATGTTGCCCATAGGGTTGCACTATCGGTCGGAAGATGGCATTAACGTATCATACAACTATTACGGCCGCTTCCATGGCCACCAACGGCGTGCGTCGGCGCTACATAATACCACCCCAAAACAGCAGGGGACCTCCACCTTGCTACACTCGCTGGTCAGCGTGTCTAAGCCGTTCAGCCTGACTGGCTCCGATTATTGTCTGGTAGAAGGCACATGCGACACTCATTGTTGAAGGGATCCTGAGTGGTCCATTCGGCATGTTGTTGGGCCCATCTGTACCGCGCTGCAAGGTGTCGTGGTTGCAAAGATGGACCTCGCCATTGACGTCAGGAGTGAATTTGCGCATCATGCAGCCTAGTTTCAGTCGTAACACGACGTCCTGTGGCTGCACGAAAAGCATTTTCAATGTGGTGGCGCTGTTGTCAAGGTTCCTCCTTGTCATAATACGTAGATAGCGGTCATCGACTGCTGTAGTAGCCATTCGGCGGCCTGAGCGATGATTATCATCGACACTTCCTGTCTCTCTGTATCTCCTCCATGTCCGAGCAACATCTCTTTGGTTTCCTCCCAGAGGCCTGGGCTCTAGAGAGCCCATCCTGTCTCAAAGTAACAGTGTAGACACGATCGAACAGCGGTATTGACCGTCTAGACCTGGTTGAACTACAGACAACATGAGCCGTGTACCTCCTTCCAAGTGGAATAACTGGAACTGATCAGCTGTCGGACTCCGTCTAATAGGCACTGCTCATTCATGGTTGTTTATATCTTTGAGTGGGTTTAGTGACATCTCTGAACAGTCAAAGGGACTGTGTCTGTGCTACAACATCCACAGTCATCGTCCATCTTCAGGAGTTCTGGGAAACGGGGTGATGGAAAACCTTGATGTACACATCGATATGCCTATTACCCAGTAGCACATCCTCTTGCATTGATGCTTGCCTGTATTTGTCATAGCATACTATCCAGAAGTTCATCAATGCACTGTTGATCCAGATTACCCCGCTCCTCAACGGCGTATCGTACAGCCGTTACGGCACCTTTCATGACCACCAGCGGCGAACGTCGACCCCACATAATGCCACCCCAAAACAGCGGTGAACCTCCGTCTATTAGGCGTTGCTCATGCATGGGTGTTTACATGTTTGAGCGGGTTTAGTGACATCCCTGTACAGTCAATGGGACTGTGTCTGTGATACAATATCCACAGTCTACATCTATCTTCAGGAGTTCTGGGAACTGGGGTGATGCAGAACTTATTTTGATGTACACACCGGTACCTCTAATACCCAGTAGCACGTCCCCTTGCATTGATGCATGTTTCTCGTGAGAGAATATTACTTTTATGTTCCTATATTCCGAAATAATTGTCGTAGAGGAATGTGACTATAATGTAAGCTAAATAATTGTTTAACGCTACAGTAGTGAAGCCGTAGTCACAGTACATAACATTTTTTCTTGAGAAAAGGGTTACATTACCGGTTTCAAATGTTTTACATTCGAAAATGGCGACATTTTTCGTTAAAATCGGTAATGTAATATCTTTTTTAAAGAAAAATTACATGTACTGTGAATATGGCTTCACTACTGTAGCGCCAAATAAACATTTAAATTATTTTTATGTCTTCATTCAGTGTAGTAACTCCAGAGCTACAGAATACTCAGTTACTGCAAAGAAGGTGGTACTGAGTGATATTTTGTAGAACACAGCAATTTCCAGCAGAGAGTCCTAACATATTGTTTCATTATGATTAAAACAGATTAATATCTTGCCATGTCAGTAAACTGACACACCTTTAGGACCAGAACGAAACAAAAAATAAGGATGACAGGTCTGAAATGCAGAAACTTATCGCTTTTGCACGCTACCCTTTCCTAACAGCAGTTTTTATTTTTGTAGCTAAGACGTTGATTAGTGTAGTATCAATTTTTCACATATGATACTTACCACACTGCTATATAAACAATGCCGTTTGATAAACATACTTTGGGTTTTCGAATTTTTTTCTATGTGTCATTAACCTAGGTTTCTTGGCAAGTAAAGAACACATGGAGTTTGAAAGACGTCTGCTCTTCTCTGACACAATATGGTATATATATATATATATATATATATATATATATATATATATATATATATATATATATATATATACAGGTGTATGCCTGTTTCGATTAAAATCGATTCTTCATTGTCAAACAAACGTTGAAAGTAAGATACATGTTTAGAAGAATTGAGAGACATTTAGCGTTACTTTAGCTTTCTGAGAAACTAAAATGTGGGCAGAACTAGGAGTGACAAGCACATTCGATAACGAGTGAAGCTTAATTTCCTAAAGTGACGAGAGATCGTTTCTCCATTAAAATGATTAAGCACTGAAGAATGCAGACGCCGTCCTCATTGTAGTTAATGTGGGCCTTGGACACAGTCTACTATAACTGTTGTTGTTCTGTAACTCACATTGTTGTAAAGACAGTGATTAATATCTACAGACTTACGTTTGTGATTTACGGGCACGTGATCAGAGTGACAATATAAAATGTTATTAGTTTTTTATCAGTAGATATTTGGAAAAAAAATCGCTGCGTTTCGACGTAGAGGGCCAGCTCTTCATTAGGACCCTCTGCCTTCCTGCAGAACTGCTTCAGTACGTAACTGATAATTTTTTCTCCAAAGAGTATGTCAGACAGTCACATTATAATGATCGTAGCTTCAGAAGCGCCATCAGACCTCTGTATGTCGTGAGCCAGATTTTTGGCCTGGCTCCAGTAAGTTGTTCAGTAACTGCCACGTTCCCCTGCAATATACAGCTGAGGCAGATCATCCACTTCCTAATATCCATATCGTGGCTCGCAATGGTCGTTGCAGCAGGAGTACTCTGCTTTAATGGGGAAGGGCATGATTATATCAAAAAAGAACATCTACCAGGAATCTACAATTTACATACGGCAGTTATGTGACTCAGTTGGTTAGAACCAGCGACGATTTTGTTATCTTCCAAGATAACGGGAAAGCAGTATCTTATAGATATTATCAATCACTTGGAGGAGGTTGATACTTTGTTAACTCATCATGATTATGTGTTTATGACAAATGTTGGCAGAAGAACGAGGTTTGTGGCTATTATTTTGTTGTGCTTGTCCATAATATTTAGTCTGGGGACTGCAGTGTACATTTCAGCTGGAGTTAAGATGGGTCACTGCAGGGATATGATTTACTTATGCCTGACGGCCTACTCCCTGCTGTGTCATGTGCAGTTCCTGGGGGCAGTGCTGACTATAAGAGACCTGCTGGGCGCTGTCTACGAGCTGATGTTGAGGGTAGTCCAGCCACTGGTCGTCTCGGAGGCAGACCTGGATGAGAGACTGACTCGAGCAACACCACCTGCTGCGTCCGCGCCAATTGGGGACGCCTTGCGAAGATTTCAGCACGCCAGAATTGTGCTGCACAGGATTGGCCGCCTCTACTCGCAGCACTTTGGCCCCGCGCTGCTGCTCGCTGTCATTTACAACGCTGTCGTCATAGTCTGTTTAACGCCATTACAGTAGTGGCTGGAGGGTTTTGGATTCCGCCAGATGCTAAATTAGCACTACTGACCCCACTGTCTCTTTTTCTGGTATTATGTGTCGGCCACATTCTGATCGCATGCTGGGCAAGCTCTTCTGCAGTGGAGAGAGCTGTTACCACTGGACACAGGTTGGCGAATATGAGATTGCTGTTACGAACATCAGCTGCTGTAGATGTCTTTGGACTTCCTCTGTTTTCGGTTTTTTTGACATCAGCCTACACTTCTTTGGATCTGTCATAACAGCTTCCTTAGCCTACTTAGTGGTAGTGAGACAGCTCTCTCCATTGTAAGTACAGTTATAAACAAAGTAACTCACTTTTTATAGTCAGCTTTCCTTTTGAAGGAGATTGAGGTTTAAGTGTATTAAGGTTCTAAAGTACGTGCAAAGTAACAGATACAAGGTATCAATTTTTTATGCAATGAGTAATTTCCTTACTGAATAAAGATATATCATCTTCATGTGTGTACACAAATATAAACTTACTTGATTAATTTCAGCTCACAGTAGGTTAAATGTAACCGCTACCTAAGCATTTTTAAATTTTCAGTTCTGTTACTATGATGCACTCAGATGTAAATAATCACTACAACTAACTTCTACATTCAGTGGAAGATACGATGCTGTATTTAATGGCAACTCAAAATAAATGCATTACCCTGAGACTTCATTTAACAATAACATTTTTGTTATAACCAAGCATTTTTGAAAATATTTTTATGCACAAGGCAGCTGGCATACAAGACACCAGTTTTGTTACCACAGCCTTATAAATGAAAATATGCAAATATTTTGGCACCAGTTATGGAAATGAAAAGATCTGCTTTCCACACTTTCGCCAATCAGTTAACAGTCCAGTTCTAAATATTGTCGTTCAGGTAATTTGACGAGTCATGTGAAGAAGAGTGAACATTAATCTCTCCGAGATAACTAGTTTACCCTTGTCCGACACTGTTGGCACTATCTACTTTTATTTCATCACGTCATATGTTGATTCGGTGAACATCGAAAAATGTTCCAGTTATTGGCACATGTAAAAGGCTTGAGTAATTGTCTAAATTTTCCATAAATATATAAGTTCATAGTACATATTTATTAACACAACTGAAATTCAATTAAATAATACATGAGTTTAGAAGTGGTGCCACTTGTAACTACAGAACTATAGTTGCTAGTGTACAAGGTGACATAAAGAACATCTTTAGGATACGAAAGACTCTGGAAGTGTATCATGGAACATTTTAATGACTTTAATCGTAGAGTGTTATATTATTTTGATTTGAAACGTTTGAAGTAGAGATGTCTTTATGAATACAAAAACATATGCGATACTATAAAAGCAAAATAAACCAAGCAAATGAAATCTGTGACTGAAATTCAATATAAAACGAAGGTTATTTATCTTTAGGATCTATGATAGGCTATAACAGAAGGTTTTATGAATTATGTATATTACTCATTTTCAACTTTACATGTAAAATATCCTCCCATTTACTAAGATAAAAAACATTAATCGAATATTTTTTAAATCTTTCAAACGCATATAATGGCTATTAAATTATCTGTGGGCGGTTGTTATTTAATCAAATACTGTATATAATGTAAGATATTTTAAAAAATTCTAAAGCAGAATATCAGCTATTAACTCTAACATTGTTGATCAGTTTATCCTTACTTAGTAGTAATACTATAAGAATGGGTAGTAGTTAGTGGCCTGAGGCATCAAGGAATAATTAATTTGGTAATGGAGAGAAATATGTAAGTGGAAGGTGAGCAGGTGTATTGACTGTATAGGAAGGCAAAGGGATCTCCCAAGCAAGCAGGTTGAAGTTAATGTAGGGTGCAGCAATTTCACAGAGGTGTGGAGGCATTTAAAATACAGAAGAGCATGAAGAGCTACCTTAGACCAATTTTCAGAATGAAGATCACAACAAAAGTAACATGTATTGTTTATCTGTGAGTAACTGAATAAAAGCAACAATCATTTTTCCAGGTGGATTTCACCTTAAGTCGTTGCCGCATCTTGAGTGGCTCGAAATACAAATTTTCGGTAAATACTGTACTTTGAACTTAGACTGCATGTTGATCCATTGTAGCTCTTAGCTATAAACAGACCGACACATGGCACACACTTACTCAGTACTTACAAAGCGTTGTTCACATATATGTTTCTGTTCTGCAAGGGACACTATCTTTCTCCAACAACAATAAACTGCATACCTTTGCATCATGTTCTCTGTTTGTTTCGAACAGCATTATCAAATTAAAAAGTTCTGTGTGTGTGTGTGTGTGTGTGTGTGTGTGTGTGTGAGGGGGGGGGAGCGGGAAGGCATTTTATTGTGTATGTTTTACGTGTATATTTGAAGGCTGGCTAATTTTAGTTGTAATTTGTTGTTTCTGAGTGTTCTGTCACTTGTTAGTTGCTTGCTGCTTCCTGTGGCATGTACTTTCTGGCAAATATCTTGCTTTGGAAATAAGATATTTGTTTCAGCTATTTATGCCGGCAATATTTATGGATGGACAGTGTGAGTTTGAGACATACTGGTCATCGCATATCTTATGCAATGCTTAGCGTCAACAGAGAACTTTGATTAGTCTTATCATTATAAACAAAGCGATTTATTTAAACTGAAACTGCGTATACCTGTCAGACAGAGCTGTCCTAGATTAGCCTAGTGGTACGTTCGATTTAATAATATGTACTAACAAAGGATGAAAAATACAGAGCATTCCGTACTCCAAGAGCAACTAAGTAGTGCTGCCTGCCGCTGGTAGCGGAGAGGGATGGGCTGCCTCTCGAGAAGGGGCAGACGTGGAACTGGCGTGGTTATCACTGCCTCTGTTCATATATGCAGTGAAACCAAGCACCACGCTAGCAATCAGAGACCACTTTGTCCAGATGGTCATATCAAATCTCAGTGAGAGGAAAAAGCATTTTGTTTTTAATGAGAAACACACATACGTTTTCGTTCACACTGGATCTCAGATGATCGGAAAATAATGTCATTTCTGCGCATGTCGATAATTGTTTGTCATGTATCACCTCAATGAGTAATTCAAACCTGTGCCAAAACATTTCCAGGTTAGAGTAACTTGTTGACTCATAACAACTAAATCTTAATTTTTTTTTTTTTGCACTTTATGGTAAAATGGCCTGCCAAATATCAGAAGAGATACATATCCGTCATCATCCCCTTTTTGAATTTCGCAAAGGTAGTGGCTCTCTCTGAATGAATCGCCACGAAGTACATCTAGGCAAGGTTTACACACCAAAGCCGCTTTTGTGTGTTGGTGTAGTATTTACAGGATCATTCATTTTGAAGTGCTGAAACCTGGACAAACCGTGAATGCAGACCTTTACTGTAAACAACTTTTTTCGACTAAATCAATCTGTAATTCGAAAGTGCCCAGCGATTGTCGGCAGAAAAGACATTATTCTGCAACACGATACTGCAAGACCATACCGCGCATACCTGGAAAAAATTAATGAATTGAGATAAGAAGTATTGTCTTATTCACCATACTGACCCGATATTGTGCAATCGGATTTCCATTTATTAAGATCGCTACAACGTTTTATAATCATAGGTCATTATCATGGAAAAAATGGTGTCTCTTAGTGGCTACTTAATGGGTAATGAGAACTGACAGACACACTGTACGGGACGTGAACGATGTAAATAATCTAACTATCAACACACTGCAGCAATTCTGTGACGATGTAGGAGCTGGCAGAAAATTTCATCAACAGCTCCCAGGTCTCAGCAAAATGAAAAGAATGAAATTCTGAAACTTGACACGAGGAACTATTCATATTATAAAATGGGTGTGAAAATACCCCAAATAATCACCCATATCGAAACTGAAACGGTATAAAAGGTGTCGCAGCGATTCTACAAGTACAATGCAACATAGAAAGTTGGGCTAAGGGAATTGAAAGTTAGTGATAAAGTATATTACAAAGCTATTGGTGTGTGGACATGCATGTGTGTGTGTGTGTGTGTGTGTGTGTGTGTGTGTGTGTGTGTGTATTAAAAAAAATGGCTCTCAGCACTATGGGACTTTGGGACTCAACATCTGAGGTCATCGGTCCCCTATAACTTAGAACTACTTAAACCTAACTAAATTAAGGACATCACACACATCCATGCCCGACGCAGGATTCGAACCTGCGACCGTAGCAGCAGCGCGGTTCCAGACTAAAGCGCCTAGAACCACTCGGTCACACCGGCCGGCTGTGTGTGTGTGCGTGTGTGCGTGTGTGCGTGTGTGTGTGTGTGTGTGTGTGTGTGTGTGTGTGTCTAATTACAAGCGGTGTGAAATATTTTTAGTTATCATGACAGACTACTGTACTACTTTGCTTAATCCATTATATAATACAGGTATATGTTTTTACGTTCGTGAAAAAGAAATTATTATATTTTTGTTTTAAGAACTTTAACAAGCATTTTGGACAGACTATCAGGAAAAATATAAATTTAAAAAATCATATTACAGATATGTTTCTAAATAAATTACATTCCAAGTCATTTATTACAGAATAATACTATTATTCTTTAATTTATTGATACTGAATGGAGCAGACTTTATCTCTAACCGTTTTTTCAACGATAGATGTTTAAACTGTAATGCATGGTACAAATATTGCAATTCAGACTATATGAGTTACTTGCGAAATCTGAGAAGATATGTCCCGTGGCAAATGTCTACTAACATTTATGAGAAATACTTATTCCCTTAAGCACAATCACTTTTCCGATTGTACTAGCTTATTTACAGTTGATGTAAACGTTTGAGTACACTAATAAGTAATTAAGACACAATAAAGTCACCAACCAAGATAAAGGATTTGCCCATGAACATCAGAAGAAAGATTTTAAACATTTTGACGAATGTGGAAGTGCACTTTCTGAAGTCAGTTTGAGTTCCAAAGTACGTCATGACTGACCTGAATGAACAGAGGAAAATGGTGTATACTTACCATTTGTACAGACGTAGCAGCATCAATATGTGGTCATAACATTCAGGAAAACATAGCGATCAAAATGGCAAAGGAGGAAGGTTTGGTTTTACCGACCTGCCGTCCTGTCGACGTTAATGAGGAAACATAGAAATGAACATGGAAAAGTAAGAAAATTGGTCGTAAAGTACAACTGAAACCGGGTTATAGCTGTAAGCGCTCAAATAAAAGCACATTCTCGCATAATGCAAACTTACCGCATAATATATATTCAGAGTGGGACAAGTCCACAAAACTCTGGTCTGGAACATAATTATCATTGGAGATATGGAAATGATGAATGATTATCAGCCCCAATCACATGCTGACACAGTGGCCAAACCGTCTCGATATATTTATGACAAAGAGAGACAACTACAATAACAAATCCCGTTGTGATGCGGTCGTTCATGCGAAGACTGTACAGTCAGCTGTGCTTTCCTGCATCGCCCACCGTACAGTGATAAGCTTACACCTTCAGATGTCCATCTGTGTCACCCACCACTTGTAGCCTCAGACCAGCGACCCTGTCATTCTGATGTCAATCTAGCAAACATCAAACACTAATAGCTATCCACCCAGATACATTACATGAACACGACTTCTACACATGTGGGTCCTACTGAAGGAAATTTTGGTAGATACATCTTACATGCATCTCAAAGTAGATAGGGAGTTGTTATGCTTGGAACTAAATTTTTGTTTGTCCAAAAAGAAACATGGAGTTTTTTTTGTGCTACACATTTGTTAAAACTGCGAGTTTCACGTCTAAAACAACAAACTTTACTTAACTGTACTACGTGCAATATACTCTAATAAATAAAAACATTGTAGTCATTAAAATATTCTATCTATAGGAAGAGGAACACATACAACATCTATGTCCTTGGTACTACTAAGAGGCGTAATAATCTACAGAAGGAAACAAAAAGTAAGGCATGCAGTTCCCTAAGTGCACGTATTGTTGTACTGTTTCTCCTAGGTGGACTTGGGTTTAAAAATTTGTAAACTAAATTTTATGATAAATTTTATAAATAATCGACAAGTAGTCAAAGGAGAAGAGATAGTACTACAATGGACGTGTTATTCCATGAACTCTTGCGCTTCTATGCATAAACTATCTTTCCTATGTCATTCGCTTATCTTATCTGCTTGGATTCGGACCTAAGAGGACGTTCTTGTTTTAAGCGTATCTTGCTTTACCAGCTGATAATGTAAGTTGTATTTAAAACCCGAAAAATATAATGGTTATTTTGTCAAAATAATTTTGTGCATGTGGTCAATCTATTGTCAATCTGATACCTGTATTGACTTATGTAGATATGGGACTTAACAGAGAATTTTCATTGTAAGGCGCCATCTTAAAACAAATCTTTAACATTTTTCTTTTAGCTCATCTACGAGACATGCCTTCGGTTAGGACAATTAACTTTATTTCAGATCCCACGAGACCGGAGGTAGCTACTAATAATTTAACAATTTTACTTACAGATTTTCTTTATATAAAGAGATAACATCCCAGGCAGAAAAGGTCTGGTCACAGGATTCCAGTTCCATTACAGGATTTCATTTCTAGATGCTACTCTTGTTATCTCATGTTGGGGAATCGAGACGAAACCACGATAAGTTACGTATTACAGTAGTGTTCATCGAACAGACTTGGCAAATATTCTCTGGTGCAATAAGCACACGATTTCTCACGAACCTTGAATAATATCTATAGTGTTGGGAAATAAGAAAAGGACAATTAATTATCGACGATTACGTAACTACGCTGAGAACTGACCTAGTTACTGAGTGTTTATACACGTCGGGCCAAAGTAAACAATATATTACACTGTTATTAATATTACTACATCAGTTATTTCTCTTTTATGCTGAGCCAGTGCATTAATGTGTGTTTCTTTTTTATATGTCATATTTTATTTTATTACATTACACTAATAGTCACAAAATAATACAAATTTTTGTTTTATTACATTACATTGTCCGTCGGAAAAGTCCCAGGCATTTTTTGTGACGTTACGGCACCTCTAAAGATAATAACTTTACTACCTGTTCCAGAGAAGCCTGCAGTGGAGTAGGATTTTTGTAGCAGCAATTAGCCCATTAGTGAGAGGCTAGTCGTGCCTAGGGACACAGATGGACGAAACTTCTGCCAGGAGGCACAAGACTAACTGTCACTACTGAGTGGGGGAGGAATAGTCCTAGACATATCAGGAAGGGACACAAGGCACAAGTGCGACACAGATTATGTTAATAGGTTGGAGGCGTTTAAAGGGCCAAAGTCGGGGCTGGAGGCGTGGCTACAAGTGGCTGTGGACGACGGACGGCTCCTGGCGGCCGTCAGAGATAGAAGGCTGTGAGGAGTTACCATAGGCTGACATGTAAGTAATTTAATGGACAGTAGTAGCAAAGCTGGACCAAGTATTCATGCCTGATGGCCATTAGTGGCAGGTAGAGGTGAGGGTAGGGCTGTGGAGGCGGTGGCTGAGGCGAGATGATGCTATCATGCCCCTCCCTTGTCCTAAGCCAACTCCCTTTCCTGAAAATGGCCAACAGAGAGCTTCTAAGACAACACACACATATTCTAATCTCCCAATCATAACGTAATACTTTTCTGGCTGTTAAAAAGAAACAGCCTGATAGTACATACTTCAGTACTATAATCTTGTCAGGTTTCAGAGCAACCTGACACAGTTCTGTCAACAGAAACACACAAACAAACATACAGCTTTACTCAAATGAAACTGAGTGGTTCCAGAGATCTTTTCATTCTCAAACATTCGTGGCGTATTTACGCTACAGTCTGCATAAGTACATCATCGACGTCTGAAACTTGAAAAGAGCTCCTCAACCTTATTGTTTCACTTGATTAAAGCACAAATTCCAGGGTTTTAGGCAGAATCCCCTGCTTCGTTTGATACTGAGCTGCTACACAAGTACACTTGGTGAGTTTCTGCAATGCTGTTCGAGTTTATGGGGAATGACAAGCCGGCTGGGGCGTGGGTGGGAATTTGGACTGAGGAGGGAGATGTTCTAGAGTACCTCATGCAGTTGTGCAAAGCCACCGTGCCAAAGTGGCGTAGTGGTAGAGTATATGACAAGTGAACGGGAGACCTGGTTTCGAATCCTGACGTTTGTAAATTTTCATTCGTCACTTCAGTTTGCATGTATACATCATACACATAGCTCTGTCAATTCTCGACTTGTCTGAAACTTTGCTGAACTCACAGAACACATAAGAACTACAATCTGGGATATTACCAGTTATTAAATCGAAATAGCCAATCTTAGTGTAGTTTTTTAAAGGCCATTAAAATGAAACTGCCAAACAGTATGTACCTCAGAGAGGACTATGTAGTTCTCTGTATCCCACTTGGCAACGACCAGTGTTTGATATTTCCACCCTATTTAGTGTAAGGCATAATGGAGACTCAGATTGTCGCAGTGTCATTTCTACGGTTCAATTGCCTATATTATTGTTGTATAACAGCACAAAACACATGTGGCTAAAATAATATCGTAAGCAGGTAAGGCGGTAATATTTTACATTTCGTCTTAGGCGCAGTTCAAAAGTTACTTGCAGAATAAAAACGAACTTTCGTCAGCTGACCAAGCACAATTTTAGGGAGGAACAAGGCAATGCGTCATATTCTATACCAAAAATATAAAGAACTGTCTTCATCGATTAGCCAATACAGTTCATTATTATCTTTGATCTTACATTATGTTCCAATTGTGCCACATCAAAGAACTTACGAGAAAGACTGTGATATTTACCGATTGGCACTGTGTTACTAAGAGTTTCTAATAAATTTCGGGCACTGAATCTCTTTTCTCTCTCACAATAAATTACTAAATATTACCAAGATTGATAGCATGTCAATCCTGTGAGGTTACATTATTCGACACCTTAGCACAATAAATCATACCAAAAATAATATGGTTTGGAGGGATATTTAATGTAGTGTACCACTTAAGCAGTATATTTTTCTAGTACGCAAGTATATTTAACATAGACACCAAATAAGACATGTTAGCTTCATAAAACCTTAGATAATAATGGCAGCAGCTGTGTTTGCCTCCTTCAGAGACGATAATGGACAAGGCTGCATACAGCAGAAACTTCTTTCTCTGATAGAAATTTGATTTTGGCCCCAAAATAAAATAGCTTTTTAAAGAAAATGAAAATTGTGACTCTTCAAGCTTTCCCGGCGGATGTGTTGTAAATAGTCTTCACGGGTTTGCAGCCGGATCCGGCGACAAACCCGTGAAGACTACTTACAAAATGAAAATTCTCTGTATTATTTATCAAAATATGTAAAGATTTAATCTACAACACTGCAATAAGTAAGTTGCTTTCTATTTGGCACTACAGCTGTAGCTGACCGGTTAAGCTATACTTGACGACGATTTAGGTCGATATCCGTATCACATTTGGTGAAACTCATAATTGAAACCTCACTTTTATGTATGACAGCATTATTTACATTTCTAAAATGTCTGTACCATTATTGTGAAGTAATAAAAAACAAACAGGTTTTGTTTGTTGGCACTATTATTGTGTCCTATAGATTAGGTGCATTTGCCTACGACTACAGTTCAGTATTGGTACACCACTTGGTGCGAGTCACACTGAACGCTTAAACTAGGTTTCACAGTGTTATTTCCAAGTTTAAACTGTCGGTGCTGTTGTCACTGCTGATCTAACTTACAGATTAAGGTACACTTGGTAATGACTGTCACACAGTGAAAACTACATAACAGTTCGATGAAACTACATATTGAACATTAGTTTTAACAGCATGGTGGTATAAGTCAGCCTTCGTTATGTGTACCTTAACCGGTAAATTCGTTGAGTATTGCCAATAACCATGCCTTGTGTGTTCTGTACTCCTAAACAGACAATACACGAGGAAATAAGGTTCTGACACTTAATTTGAGAGTCCATTGTGGTTTGCACCAAGTGGAATACAAATATCGAACTTAGAGGTCGCCTCATGGGGGACAGAGAACAAGATAGCCGAATTTGATATACATACTGATGGTTTTGTCTTAATGGGCGGTAAAACATTGGGCAGTGACTGGAAAATTTAGTGTGTATGTGTTTCTGTTCTGCTAAGATGCGCTGTTAGATTGCAGCGTATGGTAACAATATGACAGCTCTGAGTTACATAGCGAAGGGCCGTTTCTCATTAATTGCCGACAAATCTTTGATTACGATTGAAAGGTCAGAATATACGGGAGTATGATAGCATAGTAGCTCCTCGATTAGGCTATTTTCAACAAATTGGCGTTGTCCAGGAAGGAACCGTGTGTGTTTTGCACTGCTACATACAAATTCTCTATGCATTTCGATAAATACTACACACCAGTTTCGATTTCCTCAAATTGCTATTTTGCTTTGGTATAAAGATAGAACTATGATCAGGTCTTGGCCCCAAGTTGGATGTACATGGAACAAGACACCAGCGAACATACTGGCTGACTGCGTCAGTTTGAATACCCTTAAAATACTGTTCTGTGATCTGGAGGTCTAAATACAAATATTTTGTGATAGGAGCTCTCTGACTGGCCCACTTCCAATATAAGGGCTAGGCTGAGGGGAGAGGAGGAGACATGATGAATTTATGTTGCCGTTGTTGCTGCTGCTACCACTCTACCATCGCTTCCACTTGCCACAGCCGGAGGTGTGGCCTCGTGCGTATTTGATGCGTTAAATACTTTGATTTTCCACTGACAGTGATGGGTGACTCATCGGGCTGTTTATGAGGGCCCCACAAAGGTACAAAAGCATTCAATTGTGCTCAAATGTGTATCTGCATGAGACAGAACCTAAACTGTGAGCATCTTACATTGTTTTCTGCAGCTCCAGTCTGTGTTTAACATGTTTATAAACATGACCCTCTCAGTTTGACTCAGATGGAGGATAAATGTAAACTATGTTTTCAGTCTTGTTACTTTATGTGCAGTCATAAGAAAATCGGTTCCTGTGTAATGTGTTATTGTATAGTGTAGTGTCCTAATATAGTAATACTTTGGCAAAATTATGTTACATGTTGTATTGACGCAGCAACTGGTTTAATGTGTTTAATGTTTCATGTATGTCTCGGAATGCAATACAGATGTGATGATAAGTTTCTGTGAGACATTGTATTTCTTCTCTTTACATCTGCTGCGTAATATGTGATATTGTTGATAAGTACTATTAAAAAGGAAATATAGAGACCGTAACTAATAAAAGCTTTCAGTATTCATGCACTGTTGGACTGTAACATAACATAAATATGTTTTGTAAGTTTCCTTTAACAGAAAATCTTTCTTTGGGCCTAAATAAAAACTTCGGTCACTAGGTATAAAAACAACTCTTTAATTAACTTATAGTAATTCTCTGTGGTGTATAACACATGATAGATTAGATGAGTGGGAAGCAAATTGAACTTTCTTTTTTTTACTTTTAGACTTCGTTATCAGCTCTGGTTTACGGGAGATAAACAACTACTTACGTCGGCTCTGGTATGTTACAGTGGGGCTTTACGTCGAATTGTGCTACTGCACATAACAGTTGTGTATTTCCAGGCGGCAACAGCTCCTCAGTGATTGTGTCTATTTTCTCCTCTTTCACGGAACTACAGTGTTTCAAACTACTTAATGGTCGTTTAGACAACGTTTCTTGTTTAGTGTTGTCAGTGTGCCACTTCCTCTGATATCACTTCCTTTTCCTCCAGGTATGTATTAGTCGTGTATTACAATTTGTGGTGAAGTTTTTCAGTCAACCAATAAATTTGTAAATGCAACGTATTTTTCCTCAGAAGAGATGACCAGAGGAAACAAGGTAACATCAAACAGTGTCTTACATAAATAATATCTGCCAGTGTCGCAAAATCACTGTTCACATTTATCTCCCGCCAGGCTGAATCTCATGCATAAACAGCACGTGTCCTACACAAGGCGGGGTGTTTCAGAAAGAGTAACCTGATTTAGGATGATAATACACTCCTGGAAATGGAAAAAAAAACACATTGACACCGGTGTGTCAGACCCACCATACTAGCTCCGGACACTGCGAGAGGGCTGTACAAGCAATGATCACACGCACGGCACAGCGGACACACCAGGAACCACGGTGTTGGCCGTCGAATGGCGCTAGCTGCGCAGCATTTGTGCAGTGTCAGCCAGTTTGTCGCGGCATACGGAGCTCCATCGCAGTCTTTAACACTGGTAGCATGCCGCGACAGCGTGGACGTGAACCGTATGTGCAGTTGACGGACTTTGAGCGAGGGCGTATAATGGGCATGCGGGAGGCCGGGTGGACGTACCGCCGAATTGCTCAACACGTGGGGCGTGAGGTCTCCACAGTATATCGATGTTGTCGCCAGTGGTCGGCGGAAGGTGCACGTGCCCGTCGACCTGGGACGGACCGCAGCGACGCACGGATGCACGCCAAGACCGTAGGATCCTACGCAGTGCCGTAGGGGACCGCACCGCCACTTCCCAGCAAATTAGGGACATTGTTGCTCCTGGGGTATCGGCGAGGACCATTCGCAACCGTCTCCATGAAGCTGGGCTACGGTCCCGCACACCGTTAGGCCGTCTTCCTTTCACGCCCCAACATCGTGCAGCCCGCCTCCAGTGGTGTCTCGACAGGCGTGAATGGAGGGACGAATGGAGACGTGTCGTCTTCAGCGATGAGAGTCGCTTCTGCCTTGGCGCCAATGATGGTCGTATGCGTGTTTGGCGCCGTGCAGGTGAGCGCCACAATCAGGACTGCATACGACCGAGGCACACAGGGCCAACACCCGGCATCATGGTGTGGGGAGCGATCTCCTACACTGGCCGTACACCACTGGCGATCGTCGAGGGGACACTGAATAGTGCACGGTACATCCAAACCGTCATCGAACCCATCGTTCTACCATTCCTAGACCGGCAAGGGAACTTGCTGTTCCAACAGGACAATGCACGTCCGCATGTATCCGTGCCACCCAACGTGCTCTAGAAGGTGTAAGTCAACTACCCTGGCCAGCAAGATCTCCGGATCTGTCCCCCATTGAGCATGTTTGGGACCGGAAGAAGCGTCGTCTCACGCGGTCTGCACGTCCAGCACGAACGCTGGTCCAACTGAGGCGCCAGGTGGAAATGGCATGGCAAGCCGTTCCACAGGACTACATCCAGCATCTCTACGATCGTCTCCATGGGAGAATAGCAGCCTGCATTGCTGCGAAAGTTGGATATACACTGTACTAGTGCCGACATTGTGCATGCTCTGTTGCCTGTGTCTATGTGCCTGTGGTTGTGTCAGTGTGATCATGTGATGTATCTGACCCCAGGAATGTGTCAATAAAGTTTCCCCTTCCTGGGACAATGAATTCACGGTGTTCTTATTTCAATTTCCAGGAGTGTAATTACGAAACATGTGGCGCACAGGCGAGGATATGCCTGTTGTTTGAATGGACGAAGCCTAGAATTTCATAAAATCGTCGTTATATGTCAGTCAAAACGTCTTTCCTAAGTTCATAGTCGATCAGAAGTAAGATGGCGTCCTCTCAACAGAAGGCGCTTCGTGTGCTGAAGTTTGCAACGAGCGAGACTGTCATTTCAGTCCAGTATGCTTTTCGTCGACCTTTTCGCATTGATCTGCCTGCACCCGAAAACATTCGTCGTTAGCATCGCCATTTTCAGGAGACAGGACGCTAGTGCAAAGGCAAGAGTCCAGGTAGACCTTGCACTTCTGACGACATTATGAGCGAATCCGGCAAACGTTTGAGCGGAATCTACGAAAGTCTACTCGCCACGCAAAGAGAGAGCTGACAGTGACTCTTAGACACAATGACAAATGTTAAAACATCGTCTGGTCCATAAAATATGTTTAGATTACAATTAGCGCAAACTCTTCAGGTTGGTGAAAAAGTGGCTTGACTGAGTTCAACATTGTTCTGCTTGAGGACATGGAAGGCGACACTTTTACTATGGTTAATTTTAAGTGATGAAGCAGCATTTCATGTTAGTGGTAAAGTAAACTGACATATCTCGCGCGTATGGGGACTACAGAATCCTCATGACATTGCGGAGCCTAAAAGAGAAACACCTAAAGTGATCGTTTCTTGTGGAATCTCTCGCTAAAACATCTACGGTGTTGTGTTGGCAGAAGAGCCAACACCGTGTTACTAGAGGAGGCCGAAATGCACGCGTTTTAGCTCACGCAGGCTGGCGTGAGGAGGGAAGAACTGTACTGACGTGAGGTCTGGAACATGACAATGAATGAGAATTCAGAAAGCGGACGTAATTAGTTTGATACTTAATTTTAATCCATTAATGATGAACGTCGCTCTTGACGGTACATCTGTTCAGAAGACATAGAAACTGAATATGGCGCCTTGCTAGGTCGTAGCAAATGATGTAGCTGAAGGCTATGCTAAACTGTCGTCTCTGCAAATGAGAGCGTATGTAGTCAGTGAACCATCGCTAGCAAAGTCGACAGTACAACTGGGGCGAGTGCTTGGGAGTCTCTTTAGACTAGACCTGCCATGTGGCGGCGCTCGGTCTGCAATCACTGATAGTGGCGACACGCGCTTCCGACCTATACTAACGGACCGCGGCCGATTTAAAGCCTACCACCTAGCAAGTGTGGTGTCTGAAGGTGACACCACATACGGTCCCTCCGTTTTTGTGGGAAACAGTGTCTGAAATGACCTCTCTTCCAATGCGGCAGAATTGGATTTTTTCGCAAGTTCTAGGAGATTCCGATGACTTAATTTACTAGCAGGGTGGAGTTCCACCACACAGGCACAACAACGGACGTCAGATTCTCGATGACACCTTTCCACAACAATGGAACGGCACACAGGGCCCTGAGACACCACGCAGCATTATTGGTCTCCGAGATCGCCATATTTGACCCTATGCGATTTTGTCTAGTGGGAACATGTGAAGGGTAGTGTGTTTACCTTCCTGTTTACCTCGTGTTACGGAAGAACTGAAGAACAGAATAACGGCCCCCATAATTTCTCTAAAGCAAATATATTGAGTAAAGTTTATAACGTATTTAACTGTCGTCAGGTTGTTGTTCGTACTGCTGTCCGTGGACACGAAGAGCATTTGCAATAGCATAGCTAAAACTTCAAGATTTTTTGAGTATTTCCTAATTCACCGTATGTTTTTAGTATGGTTTCGTTAATGAGTATGTAGTTTTGGAATCAGGTCATTTTTCTTGAAACACCCTTCATTATGTTTTGGCTGTAGACGTCGGACCTGATATCACCTGTCTCATGGGCCAGTCAGTGAAGGTAAGTTGAAGTAGCAACAGGTGATAGACCAAATAGAAATAGTAATTACCTTGAGCTCTACTGGAAGTGAGGGATAGTAAGTTGCTAGCGGTGAAGGATTCTGTCCTACCGTGGCTTACCTCTTTCCAACAACGACGAGCTGAGGAAGTAGCCCTTACACGGCTTCGAACAGGACATTGTCCGTTGACACATGGTTTTCTCTTACATCGTGAGGAGCCACCAACATGTCAGACATGTGGGACACAGCTGTCGATACGACATATTTTAACTGAATGTGTTTTATATGCGGGTTTGAGGGAAGATTTCAGTTTCCCACCCGACCTGCCCTCTATTTTAACTAATAATGAGGTGCGTGTCGCTAGAGTTTTACGTTTTTGTGTGATGTCTGGACTTCTTCCCAAAATATTGGGATTGAGATGTTAATGTGCTGTAAAGTGGTTTGGTCAGCCATTATTTGTAAGTGGTCACTCAGCCGACGTTAGTTATTTTTACCTGTTTTGTACTGCTATTTTATTTTTAGTTTTATCTACCTGTTTTGATGCGCTGTGTCCAATCTTGCAATTTGAACATCCACAATTCTCGCAAAGATCGGCTCTGAATTGATCCTTGTTTAACAGATCTTCGCTGCACTCGTCAACATTTCTTTTGGGAACGGGCGCTGATAACCTCGTTGTTGTACGCCCTAAAACACTAATCATCATCATCTTTGCGCTCTATTACATCCTCATGGTATGGACCAGTAACAGGAGAATACATTCTTGTATTTACCTCACGTGTCTCGAAGGCACCAAATTAAGATGGTTCAAATGGCTCTGAGCACTATGGGACTTAACATCTGTGGTCATCAGTCCCCTAGAACTTAGAACTACTTAAACCTAACTAACCTAAAGACATCACACACATCCATGCCCGAAGCAGGATTCGAACCTGCGACCATAGCGGTCACGCGGTTCCAGACTGAAGCGCCTAGAACCGCACGGCCACACTGGCCGGCACCAAATTAAGAGCTCCATCTATTATCCACACTGTAGGTAGAAGGAAAATAATTACTATTTGCTACAAAATGTTTAGGAATCCATTTATTGGGCATTGTTTAGAATTCTCGTGATTCTCTGCATAATAGACACCATTAAAGTAAATGAAGAATATGCTATACTTAGTAAGCAACTAATAGATAATATGACATTAATTTTATGTTTGAAGCCGATGTTTCAACCACTAACACCTTCCGTACATTGCACTGATAGAAGGAGAGACACGCTAGCAAAGATCATACGAAGTTATCTATTTGTCAAATTGTACGAGTATTACGAGGTAAGTGACTGCCGCACTTACAGTGGTTCTGAAAATCTGTAGATCGATGTCACAGAACCCCATGGCGGAAACCCGCAGTCTGTCCACCGGAAGTCGCAGAACGTCCACTGCTGGCCCGGGACGCAGTAGTAGCTGCAGCCTGGACAGCAACAGACCAGCTCTGTCGGCGCGCTCAGCCGCAGAGGAACACACCCAGCACACCACCAGCTGGCGACACAGGGCGCTAGTAAGTGCGAACACGTTGACGAGTATATCCACACTCTTGTCTGTTTGTGAAGCTGCGACCATAAGCCAATAGCCAGTGCAGGTCATGACCACGAAATCATCCAAGAGCGCCAGCAGCAGTGTGGGTCCGAAGTGGAGGCCGCAGATGCGGGCGCAGCGGTGGAGGGCCATCCTGGCGCGCTGCAGCCGCCACACATCCGCCTCCGCCGCCACCGCCGCCCCCGTCTTTCCTGCACGCATCGCCAGCTCCTCCAGCTCAGCCTCGCTGCTCGCCGGCGGTCGGGTACTGCTCAGCATCTGCTCACAGACGACGCCCATCCTGTGCCGAAGTACCAGCACAATGGCGAAGAACTGGACCCGCCAGATCGTGACGAAGCCTTGTAGGCATAGAGAGATGGCAGTTAGTTGCCGATGTATGAAGAAATAGGTTGCTAGTAAGCAAATTGGCGTGACAACACAGACAAGTACTGTAATGAAGAGTAAAATTGCTCTATGGCGCATTTTGCGATATATTTCCGTTCTGTAAGTGTGGTCTCGCATGGCGAGGAGTGAATCTATCTGTTGCAACAGTTCCATCATGCTACTAAAGATTTGGTGTCCAGTATACAAAGATCTACATAGAATTGTAGCTGACTCAAACACAGACAGTAAAAGAAAAAACACAATTACAAAACGCACTGTCACATGGACCTGCGAATTTATTACGATTAGATGCATTACTAAGTAACCGCTGTAAAGACCAGAGGCACTGATACAGATAAGCCACATCAAACATATGATAGACCTGGTGAATCTCTTTAATGAGACTCTGAAGACACAAGATGCAGAATTTTTGTTGTCACTGGCGATGGGAATCATACCGAAGATTTGAAATATTAGAGACAGGGGCCTCACTGCGCTTTCGAGGCTATGACCACTCATTTGAGAAACAAAACTGTTAGTACTGCTCATTATTCAACAAGCTACACTCGTCTAACCGAGCAACTCTCAAGACTGAACTACGACCTAGTTGCCAGACGGCGCACATCATTATAATTTCAATTTGGATGATGGGAAAACGATCGAAAAGTAATTTCGCGAAAACCAGTAATGAGTCAATAACAGTAATGGGGCGTTGAGAGGTTAAAGCCAGTAACATTTCGAATTGCGTGTAATCCTGGGTGAGACATATTTTACAGCCAACATTAACGTAAGAGTTCGTGTTAAGGTAATGCACATAAATCATAGGCATCTAAGAAATATGTTAAACAGAAATATCAAAATTTCTCATCTCATGAATTAACGTACGGCTTTACATATGGTTTGCAGTGACAGATTGTTTCATGAGAAAGAGATTTTTATTCAATCTATTCCCACCATGCCTCGTAAGCTGTCTGGTTGAAGGTATTTAGTGATATCTGTGGAAAACCAGGGCAGATAATGGAAGACAAGAAGTCTTTTCAGATATCTGCGACTACGAAGTTCTTACACGCAAAATTTTTCTGGCTAGATCATTTCTTAGAATTGAAACTTATACTTTTTTCTTGATGTCAGCTGATTTTGTGTCGAGGTATCTTTCACAGAAAGTCAACTGTTTTGTCATCCCTTGTTCTCCAACGGTTCTCAATAATTCTGACGGACAAGTTCGTTTTCATTATATGAACAACTTATACATTCCTTCCATCTTTCTCCTTTCTTGCGTGACGCATTTTATCAATATCTATCAGAGAGATGTTCATATAATCTCGAAAGAAACTAAAGAGTATGAGGATAAATTACTAAGTAAATGCAGTACGAAGCAGCGCAGAAACAGTTTTTGCTGTAGCTATTCTCAGTCTACAGACTAGTCCGACGCAGTTCTCCAGCGTAATTTAACTTGTTTAGCTACTTTAACCCACACTCAGTTTCAACCTACTTACTATATTCCTATCTTGGTTTGCCTTTAAAATTCTTATCTCCCCACTTCCCTCATTAATCAAACAGACTGTTTCTTCACGCTTGAGGATATGTCCTATCAACGGATCCATTCTTTTAGTCAAGTTGTGCATTACATTTCTTTTCTCCACAGTTCGATCGAATACCTCTTCATTTGACTTCTCATTTACTGTAGCACCGCATTTCAAAAGCTTCTATTTAACTTACATGACACGTTCCACATCATTACGAAGTGTCGTATTCATGATCTGTGGAACAAGTACTAATCTAATCTAATCTAATCCAATCCAATCTAATCTTCTGCTTGAAAAGCTTAACCTCCACGTTTTACTTCTATAGATACCTTCGAAAAAGACACCCTAATGCTTATATTCATGGTAGGTATTAACAAATCCTTTTTCTGAGATGCTTTCCCTACTATTGCCAGACTGCCCTCTTACCCTTATCACTTTGGTGACCACCAGTTACTTTACTGCCCAAGTAGCAAAACGTATCTACTACCTTTAGTATCTCATTTTCTAAAGTAATATCGTCAGCATTGCATGATTTCATACAATTACATTCCAGTACCCTTGTTTTACTTTTGCCTATGTTCCTCTTATAATCTATTTTCAGGACACTATCTATTCTATTCAGCTATCTTCCAAGTCGTGTGTTGACTCTAAGAAAACTGCAAAGTTATTGGCAAATATCAAAGTCTTAATTCCGTCTCCTCGAATTTTAATTCCCTTTCCAAATTCGGCCTTGGTTCCTTTTACTGCTTGCTCATTGTACACACAACTTCAGGGATAAGCTACAATTCTGTCTCCACTTTCTTCTGATCCATTAATTCCCTTTCATATCCTTCGAGTTTTAAACTGCATTATGGTTTCTGTAGAAGTTTCAAATAATATTCTGTGTCATATCCCTGCTACCCTAAAAATTTTAGGGATAGTAGTCCAGACAACACTGTCAAAAGATTTGAAAAGTGAGCTTGAATGTGCTTGAAAAAACTGCACACAGTCTGATACCTAATTATGAGCACACTCTGACATTCTGGTGATATACAGAATGAAATATATAATGGCCATGAAAAATTCTCTCACTCTATCTTGAATAAACCACTCTAAAGTGGCCATGTAGCATTTAGCTCCATACAATTTGGCGAAAAGAGTGGTTGATTGTCCGCACACCTCAAAAGAACCCATAATACGTACGTGAGTAGGTTTCAAAACAAGATGTTCAAACATGTGTTGGCTTCTCACTTATAGCACTAATCCATGCTATGAAGCAGTTCTCAGAAACATGTATTCATATGTTAAGGGTGACTGCAGTGGCTGAAAATTCATTTAATACTGCTCCAATGCTCCAAAATCTCCTACATCTGAAATGGTAGTAATTCCCGTGATTGATGGTATCACACACGACCAGCGGCACAGCAGCATAAGTTTCTTTTTTTTTTCTTTTTTCTTTTTTACTTTCCTCAATTCGTGAAAGAGTAGCTAGCAGCGAAGAGAATATACTTCATCCTCTTGTTAGCTTTCAACCATGGCTTACTGAGCATAAACGTAATACTCACTTGAACTAAGAGCATGAAAACAATGGGGTGGCATGTAGGTGTGTCACACTTCAGTAAAGCGTGGATAAAAAGAATAATCTTTCTGGTTAATCACTATGCAACGTATGTACTTGATAATAAATTTATTATTCACCTTATGTATGGACACATATTTGTGTCTCACATTTAGAATTCTCCCTGCATCACTCTTTGCGAAACCAAACTTCTATCAGTAGAAATGTCATCCAATATGATCCTTACGAAACAAACCTTGTATTTTTTGCACCTTTAACATGGAGGAATTGGACATGTAACACAGTGAAGTCGAATATGATGTAGTAAACAGTCTATAAATACTAGATAATTCACAAACTCGTCAAGGTTACTTCACAGCATATGAATACGTTGAAGTACATTGGCGTGCAGGACGATTGAAAATGGCGAACTGACTAACCAGAACTTGTAGAGCGTTATCAACACTGAATATCACTGAATATAAGTCGGCATGATCTTACCATTCTTCTGGCTGATATCTAACTGTCTCACCAAAGTGTAGATTCTAAAACAGTGGTTAAGCAAAGAGTTTCCACATGTATCTTAAGTTAATATCTCAGCGATAATGGAAAAGTAAATATATTGTAGCTATTTAATGCAGGTGATAAGGAAATGAAAGAGCCAACAAAAGGCACCTATCATCACCTCTTCTTAAACTATTTAAGAATTTTTCGAATGTGCTCTCAACGAGACCATCGTAGGACATTCCAGATCATGATACCCTAATATGTTGTAAACAAGAAAAAATTTCTAAAATAAATGAGTAAAAGTTAATTATAAAAGAAACAATCAAGTATTCAGGTTAAAGAATGGTAATGCATTGTGGGTCACTGTACGCAATTATTCTTCATTATCCCTGTCCAGATCTTGAAGAGCATTTCAGAATTATGATTTCAATAAAACAAACATGTTACCTATTCAGAATCTGTGCTTGAAGAGCATGCCAACGTTATAATATCAATAAGCAAAGCATGTTAAGTATAGAGAATGTGCACTTAAAGACCCTACCAACACTGCAATATTGCTGAAAAAGTAAGTTAACTTAGACTCATGCCTTGAAGAGCATACCTACATCATAATGTTGCTGAGCCAAATGTATTAACTATTCAGAATTAAGTCCTAACTCATTCACATTAGCTATAAACTTCATTGGCATATACAACTGTAGAGAATCTAAATGATGTTAAGCAAGTCTTCATATTTTTAAAGTGGATAATAAGAAATTAAATCTGGGTAGTAAAATAACATATTCATTAAATTCTTGGTAAACAGGAAATGGTAGAAAATAGTGACATACTCGGAAAAAATAAGTGAGCTTAGGCAGTTATAAATGTTAAGCAAATGTGAAAATCGTTAATGAATTGATCCATGTCTAGTTTTAAGATTTATTAGACAACTGATATAGTAGTGTTTGACGTATTAACATGAAATAATTTGCACTTTACGTGATACTTAAGAACACTGAACATTATGACACAACAATACTAAATTTGTTGCCGTTTTTAGAAAGAGAGAATCTTCACTTTAATCCCTTAGACAACAATTTCTTAGTTAATTTGCACACCAGAAAGGCAAAGGCAACTTTCATCTGAAACACTGGCATGAACATTGTTTTAAGTTCATGGTAACCTCCTCTTTTAAATGTTCCTTCAGCCACTGTTGCAGTGAATGTGTTGTGGAGTACAATGAGAAATAGACAAACACTTTATGTCATGATTCAGCAAAGCAGGTGGACACCCATCCACTCGCTTAAGGCATCAGTTTAATGCAAGCTACACGCAAACTACATAACAGTTCCTTATGGTTTGGATACACATCACGCTCCAAAGTGGCGAATGTGTACTTCATGATCATCAGGAAGGTACTTTCCCTGTACGGATGTGTGTGTTATTCTGCATTTCAGAGGTCTCTGTAATCTCTGCAATAGACAGACGGTGGTTACTTTCAGGTCATTCAGACAGAATTCAGCAGCACTTTCTAGTTTCTGTCTGTGTGACCCCAATGGATGTCAGTGAGCCTAAATACCTCCATGACCTTCGTCTTTGTCCAACATATCACCTCTTTCTTGTCCTCATCTCTCTCTACTTCCTTCCACTACAGAAGCATATGATTCTTTGTAAGTTACATTTACAGTTTATTGTAGTTATCGTTAAGCCCTACTGGGTCTCTGTATAAAACAACCTGCTGCACACCCTGTTAACTACCATATAATAATCAATAAAACACTCAACAGTTCACTACCTCATTTCAAATATTCCACATAGCATGACATTAGTATAGATAGTTCATAATAACAATAAATATTTAAATTAGAATTTGAAAATGGACGTGTAAGTGGCCCTTAATGTGCATTCATAAATTAAGATGGTCATTCTTAATTCCTGTAATTGAACACTGGTTAGTGATACGTATATTGTTTAGACAGACATTTTATATTCATTCCGCAAACTACTTTTCTAACTAGTTGCAACAGCGCTGTGTCCCACTTCAAAGCAGCTACAATGATGCACTTAGGTTCAACAATTCTAGTGGGCCAACCAAAGAATTTACACTCTTTCATGGATGATCATCTGAAGTAAAAGGTTTCTTCGTATAAATACGTGATTTGATTCTCTAAAACAATCAGCTGACACTAACCACAGCACACAATAATATAAACAATGGAAATGAAAACAGCGATATTCTCCTCCTGCAAGTAATGGACAACAAATTACCTTCCACTTTTGATGTCGCAACAGTCCCTAGGACAAAGATACATGCATCATAATTACTATACAAAATACTTCGAAACGATTACACTGAAACTTTTCTTCCTTTTTACTCTTTCTAATCACTGATACTCCTTTTCGTGCCCCATCTCTGGGTTTATGTTACCTAAATTGATTCATTCAAAAACCAATTACAATGCACAGCACTCTACTTCATATTTATATTAGTATATAAATGTTAAAGAAGGCCAAGTAGATATTTCATTAATAAATATCATCCTAAAAAGGTTTTCTTCCACACAAGCAGTAGACTGTTCCGAGCAATATGAGTCCCTTGTACCAGCCACTGTTAACCTGTTACACATTAACTTATGGACACAATGATCACTCTGTGATGCAACATTCCTCTTTTCTCTGCTCAGAATGTCTACTCAGGACCTTCCATACTGGATGTGTCCTACCACGACCTGTTGCCTTAGTTATCTCCTTTCATCCACACATAAGACAAAAAAATTGTAAAATGGAATCCCTAATACCTTTGGAACTTAATCATATTTGAATCTTTTATGGTTGAAACATAAATATCCAAGTCTTAGATAACATGCAGTATCCTTACTACTCATCCGAACAAGTTTATTCCCACAAGTTCCAAATTAGAAACATGCTGCACTCCTTATGGTGTCATGCGCCTCCATATTTGTAATTCTATTGCATTTAGGTGTGTAACACATTGCACCCTGTATGACACTTCAGTTAGTATATTGGACAGTTTGTGCAATTTCACCAGAGATTGCACAGTTTTTGAGTCTCTAATTTTTTTGCCATCTCTCAGCAGATTTCCTAATGCATCACAATCCTAATATCACCACACTGTTGTGCCTAAATTAAGTGAAAGTAAGAGACTTTATATTTTCTCTTACACTATGCGATGGAAACTGATCATGCAACTCTAAATAGACGGCAAAAATGTGGAATCATTCGGCGTTCACTCATTACTTCTTGGAACAAACGAAGATATGAACTCCAGATCGATGACACTATTCGTAAAGCAGCCTACACATTTTGCCTAGCTCCTTCATGACATGTTCAGAATGATTAGATGCCAGGTGCTAAGAGGCAATGTAAGTCATTTGGTTGTTCTGTTGTGCTAAGTATACTTTCAATCTAGCGATCTGAATTGTGGACAATTGTCAGACATCACCTTTACAACATGACTGACCTTGCATAGAAAATGACATCAAATGCCTATACAACACACACTTAGATATCTCTAGTCATTGGTCTGAGTGAAACAAATTCAGACGACAAATCTGCAGCAACAAAAACATTGGAATAACCTTGAACACTTGTTGCAAGAGGATCAAACATACCAGATGCAGTGACCTCTCTCAATCTTCACAGAATAATTGGAAATAAATGTGCATGATTTGACACCATTGGTGGTTTGGCCTTTTCACAGGGATGACACGAAACCAAAACATTGCAAATGCCATTCTCCATACTAAGGAAGTAGTATGTTTCATCAAGTTTGTGAAAACACTTCCTTATCCTAAAGTGGGCACAACTTAAATGTGTATTCCAGATTAATTTATTCACTAAATTGCCAGGAATACAAACAAAGCATTCTGAATTATCTCCATTTCCATTCTTAAACAGAATATCATCTTTCACCAAATAAAACTGCCTAATTGCGACGTTACCTCGATATCTCAACACCTCCTTAAAATCTTCCAAAGTTGGATCTTTATCTGGTTCGTAATAACATGTTCACGTGAATGTATTACTTAATGATCAATAATAATATTCTGTAAGTGCATCATACCCAAATTTTTCTCATCAAGGTCATCCTCAATCGCATGATTTAACGCTAGACTAGATCTCGAAAGAGCGTCCTAAAGGACGTTATCTTTATAGGAATATGCATAATTTTGGAATTGGGTTCTTGTTGATGTGATGGCCACTTTGCTAAGTAACCATGAGTCGGCTTCTGACTCATACAAAATTCCATTTTTCGATGATCAGTATAAACCTTAGTCATTTCATCAAAGAAGTAATGCGTGAACTGCATGGAACCCCACACAACAGCTAGAACTTCAAGTTGCGTGGCTAAGTAGTTTCATTCACACTTAGTTAGCACCCAGGTGTTCAAAGCAATAGTATGACATTTTATCAAACCATCTACTTCAAATCCTTGGAGGAGCTCAGTTCCAAGACCACACTTACAAGTATCTAATTTTGGAAAAAAATATTTAACTAATGCTGAATGTGACAGAAATGGTGCTCCAAAAAGAGCATGTTTCATGCGCTCAAAGTCTGTCTATGCTTCAGTATTTCAGTCCAATGATTTTCTTTTGTGTCAGTATTCACAGATGTGGCATGAACAAAATATTCATTTACAAAGTTAATTAATCCAATAAATGCTCTATTCATTTTCCTTGCCTTAGACACAGAAACATCTTTAATCACCTAAAGCTTTTCAAAATCAGGTATAGTCCCTGATGCAGTCACCATATGTCAAAGAACTTTTACCTGTTGTCTACCAAATTCCGATTTTTCTAAGTCACCAGTAACACCACCTCAATGCGAACACTTAACAACATATCCAAACCCTCATTATGCTTTTCCAGCTAACACTGAACGTGAAGGGTAGGTTATGAAACTGATAGCAACGACCACACCATAAGCATGCTGTGAAAATCGGCATGAGGGTGCAGTTAAGTTTGCCAGTAGCTTATGTTTCAGTCAATAAAAGACAGGGCCTTATTACTATGAAACTTTTACATCTCTTCTAATGTCAATAGTCTATCAGTTTCTGTTAAATAACTGTATTAGTTTGCCTGGAACTACTTTATTGAATGACATCTTCTTATGGGCCACTAACAATCGATTATTTAAGATCTCACAACATGTTCAGTTTCCCCCTATTGCAAAATTTTCTCAATCTCAGCTTCAGCTCTTTCTTTATAAATCAGTGAGATTGGATATGGCTTGACAGGGAATGTCTTATGATCTTTCTTCTTAAAGAGAAATGAAAAAAGATTTGTTGCAGCACGATGATCGGAAAACACCGAAAAATAATGTTACAGTGCACCAAACAAATTCTCTTGCAAAACCTTATTTACTTCCTCAACATAGTCAATTGACTCCATATCTGCTATAATGTTCAAACACTTGGTCAACAATCCAGTAATAGGAACTGCATTAACACTACTTTCATTCACAACAGTCTTTGACTCAATGAAGAATGTATGATTGGTATGGAACCTAAGGCAGTTGTTCGAACTCCTCTCCCTAACTCAGACTCATCAAACCTTAACTTCAGCGGCGACTTATTGTGTTTCAGCAACGCTTCCCCACAACCCAAATCCATCACCTCTTGGAGCTTTGACAAAAAAATAAGCCCCCAGAATTCGCAACAGTCGCCAACCCCACAATCACGAACCATGTAGAAAATCTATTACTGTGACCAAGAAGTTTAACAACTACTTCTCTCTTCACCTCACACATTTTCCAATAAGTTCCTCTTTCAAAAAAATGGCCCTAAGCATTATGGGACTTAACATCTGAGGTCATCAGTCCCCTAGACTTAGAAGTACTTAAACCTAATTAACCTAAGGCCATCACACACATCCATACCCAAGGCACGATTCGAACCTGCGACCAAAGTAGCAGCGCGGTTCCGGACTGAAGTGCCTGTAACCGCTTGGCCACATAGGCTGGCTCCTCTTTCACATTGGTATATTTTAAAGGAAGAATAGGCCATGAACTTTTCACACTTTTTAAATGTCATCTGTCTCATGCAGACACCTAGCTACCAGTATCAAGAACACAAGACTAAATAATTCTATTAACATGTATTTGAAGCACTGGACTCGCAATAGAAGTTGCCATTTTTCGTCTCTCACAAATTAAAAGTTCCCTCATATCTTCAATATTCAAGGTTAGTGTCGGTCGTATTTTCAACACTCGATTCAGCTGCAGGATGCATTTGCTGTTACATGCTGGCAGGCATTTGCAACAAAGTTATTCCTTCGATCAGCTGATCGTACCTTCCAGAATCTTTGGATTCTAACCTCGTTCAGTGGAGTGAACATCTATGGCATTTGCCCTCCTACCTGTGAACTATCAAATCTCCTACCATTCCCATTGTATCTACGTCTCCTACAAAAACTATTCCTATTGTGACCAGTCCTTGATCCCAATGCCTCCACTTGCTACCACCACATCTATCCCAAGGAAATCATAATTCCAACTTCTTTTTGTCACACATCACAATAAACAAACTGACAACCATTCATATCACATCCATTCTCTTCTCTGCTATGATCCACCAACACTTCTAATAAACATTGTAAACCTTCTAAGCCATTTTAACATAGTTGGCAAGAATAATAAACGTATCTGTGGAGGAAGTTCCATATGACATATATAAATGTATTCAGAAGGACTGTAAGGTTTGCATAAGAATTGAATATTTAACAACATACGTTCAAATAATCATACAAGATTCCTAAACCAGAATTGTTGAAATTTTGCATCATCAAAAGTCCATGTTACACTCTGTCTGGTGCTGTTTCAGGTCAATAAGCAGAAAGGATAAATTCCGAAAATCCTTGAAAGGTTCATAATTCCAAATTTATGTATGCATCCAGGCAGCAGTTTACCTTGCAAGTAACCACACGCAAATTCATTCTTCTATCAGAAGGGCAAATTAACGGAAGTGGAAAACCAGATTTTTCAACCAAACACAAGGGTGAATACCATTTGTTGTCCTTCTGCACTCTTTAAATATTTTGATTCATAATAAATGATTATGGATAAAATCCAGTATCACCTCACGATATACACTCTTGTGAATGTAATCTTTGTGACTAGGATGGCTTCTCCTTCTCTCATAATGAGATTTAGTTGGTTGGTTGGTTGGTTTGTGAGATTAAAGGGACGAGACTGCTGTGGTCATCAGTCCCTTTTTCCAAAAACTAAAAACACCCACAGAGAATAAAAAACGAACAACAGAAAAGACGGCACATGACACAGGACAAGAAAGACTCAGACAGAGATCAGACAAAACGAATTAAAATCACACAGAGAGTGACAGTGGTTGGCCGACCATAGAAACAAAAAAGTAAAAGCCAACCACCGAGAACCACACTAAGACTCAGGCCAAAGGCCAGACTCAAAACAAAAAAACAGAACAAACACTCAGATTAAGTTATAAAAAAACCCTGCCCGAATAAAACGCAAAACTAAGCCTGCCATGGCAGAGTCATCAGTTAAAAGTGGAGGGAGCGTAACCGGCAGCGCATACGTCTGCCTCAGCATAGTTATAAGTGGACAGGCCAACAAAATGTGGACGACCGTCAAAGCCTACCCGCAGCGACATAGCGTCGGGTCCGCATGGCGCAGGAAATGGCTGTGTGTCAAATGGGTGTAGCCAATGCAGAGCCGACAAAGGACTGCTGAGTTCCTGCGAGTGGCTCGCATGGACGACCACCACACATCCGTTGTCTCCTGGATAGGACGGAGTTTGTCTGGCGTGGGCAGGTTGCGCCATTCAGTGTCCCAAAGTCCGAAAATTTTGCGGCGTAAGATTGCTCACAAAGCAGTCTCCGGGAGGCCAATGTCCAGAGATGGTGTACTGGTGGCCTCTTTCGCCAGCTAGTCAACATTTTCATTGCCAGGTATCCCAACATGACCTGGAGTCCACACAAAGACCACAGAGCGGCTGCAACTGGCAAGAGCATGGATGGACTCCTGGACAGCCATCACCAGACGAGAGCGAGGGAAACAGTGGTCGATAGCTAGTAAACTGCTCAGGGAGTCGCTACAGATAACAAAGGATTCACCTGAGCAGGAGCGGATATACTCTAGGGCACGAAAGATGGCGACCAGCTCAGCAGTGGAAACGCTGCAGCCTGCTGGCAATGAATGTTGTTCATAGTGGTCCCCTAGAGTCAGAGCATAACCGACACGACCAGCAACCATCGAACCGTCAGTGCCCTGATACGTAGCTAGGATGGAATAAAAGCGGCGGCGGAAGGCCTCTGGAGGGACTGAGTCCTTCGGGTCCTGTACCAATTCGAGCCAAAGGCAAGGGCGGGGCATACACCACGGGGGTGTATGCAGAGGGACCCAGAAAGGAGGTGGAAGAGGGAAAACCACAAGCCCGGAGAGAAGCTCGCGGACCGCGATCGTACAACCCGAGCAGGGCCGATGTTCTGGGCGACGGACGAGTGACTGCGAGAACAGGAGATGATAATTAGAATGCCCGGGCAAGCTAGAAACATGCGTAACATAAGCGGCCAGTAAACGTTGGCGCTGTTTCCTCAGTGGAGGGACTGAGTCCTTCGGGTCCTGTACCACAAGTATGCTCTCCACAGGGCTGGTCTGGAAAGCACCAGTGGCGAGTCGGATCCCACCATGATGGATTGGGTGCAGCACCAGCAACGCAGATGGGGATGCTGAACCATAAGCCAGGCTCCCATAATCCAGACGACACTGGATTAACGCCTGGTAGAGCCGTAAGAGGATAGATCGGTCGGCGCCCCAGATGGTGTGGCTCAAGCACCACAGAGCATTAAGATGCCGCCAACATGTCTGTTTAAGCTGCCAAATATGTGAGAGCCAAGTCACCGGAGCATCAATAACCACACCCAAAAACCGATGTGTCTCCACCACGGCAAGATAAAGTCGCGGCTCAGGGTGAAGTGTTCGTCGCAGACAGAAATGCATAAAGCAGGTCTTGGCAGCCAAAAACTGGAAGCCATGCGCTACAGCCCAAGATTGCGCCTTGCGGATAGCGTCCTGCAGCTGATGTTCAGCAGCTGCAATGCCAATGGAGCTATAGTAGAGGCAGAAGTCGTCAACATACAAGGAAGCTGAGACAGACGGTCCCACCGCCGCAGCGAGCCCGTCAATTGCAATTAAAAACAGGCAGTCACTGACGACTGATCCCTGTGGTACCCCGTTCTCCTGAACTCGGGAGGAACTATGGGAGGCCGCGACTTGCACGCGGAAGGTACGATGTGATAAAAAATTTCGTAGGAAAATCGGTAGGAGACCTCTTCCAGATGTCGAAAAAGACGGCGACGAGGCGCTGCAGGCGGGCAAAGGCCGTATGGATGGCTGTCTCTAGGCTCACCAGATTGTCGGCGGCAGAAAGGCCTTTACGGAAACCACCCTGAGACACGGCCAGAAGGCCCCGAGACTCGAATACCCAACCGAACTGCCGGCTCACCACACATTCGAGCAACTTGCAAAGATCGTTGGTGAGGCCAATGGGACGGTAGCTGTCCATCTCGAATGGGTTCTTGCCAGGTTTCAAAATGGGGATAACAATGCTTTGTCGCCATTGCGACGGAAACTCACCCTCGACCCAAACATGGTTGTAAAGTTCGAGGAAACGTCGCCGGCCCTCCACTGAGAGGTGTTTCAGCATCTGACAGTGGATGCGATCTGGCCCAGGAGCTGTATCAGGGCAAGAGGCTAAGGCACTGTGGAATTCCCACTCAGTGGATGGGACATTGTAGGATTCAGGATGGCACGTGTGAAAGGAAAGGCACCTATGTTCCAACCACTCTTGAATGGAGCGGAAAGCTAGTGGGTAATTCACAGATGCAGACCTGAGAGCAAAATGTTCTGCTAAGCGGTTGGTAATTATGTCCGAGTCAGTAGAAATTTCCCTATTCAGTGACAGTGCAGGGACGCTGACAGGGGTCCGATAGCCATAGAGGCGTCTAATCTTGGCCCAGAACTGCGATGGAGAGACATGGAGGCCAATGGTGGAAACATACCGTTCCCAGCACTCCTGCTTGTGTTGGCGAATGATGCGGTGGGCCCGCGCTCTGAGCCGTTTAAAGGCGATGTGGTTTTCTAAAGATGGATGCAGCTTGTGACACTGGAGCGCCCGCCGGCGATCTTTAATCGCCTCAGCGATCTCAGGTGACCACCAGGGCACAGTCCTCCGCCGAGGGGACCAAGAGGAACGGGGAATGGCAGATTCTGCGGCAGTAACGATGCCGGTGGTGACTGAGTTAGCCACCGCATCAATGGCTTCATGAAAAACGGGTTCAATAGCGGCAGTGAAAGATAACAAGTCCCAATCACTCTTATACATAACCCACTTGCAAGGGCGCCCACAAGAGTGACGCTGTGTCAGTAACAGGAAGACAAGAGGTCACCAGCACACAGGTCGCCATGCACACTCCATTGGACAGACGGTAAGAGGCTAGGGCTGTAAAATCGAAGGGTCGATGGCGGAGTACATGCCATAAGTCACACTGAAATGTTTTAAGGCACCATCGTTTAAAAGGGAGAGGTCGACCTGTGCCAATACGTTCGCAACGGTTGCATCTCGACCTGTGGCCACTGACCCACCCCACAGAGGGTTATGGGAGTTGAAGTCACCCAGTAACAGGAAAGGTGGCGGCAATTGGGCTATCAGCACAACGAGGACATGCTGTGGGACATCACCATCTGGTGGAAGATATAGGCTGCAGACAGTAACAGCCTGGGGCGTCCACACCCGAACAGTGGCACCCTCTAAAGGTGTTTGTAGAGGGTCAGACTCGTTGTGAAGAGAGTGAAGCACATAGATGCAGATGCCACCAGACACAATTTCATAAGCTGAACGGTTCTTATAATAACCCCGATATCCATGGAGGACAGGTGTTCACATTGCCGGAAACCAAGTTTCTTGAAGATCAGTGCAGAATAAAGGGTGAAGGCTGAGAAGTTGTCAGAGCTCAGCAAGATGGTGGAAGAAACTGCCGCAGTTCCACTGGAGGATGACATTGTCCATGGCTGAGCAAGGCGGGAGGGGACTGGGGAGGCAGATTACGCCTCCTGGGCACCGGCTGCCACCGATTGACTACCTGTGCAACAGCTATTCATCGCATCTGAGGCAATCTCCACCTCATCGTAGGATGCAGAGTTGGAAGGTTGCAGTGAGACAGGTGCCACCGCAATGTCAGGATTCTTCGGAGCATTTTTCTTTGTCTGCTTTGCGCGCTGTGCCTTTGGTGATTCTGGCTGGGAGGGCCTCACTGGGTCAGTCTCAGGGACTGACGACGACCATGACGCCCTACAACCAGCGACCGTTGGTTGTTTTAGAAACTTGCAGGTGCCTGCTATGATACTGGGCAAAGCCTGCGATGGGAGGGCCCCAAAAGACCCCCTCCTGGCGAGAGTAGCCCAAGAAGTCTCAAGCTTCTCCGGCTGGGAAGGGGGAACTAATGTCCCCGATGGTTGGGGTGGTGTTGCTCCTGAAATAGATGGAGCAGGAGCAACAGCGAGTGAAGTGCCCCCCCCCCCCCCCCCAGAATCAAAGGAGCCGGTGGATTCTGACCGATCAAAGAGCCAACCATATGTGACAACATGGGAGATGTCAGAACTGTTGTTGCAGAAGTGGCGTAGGTCGACGTCATTGGCACAGGATTTAGCCTCTCATATTCCCACAGCCTCAGTGTAGGTCAGTCGGTCCAGGCTCTTATATTCCATTACCTTTCTTTCTTTCTGGAGTATCCTACAGTCCGGCGATCAGGGGGAATGGTGTTCTGCGCAGTTAACACAAATAGGAGGCGCAGAACATGGAGTATTTGGATGCGAAGGAAGTCCACAATCAAGACACGTGATGCTGGAAGTACATCGGGATGACATATGCCCAAACTTCCAGCATTTAAAACACTGCACCGGAGGAGCGATATATGGCTTCACATCACAGCGGTAAACCATCACCTTCACCTTTTCCGGTAAGACATCACCCTCAAACACACCCTCAAAGGCACCGGTGGCTACCTGATTATCCCTCGCACCCCGATGGACGCGCCGTACGAAGTGAACACCTCGTAGTTCCAGGTTAGTGCGTAGTTCATCGTCTGACTGCAGAAGAAGATCCCTGTGGAATATAATACCCTGGACCAAGTTTAAACTCTTTTGGGGCATGATGCTAACTGAAACATCCCCCAACTTATCGCAAGTGAGCAACCTCCTTGACTGGGCAGAGGATGCTGTCTTGATTAGAACTGACCCAGAGCGCATTTTGTACAAGCCCTCCACCTCACCGAACTTGTCCTCTAAATGCTCCACAAAAAAGCGGGGGTTGGTCGACATAAATGATTCACCATCAACTCACGTACAGACTAGGTACCGGGGTGAATAATCTCCACTGCCTTCTGTAGCCATATGTTCCTCCCATGGAGTGGCCAGGGAGGGAAATGATCTCAGATCATTTTTATTCCCGTTGAGGTTAGATCTCGATCGCTTAGAGACTGCTGGTGGAGGCCCACCAGCGAGAGATGATGTACCACGCTTCATTGCGGGTCATCCGCCCTGATGCCACCCACTCCAACCAGGGGCTCTCCGCACAGGCGCCACCATGCCACAGCAAAGACCACCTGGCAGGATAGACTTTGCTGGGAGCCCTGATGCCGCAGAGGAATAGGCATCTATTCCTCTGCATACGTGTGGAGGTAGCAGCTAAGGCATCAGCAGTGCGATCCCTGTGTAGTCAGGGTGCTACCACCAAGAGGGTACATGACGACCCCACCACGACGGACTGGGTACCGTGCTGGACGTCTTGTGTCGAATATCCATGTGTATCATGAGGGCGAAGATGGAAGTGCACAATGGAGGGCATGTATGCTACTCGGAACACACTGCAGCTGATGTGGCCGTAAGCTCGGTGTAAGGCCAACTCCATGACAATATCGGTTGTGCCAGATCTTAGGGCAAAATAAATACATTATGCACCACGTAAGGCGTCCTTCCCCAAGAGGAAAATTTTGAAATGGAGTAGTCAAACCCCTTATGGGACCATCACATTAAGGCCGAAACGTTGGAGAGTCATTTTAGTCACCTCTTACGACAGGCAGGAATACCGCGGGCTTATTCTTACCCCCAAACCCGCAGGGGGGAATGAGATTTTGGACCTGGTTGATCTGCAAGACCTGAATACACGTAATCTTCATGTACATGACCTCTATTATGATACTGACCTTCAGCAACACCTGAATCTAACATGTCCTTTATCTCTGACAATCTCTCTTTTAATTCTTACCTTCTCCTATTAATCTACATCTGACTCTCTTTAGACCATAACAGTGATTCCGCTTCCTCTAACTCACCAACACCAACAGATACTGAACTTTTAGAATCCCATACAGTATGATCTACTAATTATGCTGCAGAGGAACTCAGTTCATCAAGTGGTAACCCTTTGCTTAATTTCTTCTTTACTCTGATATCTCATTTTCGGCACTATCAGCTCCTCAGATATCTTTTTTAAACCTTGTAATAATGTGGCATGATTTGAAACACGTCTCTGAATTTGAGCAATATATCCCTGACCAGATACTCACTCAAGTTTCTCTTACAAATCTGTTTTGTTATTCTCCTATTCATCTCTTAAATTTTCAAAATAAGGTCGCATTTGTTTATTTTGTCCACCAACGACCAATAAAATTAACCCTGTTCTTCTTCAAGAATAGCAAGTTTAATTTCAATATTAGAAAATCTCCCATCGAACTCTTTATCTAAGCGTTCCGTTGACTATGTATCCAGCACATTAACTTTCCCTATAAGCTCTTCACAAAGGGTCTGAATCTTTTACTAGCGACTTGCTGTTTACACCTGTATTGCTCTAACAGTGGCTCGCATTTCTCTTGAAATAATTTCAACCTGACCCATTGAGCTATTTTATGTTCCTTTTGTTGTTTGTCACTAGTCTCTGTTTTCTCTCATAAATCATTCCTTAGCTATTACGTACTATTCTCGTTTCCATTTGCACTAGTCCCTAATTCCTTCTTCAGCCCTTCCATATCAGTTCCTGTTTCTTTTGTACTTACATCACACCTCACTAACAATCCTCGCCGCCTTTTAGCGACATCTTTATCAATAGGAGCAGTTGGAGTTGAGCTATTACTCTGTAGTTTAGTCCAAGTAACACAACCTGTAAAAGCAGTAGAAGGACTGAGTGGTCTACCACAAACACTTGCACACTCCTGTGGCTGAATTTCATCAATAACATCTGTATTATCACTCAAAACAACAATTCCATTTTCCCGAATTTCAGTATTAACAGCACTGGTAGCAGCAAACTGTCCATGGCCACCAGACATACTGAGTTAATCACTATTTAACACATGTTACCACTCCCATGAGTTGCAACAGTGGACAAGATATCTGAATCAGATTGTTCCATGCCTTTACCTTGTGGCCCCCTTTCCATACATTTCCTCAAACGTACTCTCCTGGTCTGTCTTTAACTACAGAAGTTTTCCCCCTCATGCACCGAGTTGCAATATCACCAACAACAATTCAACATCGTGAAACTGACCTCCCTGGTCACTATGTTGACCAAAATTTTCACAAGTCTAAATGTTCTTGCAGAAATGTAAGGTAATATTCAAAATCCCATTACGCGCCATAAAGCACTTAATCATCATAATAATGCGACTATGGCTCAGAAGTTCCTTTCACTAACACAAGCGAACATGCAAAATACAATATAAAAATACATGTCACAAGAAGAGCTGAATATTGTATAAAACATATAAATACTCAAAAATCCCCTGCAAAATCTTGATGAAAAGCGCCGTCCAATCATTGACAACGACCTGATTACATTCAACAGGCCTTCAATATATTCCACATCACTTCCTAACATGACTTATGTAGAACATTTCCAAGTCCCAGCACATTTTCTGAAATCAGGAAATAGATATTTAAATGAATTAGATTATAAGTTGCTAAATATATTTAGCATGCATGAGTTACCTGTACTTGCGTCCTAACGAGCTCTGTTGGACCAACCCTTCCTTATAAGTCACCAAAGAGGGGCATTGTGGAGGTGTATTATCACATCCAACTCATGAGGATTGCCTGAGGTTAGGCGATAGGGTTTTGTAGTAAAGGAATTAGCTAGTTGTCCTATGTGACTGGGAGTCTTGATCTGGCCAATTTGTGCAATTCCTAATTACAGAAGATAACGATTGGAAACTTACTTGAAGTAACACCAACTAGAAGTTTTTTGCAATTTATGAAAACCCTTGCTCTACTTGCCCCTTGGAAATTTATGGCTAACTTACGCTAAAGACAACACACACCCATGACCGAGGGAAGACTTGAACTTCCAATGGGGGGAGCTGCGCGGACTGTGACAAGGTGCCCAGGACACGCGGTTACCCCGACGATGGGACCAAGGCTTAGTATGATACAGTGACATGCTAGCACCGTTCTGCCTGTTTTGAATGAAACTGTTAGTGTGAACAGCCCAACCCCACCACAAGACATATGAGTTCTCCAGCTATTTCTGTGATTTCATTTAGCCGGCCGAAGTGGCCGTGCGGTTAAAGGCGCTGCAGTCTGGAACCGCAAGACCGCTACGGTCGCAGGTTCGAATCCTGCCTCGGGCATTGATGTTTGTGATGTCCTTAAGTTAGTTAGGTTTAACTAGTTCTAAGTTCTAGGGGACTAATGACCTCAGCAGTTGAGTCCCATAGTGCTCAGAGCCATTTGACCATTTTTGTGATTCCATTAACTATGCTGATACATCTGCACCTACTTCTGTCTAGCCCTGCCTTACTGTTCTCCTGTTTCTCTTTGTCTACCTTGACTTCACTCTGACTTCATTTTATTCCGTTTACTGTCCCATTGTCTCCCTGCTCAGAGCCTTTTGTCCAGCTCTCTCCTTCGCCCCCTCCTTTCCCCTTTGCCCCCTCCTGTCCCTGACGTGACGTGACGCCACCTCATACGCTCTAATTGCGCGCTGCTCTTCACTAGATTTCCAGAGGTTGGGTGGAGGGAAAGAAGTGTCTCTTCCTATATGGTTCCACATTGCGTCCAAAGCCTGCTGTTTACTTTTCGTGGCGTATTGGCGTCCCTAACAAAGACCCTCTCTCTTTATCCCTCTTGCCTCATGGACTATGTCTAGCCAGAAAATGTTGGCCTCGCTATTATATTCGATATATCTCATGAGTACACTTTGAGCTGGGCCTATCAGTGGTATCCTGTAATGTCCTTGGATTACTCTGCTAGCATAGCACAAAGTGTAATCACTATACGTGGCTGCCTAATATGTTGGCTGGCCCGCTGGCTGCCCTGTGTCTTTTCCTTGGCATACTATAGTACTATAGTACTCCCCCCCATGAACCATGGACCTTGCCGTTGGTGGGGAGGCTTGCGTGCCTCAGCGATACAGATGGCCGTACCGTAGGTGCAACCACAACGGAGGGGTATCTGTTGAGAGGCCAGACAAACATGTGGTTCCTGAAGAGGGGCAGCAGCCTTTTCAGTAGTTGCAGGGGCAACAGTCTGGATGATTGACTGATCTGGCCTTGTAACATTAACCAAAACGGCCTTGCTGTGCTGATACTGCGAACGGCTGAAAGCAAGGGGAAACTACAGCCGTAATTTTTCCCGAAGACATGCAGCTCTACTGTATGATTAAATGATGATGGCGCCCTCTTGGGTAAAATATTCCGGAGGTAAAATAGTCCCCCATTCGGATCTCCGGGCGGGGACTACTCAAGAGGACGTCGTTATCAGGAGAAAGAAAACTGGCGTTCTACGGATCGGAGCGTGGAATGTCAGATCACTTAATCGGGCAGGTAGGTTAGAAAATTTAAAAAAGGAGATGGATAGGTTAAAGTTAGATATAGTGGGAATTAGTGAAGTTCGGTGGCAGGAGGAACAAGACTTTTGGTCAGGTGATTACAGGGTTATAAATACAAAATCAAATAGGAGTAATGCAGGAGTAGGTTTAATAATGAATAAAAAAATAGGAGTGCGGGATAGCTACTACAAACAGCATAGTGAACGCATTATTGTGGCCAAGATAGACACAAAGCCCATGCCTACTACAGTAGTACAAGTTTATATGCCAACTAGCTCTGCAGATGATGAAGAAATAGATGAAATGTATGACGAGATAAAAGAAATTATTCAGGTAGTGAAGGGAGACGAAAATTTAATAGTGATGGGTGACTGGAATTCGTCAGTAGGAAAAGGGAGAGAAGGAAACATAGTAGGTGAATATGGATTGGGAGGAAGGAATGAAAGAGGAAGCCGCCTTGTAGAATTTTGCACAGAGCATAACTTAATCATAGCTAACACTTGGTTCAAGAATCATGAAAGGAGGCTGTATACATGGAAGAAGCCTGGAGATACTGACAGGTTTCAGATAGATTATATAATGGTAAGACAGAGATTTAGGAACCATGTTTTAAATTGTAAGACATTTCCTGGGGCAGATGTAGATTCTGACCACAATCTATTGGTTATGAACTGCAGATTGAAACTGAAGAAACTGCAAAATGGTGGGAATTTAAGGAGATGGGACCTGGATAAACTGAAAGAACCAGAGGTTGTAGAGAGCTTCAGGGAGAGCATTAGGGAACAATTGACAGGAATGGGGGAAAGAAATACAGTAGAAGAAGAATGGGTAGCTCTGAGGGATGAAGTGGTGAAGGCAGCAGACGATCAAGTAGGTAAAAAGACGTGGGCTAATAGAAATCCTTGGGTAACAGAAGAAATATTGAATTTAATTGATGAAAGGAGAAAATATAAAAATGCAGTAAATGAAGCAGGCAAAAAGGAATACAAACGTCTCAAAAATGAAATCGACAGGAAGTGCAAAATGGCTAAGCAGGGATGGCTAGAGGACAAATGTAAGGATGTAGAGGCTTGTCTCACTAGGGGTAAGATAGATACTGCCTACAGGAAAATTAAAGAGACCTTTGGAGAGAAGAGAACCACTTGTATGAATATCAAGAGCTCAGATGGCAACCCAGTTCTAAGCAAAGAAGGGAAAGCAGAAAGGTGGAAGGAGTATATAGAGGGTTTATACAAGGGCGATGTACTTGAGGACAATATTATGGAAATGGAAGAGGATGTAGATGAAGATGAAATGGGAGATAAGATACTGCGTGAAGAGTTTGACAGAGCACTGAAAGACCTGAGTCAAAACAAGGCCCCGGGAGTAGACAACATTCCATTAGAACTACTGATGGCCTCAGGAGAGCCAGTCATGACAAAACTCTACCATCTGGTGAGCACGATGTATGAGACAGGTGAAATACTCTCAGACTTTAAGAAGAATATAATAATTCCAATCCCAAAGAAAGCAGGTGTTGACAGATGTGAAAGTTACCGAACTATCAGTTTAATAAGTCACAGCTGCAAAATACTAACGCGAATTCTTTACAGACGAATGGAAAAACTGGTAGAAGCGGACCTCGGGGAAGATCAGTTTGGATTCCGTAGAAATGTTGGAACACGTGAGGCAATACTGACCTTACGACTTATCTTGGAAGAAAGATTAAGAAAAGGCAAACCTACAATTCTAGCATTTGTAGACTTAGAGAAAGCTTTTGACAATGTTGACTGGAATACTCTCTTTCAAATTCTGAAGGTGGCAGGGGTAAAATACAGGGAGCGAAAGGCTATTTACAATTTGTACAGAAACCAGATGGCAGTTATAAGAGTCGAGGGGCATGAAAGGGAAGCAGTGGTTGGGAAAGGAGTGAGACAGGGTTGTAGCCTCTCCCCGATGTTATTCAATCTGTATATTGAGCAAGCAGTAAAGGAAACAAAAGAAAAATTCGGAGTAGGTATTAAAATTCATGGAGAAGTAGTAAAAACTTTGAGGTTCGCCGATGACATTGTAATTCTGTCAGAGACAGCAAAGGACTTGGAAGAGCAGTTGAACGGAATGGACAGTGTCTTGAAAGGAGGATATAAGATGAACATCAACAAAAGCAAAACGAGGATAATGGAATGTAGTCAAATTAAGTCGGGTGATGCTGAGGGAATTAGATTAGGAAATGAGACACTTAAAGTAGTAAAGGAGTTTTGCTATTTAGGGAGTAAAATAACCGATGATGGTCGTAGTAGAGAGGATATAAAATGTAGACTGGCAATGGCAAGGAAAGCGTTTCTCAAAAAGAGAAATTTGTTAACATCGAATATAGATTTAGGTGTCAGGAAGTCGTTTCTGAAAGTATTTGTATGGAGTGTAGCCATGTATGGAAGTGAGACATGGACGATAACTAGTTTGGACAAGAAGAGAATAGAAGCTTTCGAAATGTGGTGCTACAGAAGAATGCTGAAGATAAGGTGGGTAGATCACGTAACTAATGAGGAGGTATTGAATAGGATTGGGGAGAAGAGAAGTTTGTGGCACAACTTGACTAGAAGAAGGGATCGGTTGGTAGGACATGTTCTGAGGCATCGAGGGATCACAAATTTAGCATTGGAGGGCAGCGTGGAGGGTAAAAATCGTAGAGGGAGACCAAGAGATCAATACACTAAGCAGATTCAGAAGGATGTAGTTTGCAGTAGGTACTGGGAGATGAAGAAGCTTGCACAGGATAGAGTAGCATGGAGAGCTGCATCAAACCAGTCTCAGGACTGAAGACAACAACAACAACACTATAGTACTTACGAGACTTAACATTATTCTTCATTTGTTACTATTTTTAAACAGGACCGGCCTGTTTTCTGTCGATACAACACCTTCCTTGTTTGGCTTAACTCCTTAGGACAGTGTCAGTTTAAAAACCATTTATTTTTTGACATTTACATCTATTTTTGTTACATTTTCTTTTAGATGTGTTTCACATTTTCTTTTTATACAATAGCTAACTTTGTGTGAAATGAAACAGTTATGTCATTACATTTTACTAGGTTCTCTTATTCTATTATCTGTTTCTAAACGTTACATGATCTTTAGGACTCCTTTCACGGATCACTACTTTCTCAGTGCTACTGTTACGCTATCTCCGTATTTTATTGTTTTCTGGGCCGTGGTTTACAGTGGTGATTCATACACATATCCTTCCACAAGAAGCATTCTCTACATATTTATACTGTCTACAAAAACTGGCTAGTATAACTATGATAATGAATGTTACACTCAAACGTGTAGCGATGGAATAGTGTGTTAAACATCTTAAGTCTGTCATCCTTTCCTGCCGTTCAGTGACCATTCTTTCTGTGTCGTTTGAATTATTTCCCACAAACGCAAATCATCTACTTGCGTGACCACATGATCTAAAAGTAACTCAAGTTTAGCAATGAAATGTTTGTATTCTTATTTTTTAAGTTTTACTACACGAAAATCAATAGGTCACTCTATTTGTGGTGTTACATCCTTCTTAGTTGCATCTGTACCTATTTTCTGTCTGCCTGTCGAATGCTCTTCTCCTATAACCTCTACACTTTCTTTAGAAGCTTGCTTTTTCCAAACCTTTAAGTACAACATCATTTAGAGCCTGATTACCACATAATACTGTCAAATCCATAACATTAGGAACTATCTCTGTACAACAATTATTTTTTTAAATGAGTCCAAATACTGCGATTTAAAGATACAGTTGTCTTAACGCAATCATCTGGCGTAACACTTACTGCGACAATTCTGCATACTACCTCTCTTTATCATCCTTTTCTGACTGGATTAAAATATGCTTCCCTTTTGACTGATGCATTGCTTTTCCTAAGGGAAAAATTCTGTTTACAGTAAACATTTATTACGTATCCTAATACCCTTTCCACTACAAGAACATCTGCGTAGATTAGGAACAGTTATCTTGACAATTCGACTTCAGGAGCATTGATTTCACTTCAAGTTCATCTCTTGTTAAACTGAGGATCTGCACAATTTGTACAGGGTTTATTATGTGAGGCTGCAATACGCGCCTCTGTGCGTTGAATATATCATTTATCATTTGTTCATATTTTGATTCATTTGTCAACTGCAGTACTTGTTCATAAATTATTGCAAATGTCGCAACTCTTTTAAATCCTATGTCTACCTCCTTCACGTATGATTTAATAAATCTTTCTAGTCTTTCTAGTTCAAATTTTAACTTGTTTTATTTTCAGTAATCCCTCTCACTGTTCAATTTACCCTAATGATGTGGCTCTTACGGCAGTTACCTCCACCACTTGTTCCTTAATTAATCTCAAGAGGTCTTTTGAATTGTTCTCCAGCTGCTCTATGTGTTCCTTGAAAGATGTAGAATCAGTTTCATCTAGTGTGCCAAATAGTATTCTACTAATGCCAGATAATATCTTATAACACTGACCGATGTAGTTAAACAGGCCTCTCCTCTGTCTTGTTTCTTGTCTTTTCAGTTGATGTGCCAACTTCTGTAATTCAGTTATTCGCTCTGTATAAAGGGTCTCTTGTTGGTGTGGCAAACTACATTGTATTAAGCCTACATTCAGGTCTTTCAGAATTTTTATACTCCTTTGTATTGCTAATATGCCATATCTTTCAGCTTTCTGAAAATGCTGATTTATAGCATCTAAATTTACGCATGTTACAGTTCTCCACCAGGTACTGTATTTTTGCCACTTCTTCCAAATTATCATAGTATAATTCTGAAGACTTTATGATTTTGAAACTTTAAAATCTGTTGTCAGTTGTTGTGTGTTGGCGCTAGCTATGATTACTAGTAGCACTATCTTTCCAGCCTGCCTGTCTGTACCACAGCTGAAATTAAAGGTAAGGTGTTAATCTGTTTGCATGTACCTTCGTTTCTTTCTTTCTATTCATATTTATTGTTACATTCGGCTTGTCTATCCGTACTACGTGATGTGCCCACCGCCACTATTAGTCTAGCTTCCTAGATCTGCCGTGTCTTACTGTCTCACCAACCCTTTGTCAACCACTTTGAACTCTTTTGGATTCTGTCGTTTATCATACTGTCTTTTGTTAGCATTTTGTGTCGAATTACCGTGTGCTTCTTGATTCCAGCTCTCAATCTGTTCACAGAGGTCTCGTAATCGTGACTTATCACTGTGGATTCATGTTTGAGTACTTCTGGTACGTTTACCTTTCTTCCCTACATTAAGTCAGTAGGAGTATGGCCTGTTCTAGTGTGTGGTGTTCTGTTGGATACAAGAGTTACATAAGATACCCACTTGTCCCAAGTCGTAAAATGTCTCAGGTACTGTATCAGTGTACGTTTAAATCTTGATGGTAGGCCACTGAGTGTGTTCTGCTAATAAGCAATAATTTAAATCTCTATTAAAAATATCACTTAAAAAACTTGACTCTTGACTCGCAGTTAAAAGCACTAATCGAATTCTGTGTCTTAAAAGTGTGTGTTGCACGATTACTTCTGCTTTTATTTCGACGTCTTGCCATTCCGTTAGCACGGCTAACATGTACTTGCTTTCATCGTCTAGGAATGTCAGCATGTAACTCTTACCTGCACTCGATTTCTGTAAACGGCTCACTATGTCAGTTTTCAAATATACATTTTGCAGTGACTGTTCCTCATTTCCAACAGCATTTTTGTCTTCGGCTTTATAAACTTATTCTTTTAGCTTCATGGACATTTCCGCACATATTCTTCTATATCGCGCTTCATTCTGTTCCAATCTTTATAACGCTTTGTCCTCTCGAGCGCTCTATGAATTCAATGGCGCTCTCCCAATGTATTATCATGCACTTCATTCAATACATTTTTGTTTCCCTTTCCACTAATTTTGTTTTCCTTCACCTCTACCTCTGCATTTACTGTCGTGCCATCGTCATTCTCCATTTCAGCACTCACCTATGCTTGTCACACATTCACCTGCCAACCCCTTACTTTTCATCCATTTGATTTCTGTCAGTATGGATCTACTCACTGGGACACATTTTACTACGAGTATCTGCATTGCTGTCGAACCTAATTGGCTTACAGACTATCTCGTAAACATACTTGTCTAGCTTAGTCTCCACTCCTGGAGTCTCGAACTAGGCTCCCTTAAACTGAATATCCATGATAATGGGTTATGATATGTTAACATTGTAAACCTTCAACCATATACGAGGCATGTTCAGAAACTAAGGGTACTGTGACCGTAAAGGGCTGTGGTGCTTCGTATTTTAAGGAATGGCTACACTGAGTGGTAGAGGGGGAACACCTGGCCTGAACGAGCATCACAGGAGCGCGATAATACGTAAATTCACGATGTAATGTCCTGTTACGTGAAAGATGTCGGTAAGAAATCCAGCCAAGCGCAAGCCACATCCTGTGATCCGCTACCCAAGCGGAAGGAATAACGCCTACCTAAATTCTTACGCCCATTAAAACGCATTACAATGAAGGTGTTGTGAATGGAACGAGTGTGTTTAACTAGTGTAGGGCGTTTAATGGAGGTAAAACAAATGTTCATGCTGAACAGACGACTGGCAAACCTTCGATTCCGACTGAAGAGTTGGTGCATGAAATCGAGGAAACTGTTCCTGAAGACTGCCCATTGACTGGCTGAAATTTCTGCGATGTTTACATCCCTCTCCCGAATTGTCTTACACGAGACGCTCACAGAAACGTTGGAATATGGGAAACTTTGACGAAGATGGGTCCCAAACCAGGTGACAGAAGGACAAGAAAAATCGGAGGTGGGAAGTTTCTTAGCCCTTTGTGAGTGGAGATGAAACTTGAGTGTCTCATTACATGCCTGAGACGAAAAGACAAGCGTGAGAGTGGAATCTCACCAATTCCGAAACTGCCTAAAAATTTGAAACCATGATTTCTTACAAAAATCGGATCTTTGTTGTTTTGGGACAGCAAATGCTTCATTTTGATTGAATTCCTGCTCAGGGGGAGACTATTATTGACCACCGATGTTGTGAGACTGTAAAAATTTAAAGGGAGCATTCAAAACAAATGGAGTGGAGTGTTGACAAGAGTCGTGTGCTTGTTGCGAGACATCGCCCGTCCTCTGACAGCCATAGCCATCTAGGGTCTCTTGGAGTTACTTGGTTGGGATTTTTTTGTGCCACCCCAGTATTCCTGATTTGGCAACTTCAGATTATCTACTTTTCCTCTCCCTGAGGGGGCATATGAGTTGAATTAAATTTTCAACCGACAAGAAGTTGCAGAAAGAGGTTCTCAAGAGGGAGAAGTCGATGGTGGGGGAATTCAAGGAGGCCAAAAGAAGCTTGTGCCGGATATTACCACGTGTGTTGAATGTAATGACAGTTATGTGGGAATATAGTCAACAAGTGTATCAACAATGATCTGAATTTTTAATATATTATTTCCAAACAAGTATAAAATTTTAATACACTCACTTTCCGAACATACCTTGAAGCATGGTCGGAAGTGTTTCACTACCATAAATTGTAACCAACCATCTTTCTCTGTAATACTGCAGTTTAATTCCGCCTCGTTTAATGTCTTGGATGCATGTGAAATGAGCAAGTCTTCGCCAGCATTTTTGCCTTGTGGCAAAACTGCTCCCACAGCTGCGTAGCTCAGTTCTGTCGTCCCTATGAATAAATTTGTAAAATCTGACTGCTGAAGTAGTGCTGGATTAACCACTTTCTCCTTTAGCTCCTCGAGCGTATTGTTTTGTATTTTACCCCATACATATTGTACTCCTTTCTTTAGCATTTCGTGGAGTAGCGATTTTACAAAACAATGCAATAATATGTCAGTAATACCTATGTAACCCTGAAAAACCTTTCAGGTCTTTTATGGTTCTTTGCTGCCTTTACATCTTCATTGTGTCTGACGAAATTACATTGTCCATAATAAATGACCCAGGAAAATCAATTCTCTTCTTGAGAGCTCACATTTATCCACGGGGAGATTTAATCTGTTCTCTTGTAACCCATCAAAATTTAATCGAAGCTACTAATTATGCTCCTGCAGATTTCTTCTGTAATACATTAAATTGTCCACGTACAGGAAAAATTTTATCCCTCGCAGACCTACCAAAATTGTGTTCATCACATAAATTAATATTTCGCAAGAACATAAATGGACAGCACTGAGGAAGATCGAAAGAAAATGTAACAATTACCTTCCAGTAAACTTAAATAATGCTTTCATATATATCAGACATATTTCACAAATAGAGGATAACTTGTCACTCTGTTTTTGACTTCAAAGAAACTGCTCACAGCCTGCTGTTCCAAAATGCAGCTAACTTCTCATATTATATTAGTATCTGTTTTATTGCACATTAGAAAACAAATACAATTAAACTGCATTCAGTATTATACAGGCTGGAAAAAATTGGTGTACTCAGACTTCGTAGCACAATTCCTCACATTCCAATAGAAAGAAATCTCTTCCAAAATTTCATTTTGCGCAATTTTCTGACAATACTGCAACCACATGTTAGGTAACAATATTGCTTCCCCAACGGTAATGGACTTGTTGTTTCCACATTTACATAGATAGTAATAATAATAATAGCGCACAGAGATGTTAAACAGCTTGTGCCTATGAGACACTTTATGGAAAGGCATAGTTAGGTTTTCCATGGCGATAACACATATATATGGTAACCGAGTTCGGAAATTATTTGTAAGGCATGTTGCTAGGCTTACTGGTGACGTAAAGCCCAAACTAAATGCAAAGAACCTGAACGGGGCATCAATAATAGTTGGTACTAATCGACTGAATCGTTGAGGGAAGGCACACAGAATACAGATTTGAGATCTAGTGGATACAGTGGGGAGAAACAGTTTGCGTCCACGAAGTAAAAAAGTCTTCTTCAAAAGCTGGCCAGTGAAGCCGATTGTGCTTCCATTTCTGTGCTCATAGTGCATTGTAAGAGGTCCAAGAATAAGGAATTTATTGCTAGCGCACTCGAGCAGATGTAACTTCGATGGAATGCTCACGCAGTGTCTGCGATATGTATGGTACAATAGAATCGCAGACCAGAGTGTCGGCTGCAGTAGTAGTAGCGGGTGGGCCAGTCGTGGAGGGCGATGGCGGTGCCTGTGCGATGTAGTATAAGGTAAAAGCAGCCGCACGCATATGTAATTTGTAACAATTGATTTTGTACGATTGTTATATCAAGTCCCGTGCAAAAGTTTTTAAAAAATCTTTTAATAATAATTTTTCATATAAAGATAACTTTCGACAATCATTCATCTGAATTTAAAGATTTTACTCTAATTTCTCCTATCCATGGTCATCCCTATTATAGTAAAGAAAAATCAGTTTTTTTTATATATAAGAAATCTAGTAGCCACCATTGAACTGGGCTGTGCCAGGTATATACGCGTTATCCGGCGACTTCATTGAGGTAAGAATTTTCAATTTGTTCAGAATGACCTTTCAGCGCCATGAAGCAGCACTGCTGACGTCCAAAATTTACCAGTTTAAATTCACAGCCAGTTAATTATTGAAAGGTTATATATTTGAGTCACATTTTTACTTAGAGTTCGTCACCATTATTATTTCGAGGTTACGGAAGTAAACTGTTGGGAGTTTACAATTGTCGACAGCCGGCCAGGATAGTATTTTTTTGCGAATTTCTGAGAAGTAGTCAGCTATATATCTGCTCTTATTTACCTAATGTTAAATGTAGTTTGCATCTGGTGCAACGCATTTACTAATTTGTCACTTCGTCTTTCATCGGCAATTTATTGCTTTTTCTTGTTATTGCATTTGTTCCATTATTGCTTTTTTCTTTGTTTCATTTGTGCCTAACTTTGACTTGTGAAAATGCCACGAAAAACTTCCAACAGTACATCGCGATGCGTAATGAGTGAAAAAGCCGAGTTGCATAATTTGACTGATAATACTAGCAACACTCAGTGTCATCATGATAATCCTCCAATTACAGATAATCAATGCGTACCGACCACCAGTAATGACTCTAATCTAAATGATGAGCAGACAGATTCAATTACGTCCACAGTAAATTTAACGACAATTGATGACGCGGCACGTTGTGCTACAATGAACGTTGCTCAGTTTGACACACCTGATTTGCAAAATTTACGACGTGAGCAGATAAATATTTCTAACGAAGCTGAACAATGTACTCAAAATACGTCAGATTTATTTGATTCTGATGTAGTAACCAACAGTGCACATCCAATTAGCAAACATTTTCGTGAAACAGGCAATGACCACATGATTACAAAAAACGTGACACATGCAGATACACCATCAAAAATGGTTCAAATGGCTCTGAGCACTATGGGACTTAACAGCTGTGGTCACCAGTCCCCTAGAACGTAGAACTACTTAAACCTAACTAACCTAAGGACATCACCACACACATCCATTCCCGAGGCAGGATTCGAACCTGCGACCGTAGCAGTCGCGCGGTTCCTGACTGAGCGCCTAGAACTGCTCGGCCACCGCGGCCGGCGAAACATAATCAACAGAATAGAAAATAGAGTCACTAATTTTAGCATGGATCAAGTTGTGGCATTATTGCTACAACTTAATGAATCGAACATACAACTTAATGAAAATCTCAAGCAGTCGAATGAAAAACAAGACAACAATTATAAACAAATTAATGAATCTAACAAACAACTTAATGATAGTCCCAAAAAGTTGAATGAAAAACCGACAACCTTAATGAATCGAACAAACAACTTAGTGAAAATTTCAAACAGTCTAATGAAAAACACGACAGGTCGTTCTAACAAATTAATGAAAACTTGACACCTGTATTGAACAGCTTACTGATCTGATTACAGCCGTTGCCGAGCAATGTAATGAAACCAAAAAACAATTACGCGAGGAAATTAAGGCCTGTGCTAGGAATAATAGTGAAGAGATACGCAATACACATGCAGTCACAACCACATTACTTAGAGATGAAATCAACACAGTCGCTAAACAATGTTCAGAAAACGCAACACAGTTACGCGAAGAGCTTAAATTAATGTCAGCAGAACTTTCACGCACTCTGGATGCGAAAGTCGGCAAGAAATTTTGAACACCAGAACTGCAAACTTGACGAACGTTTTAATCACCACCTACAAAACAGTGAAGCGCGTTACCGTAGATTCATACAGGAACAGAACAAAGTAAAGAAACAAGTCATGGAAACAATTACTGCACAGAGACAGGAAGATAAGCATAAGTTGTTTACGAAATCAAAAACATACGTAGACACCAACATTGCTACAGTATCAGACAGAATCAGTACTATCAAACAGTTGAACACCGAATTGCATGGCGAAATATCCGATCAAAAACAAAAACAGACACTATTATTCAGACTTCGGAAAGCAAATACACAGAAGACTTTCAGACAGTGATCAGCAGACTTGAACAATTGGAATTAATACAGTATCCCGATGCCATTAAAGCAGACGTTAAGAAATTAAACAAAACCACACGTAAAATGCAAAAACAAATTAATGTTTGTGACACTACAAAATGACGATCAGGTAAAAGCACTGACTGAAAAATTTGTTGAATTGTCCAGTCGTATTGACGTTATCTAAAATAACGATGACACCAAATCAGTCGATACGTTACCAGTTTCGTTTAATCAAACACCCGAATCCCATGACATACAGCAGACAATCAGTGAGAAAGGTTCGTCCAATAAATATATTACTTAGAAAATGGTCATCTTTACAAAAAGAAATGACGTAAATGAAAAATGTTTCAGCCTCTAACACGTCACAGCATATCTACATCTACATCTACATCTACATGACTACTCTTCAATTCACATTTAAGTGCTTGGCAGAGGGTTCGTCGAACCACAATCATACTATCTCTCTACCATTCCACTCCCGAACAGCGCGCGGGAAAAACGAACACCTAAACCTTTCTGTTCGAGGTCTGATTTCTCTTATTTTAGTTTCATGATCATTCCTACCTACGTAGGTTGGGTTCAACAAAATATTTTCGCATTCGGAAGAGAAAGTTGATGACTGAAATTTCGTAAATAGATCTCGCCGCGATGAAAAACGTCTTTGATGTAATGACTTCCATCCCAACTCGCGTATCATGTCTGCCACACTCTCTCCCATACTACGTGATAATACAAAACGAGCTGCCCTTTTTTGCGCCCTTTCGATGTCCTCCGTCAATCCCACCTGGTAAGGATCCCACACAGCGCAGCAATATTCTAACAGAGGACGAACGAGTGTAGTGTAAGCTGTCTCTTTAGTGGACTTGTTGCATCTTTTAAGTGTCCTGCCAATGAAACGCAACCTTTGGCTCGCCTTCCCCACAATATTATCTATGTGGTCTTTCCAACTGAAGTTGTTCGTAATTTTAACACCCAGGTACTTAGTTGAGCTGACAGCCTTGAGAATTGTACTATTTATCGAGTAATCGAATTCCAACGGATTTCTTTTGGAACTCATGTGGATCACCTCACACTTTTCGTTATTTAGCGTCAACTGCCACCTGCCACACCATACAGCAATCTTTTCTAAATCGCTTTGCAACTGATACTGGTCTTCGGATGACCTTACTAGATGGTAAATCACAGCATCATCTGCGAACAACCTAAGAGAACTGCTCAAATTGTCACCCAGGTCATTTATATACATCAGGAACAGCAGAGGTCCCAGGACGCTTCCCTGGGGAACACCTGAAATCACTTCAGTTTTACTCGATGATTTGCCGTCTATTACTACGAACTGCGACCTTCCTGACAGGAAATCACGAATCCAGTCGCAGAACTGAGACGATACCCCATAGGCCCGCAGTTTGATTAGAAGTCACTTGTGAGGAACGGTGTCAAAAGCTTTCCGGAAATCTAGAAATACGGAATCGACTTAAGATCCCTTGGCGATAGCGGCCATTACTTCGTGCGAATAAAGAGCTAGCTGCGTTGCACAAGAACGATGTTTTCTGAAACCATGCTGATTACGTATGAATAGATTGTTCCCTTCGAGGTGATTCATAATGTTTGAATACAGTATATGCTCCAGAACCCTACTGCAAACCGACGTCAATGATATAGGTCTGTAGTCAGATGGATTACTCCTACTACCTTTCTTAAACACTGGTGCGACCTGCGCAATTTTCCAATCTGTAGGTACAGATCTATCGGTGAGCGAGCGGTTGTATATGAGTGCTAAGAAGGGAGCTACTGTATGAGCGTAATCTGAAAGGAACCTAGTCGGTATACAATCTGGACCTGAAGACTTGCCCGTATCAAGTGATGAGAGTTGCTTCGCAACCCCTAAGGTACTACTTCTAAGAAATTCATGCTAGCAGCTGTTCGTGTTTCAAATTCTGGAATATTCCATTCATCTTCCCTGGTGAAGGAATTTCGGAAAACTGCGTTCAATAACTCCGCTTTAGCGGCACAGTCGTCGGTAACAGTACCATCGGCACTGCGCAGCGAAGGTATTGACTGCGTCTTGCCGCTTATGTACTTGACATACGACCAGAATTTCTTCGGATTTTCTACCAAATTTCGAGACAATGTTTCGTTATGGAACCTATTAAAGGCATCTCGCATTGAAGTCCGTGCCAAATTTCGCGCGTCTGTAAATTTTAGCCAATCATCGGGATTTCGCGTTCTTCTGAACTTCGCATGCTTTTTCCGTTGCCTCTGCAACAGAGTTCAGACCTGTTTTGTGTACCACGGGGGATCAGTTCCATCTCTTACCAATTTATGAGGTATGAATCTCTCAATTGCTGTTGCTACTACATCTTTGAATTTGAGCCACATCTCGTCTACATTTGCATAGTCAGTTCGGAAGGAATGGAGATTGTGTCTTAGGAAGGCTTCTAGTGACACTTTATCCGCTTTTTTAAATAAAATTATTTTGCGTTTGTTTCTGGTGGATTTGGAAGAAACGGTATTGAGCCTAGCTACAACGACCTTGTGATCACTAATCCCTGTATCAGTCATTATGCTCTCTATCAGCTCTGGATTGCTTGTGGCTAAGAGGTCAAGTGTGTTTTCGCAACCATTTACAATTCGCGTGGGTTCGTGGACTAACTGCTCGAAATAATTTTCGGAGAAAGCATTTAGGACAATCTCGGAAGATGTTTTCTGCCTACCACCGGTTTTGAACAAGTATTTTTGCCAACATATCGATGGAAGGTTGAAGTCCCCACCAATTATAACCGTATGAGTTGGGTATTTATTTGTTAATTTTCTCTGAACTGTTCCGCAACTATATCATCGGAGTCTGGGGGTCGGTAGAAGGAGCCAATTATTAACTTAGTTCGGTTGTTAAGTATAACCACCCATACCAATTCGCACGGAGTATCTACTTCGACTTCACTACAAGATGAACCACTACTGACAGACACAAACACTCCACCACCAATTCTGCCTAATCTATCTTTCCTGAACACCGTCTGAGACTTCGTAAAAATTTCTGCAGAACTTATTTCAGGCTTTAGCCAGCTTTCTGTACCTATAACGATATCAGCTTCTGTGCTTTCTATTAGCGCTTGAAGCTCAGGGACTTTCCAAGCACAACTACAATTTACAGCTACAATTCCGACTGTTCCTTGATCCAATCACGTCCTGTATTTGCCATGCACCCTTTGAGATTGCAGCCCACCCTGTACTTTCCCAAGGCCTTCTAACCTACAAAACAGCCCAGTCCACGCCACACAGCCTCCGCTACCCGTGTAGCCGCCAGCTGAGTGTAGTGAACTCCTGACCTATTCAGTGGAACCCGAAACCCCACCACCCTATGGCGCAAGTCAAGGAATCTGCAGTCAACACGGTCGCAAAACCGTCTGAGCCTCTGATTCAGACACTCCACCCGGCTCTGCACCGAAGGTCCGCAGTCGGTTCTGTCAAAGATGCTGCAGATGGTGAGCTCTGCCTTCATCTCATAAGCAAGACCGGCAGCCTTCACCAAATCAGATAGCCGCTGGAAACCAGAGAGAATTTCCTCAGACCCAAAGCGACACACGTCATCAGTGCCGACATGTGCCACCACCTGCAGTTGGCTGCACCCTGTGCTCTTCATGGCATCCGGAAGGACCCTTTCCACATCAGGAATGACTCGACCCGGAATGCACACGGAGTGCACACTGGATTTCTTCCCCTCATTAGCCGCCATATCCCTAAGGGACCCCATTACGCGCCTAACATTGGAGCTCCCAACTACCAATAAGCCCACCCTCTGTGATTGTCCGGACCTTGAAGACTGAGAATCATCCTCTGAAACAGGGCAGGCAGCTGCATCTGGCTCAGCCAGAGTCAGTGCGTGAAACCTGTTTGTCAGACGCACCGGGGAGGCTTTCTGATCAGCCTCCGGGGACGTCTTTCGCTGCCTGCCACGCCTTGGAATGACCTCCCAATCAACCACAGGCGAGGGCTCAGCCCCACTGCTGGCAGCAACCGGGGCAACCACAGCGGCAGACCGATCTGGGGACAGACGGGACGAGGTTGACATCCCCGTGATACCTAAGTCCGGCTCCCCACAGTGGTGCCCATTGGCAACAGCCTGAAGCTGCGCGACTGAAGTCAGCGCGGCTTGCAGCTGTGAACGAAGGGATGCCAACTCAGCCCTCATCCGAACACAGCAATCACAGTCCCTGTCCATTCTAATCGATGTTTAACAACAGTTACTGAAACACGAGTGAGTGCCTAGATAACGCAAGGAAACACGCAAAGAATGTATTAACTAACCTGTACAAATGCCTAACGACTGCGCTACAATCTGCCTGAATTTACGATTACAGTAACTAAGACTCGAAATAACACCTCCTATACGAAACTCACATGCAATTTAAGTAAGAATCTACGAAGTAAACACTAAAGCGCGATGCTACAACTCTCAAATACTATAATACGCCCGAAATTTATGAATTAAACAATGCAAGTACCCAAAAACACGCAAAGAAATTAAGAATTAAACTATGTAACAAATAAGAAAGCTAGGGGTATACGACTTGCTGCTGCAGCTGCTTGTCCAACGGCGGCAGGGAGCACACTGGCTGTGACCAACCGACACTGACCGTTCAGAACAAAAACAGAAGACAGACGACTAAGCGAATTTACACTATTCAGGTACTAAAGCGCGATGCTACAACTCTCAAATACTATAATACACCCGAAATTTATGAATTAAACAATGCAAGTACCCAGAAACACGCAAAGAAATTAAGAATTAAACTATGTAACAAATAAGTAAGCTAGCGGTATACGACTTGCTGCTGCAGCTGCTTATCCAACGGCGGCAGGGAATATTTGTCACACTCACACAGCCAGTATAACTTAGGTAATTTACAGAGAGTACGTGACTTAGATTCCGAACAGACACAAACAAACAGATTATCATACAATCCTGAACCTGCTCAGACATTCAGAGACGATAATTTTGATTACAAGCACTCTCTATCCGTTAGGAAATTTAAGGTATTTAAAAATTATAGAACACAGATTCACCTCTTGTATTTTGTTTTCCTTTTCCACTTGGCCAGTATCACACAAACTTGAATTTATTTGTAGTTTTTGGAGGGCGAACCGGCAACTCCTATGAGATCGATCGCGAGATAGTGTTACTTGGTAAAAGAATTTCATAATGCTTTTCTGTCAGCGTATTGGTTGAAGACGACGCAGCGCGAATCAAGGATCAATTAATTAGCTTACCGAATTATGAGGACTCAAATGTTCCGACTGTCAAGCAATTTTTTGAACACATGGTACAGCAAAACCAATATTTGTGTGAGCCATATACTGAGTCAGCACTTATCCAATTATGTATTACAAAATTACTACGATCGTTAAAGACTGTCACTTTTAACAGGACAACAGAAAGAAAATAATTCGGCATTTAGAGATCTGCTGCAGCTTTTGGAAGTTCAGCAATCATATTATTCCTTCATAAACAAAAATTTTTCACAACATAACCAAGGCAAACAAGCACACAGTAATTACAATCAGCTACGCTATTTGAATAGCAAAGGTGATAGACGCTCCAGGAATGACAACCACCAGAACTTTAATAAAAGAAAAAATTTTAATTATCAGTATCGTCAATATTATCAGCAACTACCAGTATACAACTAAATAATGCTACCAGTTTAAGATATATCTCCAGTGTCCTAAATACAATGCAGATATTTCTGATGTATTGACTCCATTATGTCTGTGTACTATTGGATTAAATACCTTGAGTCCTAGTTCCAGTGTCTTTCATTTTAAATATGTCTTATGTCACTTGCATGATATCAAATATAGTCACTAGCAACTTGTTGCTAACCCCAATAACTCCTGTTTTAAATGATGACTTCTGAATAATGCATAATAAATGCTTTGTAACTGGCCAATGAGTGACAATAATTACTGTAATGAGATGACTTAAGAATAATGTTTGGTAATACTCCATACATACTACATAAGTGCTTTGTAACTGACCAACGAGTGCCAATAATTACTGTATTGAGATGACTTATGAATAATGTTTTGTCATACTACATAAATGATATGCCAATAATTATTGCAATGAGATGACTTATGAATAATGTTTTGTAATACTCCATACATACTACATAAATGCTTTGTAATTAAGCCATCTACTTTGTTATTGCTCGTGTAACAACCAATATATTGATAAATGAATGAAATAACATACGTTGCTGCGAAAAGAGACCTGATATACTTTTTAGGGATGCTGTGCTGTGACTTTCTTTGGATCATTAATTTTCAACAAAACGAAACATATTATGTTGTTATTATTCTGGATCTGGATTTCTATAAAAGGAACATTGTTTCGTTACTGTAACTCACTATGAGGTTCAACATATCTTTCTTACTTTACAGTTATCGAAAAGGTTACTGAAAATTATTTCGTTATCAGTACTGATGTTACAGTACGCAATGTTCGGTCAACATCAAAATTTTGCAGTGGACTTTTGTTAACAGTAAAACACCAATAAGTACCACGACTAACGCGAGAACATGAGACTATTATCAGAGAAAAAATATTTTTACTATAATGTTTGCCAGATCAGAACTACGCACAGCAAGATTTCTTTATGTCATGAAGATAAATTATCTTTTCGCAGTGTTAATGTATCATCCGCAGCCCGCGTCCACCTTAAAACACATTATAAAATCTGCTACTCTGCCCTGCAATCCTGAAAGCTGAAAGAAATAATTTTAGTTCAGTATTACCTGTCCGCTTTTTAGCGGTACGATTGGTTTCATTTAATACAATTTCATTGCACCGCAGCTGCGGCTCGTTCGTTCATTGCGCAGCTCTGCACCACGAGTAATATTTAAATAGCTGAAAATGTCTTAAAAAGGATGGGATAAAATACCAGGCAAGCTTATTAGATATGACAATGCAAGTTGTCACTAAGTAGCTGTGGTGTCACCGCCAGACACCACACTTGCTAGGTGGTAGCCTTTAAATCGGCCGCAGTCCGTTAGTATACGTCGGACCCGCGTGTCGCCACTATCAGTGATTGCAGACCGAGCGCCGCCACACGGCAGGTCTAGAGACACTTCCTATCACTCGCCCCAGTTGTACAGCCGACTTTGCTAGCGATGGTTCACTGACAAATTACGCTCTCATTTGCCGAGACGATAGTTAGCATAGCCTTGAGCTACGTCATTTGCTACGACCTAGCAAGGCGCCATTACCAGTTACTATTGATGCTGTAAAACATGTACCGTCAAGAGCGATGTTCACCAATTATGGATTAAAGTCAAGTATTCCAGCAGCTACGTACTTATTTTACTAGTCTCAATTCCGTGTCCTGTTCCAGACCTCACGCCAGCCTGCGTGAGCTAAAACGTGTGCCTTTTGGCTTCCTGTCATTCTGGGTTGGCTGTCTTGCCAATCCACAACAGTAACTCTATTCAAAACATTTAGATAGATCTAATTCTTACACACCTTTACAAATCAGTGCATAATGGCGTCCTTCTCTCATTCTTGACAAAAGAATGCTACACAAGTATACAATATAGTGTCACAGGCTCTTCCTACTCACGTAACTCCAAAAAGACGACGGAGAAATTAATGTCGAACACTACTATTTACACTCGGTGTGATATATTTTCATCTTTGTTTGATATTTTATAAGTATCATCTGTCGTGGTTTCAGTACTCGCCTACACAGACATTATCTTTTTAAAAAAATCGATACATAATTCTATACAAGTATAAAACATGACACATAATGGTTTCTCTTATGTAATAAAGTTCACACAATCATTGTCCACGCAATTACACTCATCCAGTTCAATTATTCTTTTCTTTTTTTTACCCCATATAATATGTGTTTTGCCAGGAGACGTTACAATGCCCCCTGGCAGCAATTAACTAACGTTAAGAATGTTTGGCAATATGCTGCCACTAACGTCCGTTTCGTCATTATTTCTCACCTCTTTTGGGATATTCACTATTCACTTTCTTTGCTCTTTTGAACTATAGTTTTATTTACACTGTTTATGGTTTTCTCACACTTTGCGAGGTGACTGTAAACCTAGTCCCAGGGTCTTTACAGTTTTGTGGCTCTCCCATTCGGGCTATGTGTGGTCAGGAAACGTGGGAAAACTGCGCCGGAGGCAGGGTCACCTCGCCTGGTTGGCAGTAAAACTCAGTTTGATTGTCCATCAGATAAGGTTGGCATTTATACAATGTTCATACGCGAAAGTTCACACGCGAAAGTTATTTATGACAAAATGTTAAACTTTTAGTCCCCTTGTTGAAAATGTACCTTCTACACTCTTCCACATCCGTGATAATGTTTGACTTTGTGTTCTGTGTCACATAGAAAGTCAATCATGAAATAGTTTTACAGTAGTATAATGATTTGTCTCTACAATTATTCACTACAAATGTTCTACCAAGGTATGGCATTCGTGTCAGTTTGCTTCACTAATGTGACGAAAACATATAACATATATCATCTAACCTGTTAATATTTTGAGTTTATACACAGTAAACTAAAGAAAAAATGTCTGTCACGTAATTTCGTGTCTAATAAATCATTTTCATGTTAGTACATTAACAGCATAGTTAGTAATGTTCGGCTGAATGACGACAATGTCGTACGGTGCAGGCGGCGTGAAGTAATTGTTGAGTAGCGTCGTCTGGAACGCGGCGTGTCAACGACTTCTGGGGTCGCCGTCCTGCCCGCCGTAACAACGACGGCGTGTTGGGGTGGCGCCCGCGCAGTCGCGAACTGCGCTGAACCATTCACCAATGTCGACGTGTTGCTGTTGTTTCCCGCGACCGGCTGGCGGGCGGCACGGCACCCGTCTTTGCTTCTCCGCATGGCTCCACGTCAAAACGCATGAAACAAATATTCCGCAACAGTGTACTTTCTTTAAAGATACAGGTTATTAGCTGTGGTAGAAAATGCAACTTGGTTAAAAGCGTTTATTGGTCAGTAAGCCGTCGTTTCGCTGTTCTGCACAGAATGTTTTGGCGTGATAACGGGTTTCTTGTGGTTTCACAATTGAATCGCACTGTGTCACTGCTATTTCGGGTTCACCACACGCACGTTGTACTACACACTTTCATTTGTTCTCACGGACGATGCACTGCCAGAGCGTCTCTCAACACACGAAAGTGTTTCGGATCACGCACACTAAATGTTTCCGTCGAGGGATGTTTGTTTTAATCGACTCTGAACGGATCACTATCTACCATTTTTATACACAGTAAATTTATAGATCGTTGAGCACTGTACTATGACAGTTAGTCACTCAACACGTGACTTATTCCGGCGTATATATTGGTGCAAATCCAACAGTCATTTTTTGTCCCTGCTACACACAATATTCCGTCCTTTCCTAGAGTATTTATGCACATAGTTTATTTTTAATGCATATCAACTGTTCTTTGCATAATCACTCTCATCTATATTGAGTCCATTGTGTTTACCATGTTCATTACACTCTTTTAGTGTTGTTACTAGGCATATATGGCGTTTTTGTAATTATTTAAAGGTGTGTGATTTTTGGTAAATAGTTTTCTTTTCCTTTTTCGGTGTAGCCAGGTTGTCACCCATCTAGCAAACAGATTTTACCATGTGATGTGCATGACAGCTGGACTTGGGCATATTCCCCAATAAATACTTCATTTAGCATTAGATTTTTTTTTCATTACAAACAAAGTGTAGGTTACACGAAATGGGTTTGTCTTTGATTGAATTCTCCTCAAGTGTCGTTCTCAGATCACTATTGGCAGTAACATTACTCCACATAGTTATTTTGTATTACAAAGTCATTTTTTATCCAGTAGAGACACTCTCAGGGTTCCTTAATTCTTACACAATTACGCCTATTACAGTACTATATGAAATCTCATCATTAATTGTACATACTTACTACAAATTAAAAACGATTCAAGAAATTATACATTACCTTGACAACAAAAAGACTGTTCATTCCTTGATGAGCATATAGTATTTTACTGACACTAATTTTTTGTAAACAAAATCTTCAATTTGCATGCCACTGGCCAGTTTATTGATTCTACTTTCATGCTATGCCTACCTATTAAATGTCTTGCTTTCTCAACATTTTAAATACACACAAATTCTTTCTTAAAGTTAACATACTTATATACTCTAAAACACAATTGAAATCTTCTTACTGCTACTATTTACATCTGACAGGTCACTGAATAAATAATTTCACTATCCCACTCTAACATCTTCCCAATCTCTTTAGCCACTACTTCCCTCCTCGACCAAGGGATGGAGTAAGATGCGCGACAGTACGTTTTGTGGGGCATCATCTCTATGTGATAGTGTTACCCCTTGATTATTCCTGGTCGGTGGGTAAATACCATGGTATATTGCAATAGTAGCTGTATTAACTATTGCTTTTGTACATTGCTTAAGCTTTCAGATTCCAATACTTTGGTTTGAAATGCATCAACATTTGTTTCAAAATTTCTGTCTTCCATACTAGGATAATAAAGATCTGTCACATGTGAGTAATCATCTAAGTGTAGTACCCAGGGCTTCCTACATTTCATATTAATTCAGTTGCAACATGACACAAGTACTTCCTTCGATTTCATCATAGACAACTCAATCCTCCTACCTTTATTAACTATGCTTAGTTTTCCCGAGGAGAGATCAATCACTGCGTCCCTCTCACGGAGAAAATCTACTCCCAGAATGCAGGCCACCTTTAACCCTTTACCACGGAGGAACGAGTTCACTATGGCTTCGCCCTACTTACAAATCTCCACCTGCACTTGCTGCTTAACTAATTGGCTTTGCGCACTTATAGCTCCAGACACCTTGCAATTATTAACCGGGAAAGTCGGTATGCTACGTCCCGTCCCCAGCGTTTTAAACAATTCTGTACTCATTACACTCACTGAGGCACCTGTGTCGATGATTATATTCACTGCAACATCATTGATTATCACTTCTGTTATGACATGAACATTTTCGTTGCTATCTTTATTACATTGATCGGGTTCGGTCAGTAATCTGGCTCCATACTGATACCGTCGTCGTATCGCAGCATATGTATTCAAAGCATATAATTGTCATTTGTGTTGCTCTCACTCCACCCCTTGGCTAGCGAGAGCATATCGTGGCCGATTATAGTTTGTTGGATGGCTTGCTTGTGAAGTACTTGGACGGCTATTGTCCGTGACCTCTACTATGTGTACGTTCTGATTTGTAGGCCGCCATGACTGCGCAGAAGGCGCTTTTTGCAGCGGTGGTCTGCTGTTATCGTACCTTGCCGTTTCGGGCTTGGTCGGTGATTCTGATTCCAATTGCGATTACTGTCGCTGTAATTGATTGAATCTAGAACAGGCAGGAAACGTTCCATGTCGTTGTCTGGTACGTGTATTAGTTTCTCTTTGATATGAATGGGTTGGTTGGTTGGTTGTGGGATTAAAGGGGCCAGACTGCTACGATCATCGGTCCCTATTTCCAAAACTTGAAAGACACACACAGAATAAAAACGACAATGGAAAGGACGACAGACGACACAAGATAAGAAAGACTTAGACAGAGACCAGACAAAAGGAATTAAAATTTCACAGAGTGTTACAGTGGTTGGCTGACCATAGAGACAAAAAGGGAAAGGCCAACCACCGAGAGACACATTAAAAACTCAGTCTAAAACCGAAGGTTAAATGCCAGACTCAACACAAAAAGGGAAAAACACTTAGATTAAGTGATAAAAGCCCCCTGGCCGAATAAAACGCAAAACTAAGGCTGCCATGCCAGAGTCATCTGTTGAAAGGGCAGGGAGCGTATCAGGCAGCGCAAGTGTCTGCCTGAGCACAGTTAAAAGGGGACGGTCCAACAAAATGTGGACCACTGTCAAAGCCGCCCCGCAGCGACGTAGAGGCGGGTACTGACGGCTCAGTAAATATCTGTGCGTCAGCCGGGTGTGGCCAATGGGGAGCCGACAAAGGACTATTGAGTCCCTGCGAATGGCTCGCATGGATGACTGCCACACAGTCATCGCCTTCTTGACAGCACGGAGTTTGTTAGGTGTGGTCAGACCGCGCCATTCAGCGTCCAAAACGCGAAAACTTTGCAGCATAAGATCGCTCGCAAATCAGTCTCTTCGAGGCCAACGTCTAGAGATGGTTTACTGGTGGACTGTTAGGCCAGGCGGTCTACATGTTTAATGTCTGGTATCCCAACATGGCCTGGGTTCCACACAAAGACCACAGAGCGGCCGCAACAGGCAAGAGTATGGAGGGACCCCTGGATAGCTAGCACCAGACGAGAGCGAGGGAAACACTGGTCGATAGCTCGTAAACCATTCAGGGAGTCGCTACAGATAACGAGGGACTGACCTGAGCAGGAGTGGATATATTCTAGGGCACGAAAGATGGCGACCAGCTCAGCAGTGAAAACGTTGCAGCCAGCTGGCAATGAATGTTGTTCGTAGTGGTCCCCTAGAGTCAGAGCATAACCGACACGACCAGCAACCATCGAACCGTCAGTGTAAACAACGCCAGAGCCCTGATACGTGGGAAATATGGATAGAAAGCGGAGGCGGAAGGCCTCTGGAGGGACTGAGTCCTTCGGGCCCTGTGCCAATTCGAGCCGAAGGCAAGGGTGGGGCAAACACGACGGTTGTGTACGCCGAGTTACCCAGAAAGGAGGTGTAAGAGGGAAAACCCCAAGACTGGAGAGAAGCTCTCTGACATGGACCGTGATCGTACAACCCGACTGGGGCTGACGTTCTGGCAGATGGACGACCGACTGCGGGAACAGGAGATGATAATTAGGATGCCCTGGCAAGCTACAAACATGTGTAGCATAAGCGGCCAGTAAACATTGGCGCTGTAACCGTAGTGGAAGGACACCTGCCTCCACAAGTATGCTGTCCACAGGGCTGGTCCGGAAAGCACCAGTGGCAAGCTGGATCCCGCTTTGTAGGATTGGGTCCAGCACCCGCAATGCAGATGGGCATGCTGAACCATAAGCCAGGCTCCCATAATCCAGACGGGACTGGATTAACGCCTGGTAGAGCCATAACAGGGTAGATCGGCCAGCACCCCGGCTGGTGTGGCTCAAGCACCCCAGAGCATTAAGATGCCGCCAACACATCTCTTCAAGCTGCCGCATATGTGGGAGCCAAGTCAACCAGGCATCAAAAAGCACACTCAAAAACCAATGTATCTCCACCACAGCAAGAAGTTCGCCAGCAAGATAAAGCCGCGGCTCAGGGTGAAGTGTTCGTCGTCGGCAGAAATGCATAACGCAGGTCTTGGCAGCCGAAAACTGGAAGCCATGCGCTACAGCCCAAGACTGCGCCTTGTGCATAGCGCACTGCAGCTGACGTTCAGCAGCTGCAATGCCAATGGAGCTGTAGTAGAGGCAGAAATCGTCAGCATACAACGAAGCTGAGACAGACATTCCCATCGCCGTAGCGAGCCCGTTAATTGCAATTAAAAACAGGCAGACACTTAGGACAGACCCCTGTGGTACCCCGTTCTCCTGAACTCGGGAGGAACTAAGGGAGGCAGCGACTTGCACGCGGAAGGTACGATGAGCCAGAAAATTTCGTACGAAAATAGGCAGTGGACCCCGAAGACCCCAATCATGAAGTGCAGAGAGGATGTGATGGCGCCATGTTGTATCATACGCCTTCCGCATGTCAAAAAAGACAGCGACGAGGTGCTGACGGCGGGAAAAGGCCGTATGGATGGCTGACTCTAGGCTCACCAGATTGTCGGCGGCAGAGCGGCCTTTACGGAACCCACCATGAGACGGGTCCAGAAGGCCCTGAGGCTCGAGTACCCAACTCAACCTCCGGCTCACCATGCATTCAAGCAACTTGCAAAGAACGTTGGTGAGGCTAATGAGGCGATATCTGTCCACCTCCAGTGGTTTCTTGCCTGGTTTCAAAATGGGGATAATAACGCTTTTCCGCCATTGCGACAGAAACTCATCCTCGACCCAAATACGGTTGTAAAGGTCGAGGAGGCGTCGCTGGCCCTCCACTGAGAGGTGTTCAGAATCTGACAGTGGATGCGATCATGCCCGGGAGCTGTATCAGGGCAAGCAGCTAGGGCACTGTGGAATTCCCACTCAGTGAATGGGACATCTTAGGATTCAGGATGGTGCGTGTGAAATGAAAGTCTCTATGTTGCAACCGCTCTTTAATGGAGTGGAAAGCCAGTGGGTAATTCACAGATGCAAAATGGTCTGCTAGGCGGTTGGTAATTATGTTGGAGTCAGTACAAATTGTCCCATTCAGTGACAGCGCAGGGAGGCTGATAGGGGTCCGATAGCAATAGAGGCGTCTATTCTTGGTCCAGACCTGCGATGGAGAGACATGGAGGCCAATGGTGGAGAGATACGGTTCCCAGCACTTCTGCTTGTGTTGGCGAATGATGCAGCGGGCCCTCGGACGGAGCCGTTTAAAGGCGACGAGGTTTTCTGAAGATGGATGCCGCTTGTGACGCTGGAGCGCCCGCTGGCGATCTTTAATCGCCTCAGCAATCTCAGGCGGCCACCAAGGCACAGTCCTCCGCCGCGGGTACCCAGAAGAACGGGGAATGGCAGATTCTGCTGCAGTAACGATGCTGGTGGTGATCGAGTGAACCACCGCATAAATTGCTTCATTTGAAAGAGGCGCAATAGCGGCCATTGATGAGAACATGTCCCAGTCAGCCTTATTCACAGCCCATCTGCTAGGGCGCCCAGAAGAGTGACGCTGTGGCAGTGACAGAAAGATCAAAAAGTGGGCACTACCACACAGCTCGTCATGCTCACTCCATTAGACAGATGGTAAGAGGCTAGGGCTGCAGATTGAAAGGTCGATGGCGGAGTATGTGCCATGTGCCACACTGAAATGTGTGAAGGCACCATTATTTGAAATGGAAAGGTCGAGCTGTGCCAATATATGCTCAATGGTGGCGCCTGTGGCCACTGACCCACCCCACAGAGGGTTATGGGCTTTGAAGTCGCCCTGTAACAAGAAAGGTAGCGGCAATTGGGCTATCAGTGCAACGAGGATGCTGTTGGACATCACCATCTGGTGTAAGATGCAGGCTGCAGACAGTAACAGCCTGTGGCGTCCACACCCGAACAGTGATACCCTCTAAAGGTGTTTGTAGAGGGACAGACTGTCTGTGAAGAGAGGGAAAGACATAGATGAATATGCCACCAGATACCCTTTCATAAGCTGCCCGGTGCTTATAATAACCCCAATAGCCATGGAGGGCAGGGGTTACCATCTACACTCAATTTTGCCCTGTCATAAATACTAATGTCAAACTACGCACACCACTAGCGATATGAGATCACTTCACTGGAGTTAAGCTTCTACGAAGAGGACAACTACACTGTAGTCTTACCTTTAGTTTATCTGATTTCGCGTCTGTGCCGGTTTCAGTACTCGCCGACACATAATGGTTTCTCTTTATTACATAAAGTTCACACAATCATTGTCCAGGCAATTACAATCATCCAATTCAATTATTCTTTTCTTTTTTTTACCACATATAATATGTGCTTTGCCAGGAGACGTTACAGTAACTAGCCAACGAGTGCCAATAGTTATTGAAATGAGATGACTTATGAATAATACTCAATACATACTACATACATGCTTAGTAACTGGCCAGTTAGTGCCACTAATTATTCACATCTGATGATTCATTAGTGTAGTTCTGAATGATGACTAGCGTAACTTCACCTTCTGACCGAATTACCACCAATTACTGCAATATCCGTATGTGCTGTCCATTATCATGATCATGGAGCACTATATTTGGTTTTTGCACTAATTCTAAGTTGATGTAAGAGTATGGATTCTACAAGAATGTCGTGTAGAAATCAAGCTGTCGACCACTCTGACCGAAGAAGATTTCATTATGGTCCTACTGTTTGGTGTACCTAATGTACTACAAAAATGATAACATACAATATTAACACAACATTTTAGTGTCTTGGCTATACTGATAAATACTTCAGGGAAGAGAACTTCAGATTGTCTCACTTGATGTTGTGCTTCTGTAGAAAGATATGGACTCTTAGCGCTGCTATGTGCAACTTACTGTGCTACAACCATGATTTTATCCTTCCCATTACTTTCCTAGTTCTTGTAAAAATGATAAAGGCTTTTATAGTGCGTGTGCACTTCATTTCATTTGTTAATATAATCAGTTCTCGTAAAAATGCTGCAGACTTTTACGGTGCTTGTGCACTCTGTTTCATTTCTTAATATGTTCTGTACTTATATTATTTATCAATAATGTTTATATATATATATATATATATATATATATATATATATATATAAACATTATTGATAAATAATATATATATTATATAATATATATACATGTGTGTGTGTGTGTGTGTGTGTGTGTGTGTGTGTGTGTAGGGTGGTCCATTGATCGTGACCGGGCCAAGTATCTCACGAAATAAGCGTCAAACGAAAAAACTACAAAGAACGAAACTTGTCTAACTTGAAGATGGAAACCAGATGGCGCTATGGTTGGCCCGCTAGATGGAGCTGCCATAGGTCAAACGGGTATCAACAGCGTTTTTTTAAATAGGAACCCAATCTTTTATTACATATTCGTGTAAGACGTAAAGAAGTATGAATGTTTTAGTTGGACCACATTTTTCGCTTTGTGGTAGATGGCGCTGTAATAGTCACAAACATACGGCTCACAGTTTTAGACGAACAGTTGGTAACAGGTGGGTTTTTAAATTAAAATACAGAACGTAAGTACGTTTGAACATTTTTTTTCGGTTGTTCCAATTTGATACATGTACCTTTGTGAACTTATCATTTCTGAGAACGCATGCTGTTACAGCGTGATTACCCGTAAATACCACATTAATGCAATAAATGCTAAATATTATGTCCATTAACCTCAATGAATTTGGCAATACGTGTAACGACATTCCTTTCAATAGCGAGTAGTTCGCCTTCTGTAATGTTCGCACATGCAGTGACAGTGCGCTGACGCATGTTGTCAGGCGTTGTCGGTGGATCGCTATAGCAAATATCCTTCAACTTTCCCCACAGAAAGAAATCCGGGGACATCAGATTCGGTGAACGTGTGGACCATGGTATGGTACTTCGACGACAAATCCACTTGTCATGAATTATGCTATTCATGCCGCTTCAACCGCACGCGAGCTATGTGACAGACATCCATCATGTTGTAAGCACGTTGCCATTCTGTCGTGCAGTGAAACATCTTGCAGTAACATCGGTAGAACATTACGTAGAAAATCAGCATACATTGCATCATTTAGATTGCCATCGATAAAATGGGGGCCAGTTATCCTTCCTCCCATAATGCCGCACCATACATTAACCCGCCAAGGTCGCTGATGTTCCACTTGTCGCAGCCATCGCGGATTTTCCGTTGCCCAATACTGCATATTGTGCCGGTTTAGTTACCGCTGTTGGTGAATGACGCTTCGTCGCTAAATAGAACGCGTGCAAAAAATCTGTCATCGTCCCGTAATTTCTCTTGCGCCTAGTGGCAGAACTGTACACGACATTCAAAGTCGTCATCATGCAATTTCTGGTTCATAGAAATGTGGTACGGGTACAATGGATGTTGATGTAGCATTCTCAACACCGACGTTTTTGAGATTCCCGATTCTCACGCAATTTGTCTGCTACTGATGTGCGGATCAGCCGCGACAGCAGCTAAAACACCTACTTGGGCATCATCATTTGTTGCAAGTCGTGGTTGACGTTTCACTTGTGGCTGAACACATCCTGTTTCCTTAAATAACGTAACTATCCGGCGAACGGTCCGGACACTTCGATGATGTCGTCCAGGATACCGAGCAACATACATAGCACATGCCCATTGGGCATTTTGATCACAATAGCCATACATCAACACGATATCGACCTTTTCCCCAATTGGTAAACGGCCCATTTTAACATGGGTAATCTATCACGACGCAAATATCGTCCGCACTGGCGGAGTGTTACGTGATACCGTGTACTTATACTTTTGTGACTAATACAGCACCATCTAACACAAAGCGAAAAAAGTGGTGCAGTTAAAACATTCCTATTTCTTTCCGTACTACATGAATATGTAATAAAAATGAGGGTTCCTATTTAAAGAAACGCAGTTGATATCCGTTTGACCTATGGCAGCGCCATCGAACGGGCCAACCATAGCGACATCTGGTCTCCCCCTTCAAGTTAGACAAATTTCGTTCTTTGTAGTTTTTTGGTGTGATGCTTATATCTTGAGATATTTGGCCCTGTCAGTGTCAATGAACCACCCTATATGTGTGTGTGTGTGTGTGTGTGTGTGTGTGTGTGTGTGCGTGTGTGTGTGTGGCAAGTGCAATTGACTCACCATTGCTGCCAAATTCTTACTCCCCAGTGGAGGGTTATGTAAGAGGTCCATGAATAAGGAATTTATTGCTAGCGTACTTGAGCAGATGTAACTTCGATGGAATGCTCACGCGCTGGCTGCGATATGTAAGCTACAACAGAATCGCAGACCAGAGAGCAGTGTCGGCAGAAGTAGTCGTGGTAAAAGCTCGCAGTCGGGCGGTTGGGCCGGTCGTGGAGAGCGATGGCGGTGCCTTTGCGATGTAGTATAAGGTAAAAGCATCCACGCGCATATGTAATTTGTAACAACTGATTTTGTACTATTGTTGTATCAAGTCCTGTGACACTTATTCACATGAAGTACTAAGTGCTGTTGACAAGGGATTTCAGATCGATTCCGTATTCCTGGATTTCCGGAAGGCTTTTGACACTATACCACACAAGCGGCTCGCAGTAAACTTGTGTGCTTATGGAATATCGTCTCAGTTATCTGACTGGATTTGCGATTTCCTGTCAGAGAGGTCACAGTTCGTAGTAATTGACGGAAAGTCATCGAGTAAAACAGAAGTGATTTCAGGCGTTCCCCAACGTAGTGTTATAGGTTCTTTTACTGTTCCTTATCTATAAAAACGATATGACAGACAATCTGAGCAGCCGTCTTCTGTTGTTTGCAGGTGACGCTGTCATTTATCGACTAATAGAGTCATCAGAAGATCAAAACAAACTGCAAAACGATTTAGAAAAAATATCTGAGTGGTGCGAAAAGTGGCAGTTAACCCTAAACAACGAAAAGTGTGAGGTCATGCACATGAGTGCTAAAAGGAACTCACTACATTTCGGTTACACGATAAATCAGTCTGATATAAAGCCGTAAATTCAACTAAATACCTACGTATTAGAATTGCGAGCAACTTAAATTGGAAGGAACACACAGAAAATGTTGTGCGGAAGGCTAACCAAAGACTGCATTTTATTGTTAGAACACTTAGAAAATGTAACAGACCTACTAAGGTGGCTGTCTACATTACGCTTGTCCGTCCTCCTTTAGAATACTGCTGCGCGGTGTGGGATCATTACCAGGTAGGATTGACGGAGTACATCGAGAAAGTTCAATGAAAGACAGCTGATTCTGTATTATCGCGAAATATAGGAGAGAGTGTCACAGAAATGATACAGGATTTGGGCTGGAAATCATTAAAAGAAAGGCGTGTTTCGTTGCAACGGAATCTTCTCACGAAATTCCAATCACCAACTTTCTTCTACGAATGTGAAAATATGTTGTTGACACCGACCTACATAGAGCGGAACGATCACCACGATAAAATAAGGGAAATCAGAGCTCGTACGGAAAGATATAGGTGTTCATTCTTTCCGCGCGATATACGAGATTGAAATAATAGAGAATTGTGAAGGTGGTTCGATGAACCCTCTGCCAGGCACTTAAATGTGATTTGCAGAGTATCTATGTAGATGTAGATGTCCTCCTCTTTCAAAAGTATACACACAGTTTCAGTTGTCGACATTTTGTCGCCGACAACCGTCGTCTACAAATTGGGACGACGGACTGTAGATAGTGTCGCTGGTTATGGCAACAGCAGGTCGCTGCCAGGGACATCACCTGAGTCTGTCACCTGTCCCTGACGGCGGTCGACTGTCGCCGTCGCTGCGTTCTGATTGCTACCTTAAGTATTGGACTGCAAGACCGTTCATCGATGGTACTTTAGAGGCTGATTTCGCGCTTACTGCGTTATACTGGACAGTCTCTTCAGTTCATCCTTCTCACTGGACGCATCCTACAGTCTACACCGAAACGCGGAAGTTTAGTGACTGGCAGCACAAACATGGATGGCCCTTTTTATCTCTTATATGTGCATCCGTCTCCATAGCAAAGAAGGCAGGTGGCTTTCAGTTTCTGACTGAAAGGTCGTTCCTGGCCGCTAAAATTGCTTCAATAGAAAGGTGACATACACCACATGTTAGATTGGCGTGTACTGTTCTACGAGCTTCGATATGCAAAAGATTAGCACTTCAGTGCTGCTGCACAAAGTACTATCGCTAAGAGTAACGCCACTTACGAGGGCGTGCCGGAAAGTAATGACTTCGAATTTTTTATGTGAAACCTCTTAAAGCATTTTAAATAAAACAAACGTTACTAACAGCCTACATCTTTATTCCTCATGTGTACGTTTTCGCAGCTCTCTGCCGCTACAGGGTCCGAATTCTAGAGTGAAACATGGCGGCGTGTAACTTAGCTATGTCGGTGCATGAGAATCAACATGCTGTAATCGAGTTTCTAACTGCAAAATAATGAATGCACAAATTCGAATTCGTCTACACACGGAGCACCCTCTCTTCAGTCAGATCATGCACGAGCGCTGCGAGATCTGAAATTATCCGAAACCTCGGGTTTACTGTCATCGATCATCCTCTGTATAGCCCACACTTGACCGCACTTGATATTCATCTATTTCCACAACATAGGAACACCTTCGACGACTACACTTTATAGGTGATGAAGCAGTGAAGGCAGAGGTGAGGTTGTGGATCCGTCAACCAAGTCAAACGTTATAAAGTGGTCATATCAACATACTGGTCTCTTCCTGGGTGAAAAACGTCCGTCGCCAGGGTGAATATTATGAAAAATAAATATGAAGAATAAAGATTTAGAAAGCTAATAATGTTTATTTAATTTGAAAAACTTCAGCAGTTTTCACATTAAAAATTGGGGTATTGCTCTTCTGTCCGTCCTCGTACATTCTGCACACAAACAAGGATTATGCAGCGCGTTTCTCATGCATAAATCGCAACGAGACGTTCGCATTTGCGAGATGATAGTACTATGTTTCGTGTAAGATGGATAAATGTCTATCAGCAAAACCACAATTCGATGGTGGCTGGATCGTGGCAATACACTGTTCCACGGTACTGCCGCTCGCAATCATTGGGCGGCCACGAGTGTCATGCTGATGTGAAATTCATGCGTTCAGTATGGTGATACCCAGCATCATGCAGGTTCTCAGCGACCCCACGTAACTGGCACCAAAGAGGACAAGCACACTGTTCAATCGGCGTGCAGGATATCATGGTCTCGTTAAGTTCCTTGATATAGGTAATGGGCTTACTTGCAAGTGGAACGGAAATGGATGTTACTGGCAGTGGTGAAGGATACCATCCACCACATACCGCACGGTGTCTTGTGGAGTTGGTACATAGATGTAATGTAAATATGCACACGGTCGGTGAGGCGACGTCTGGACTGCCATGGAGTGCCAGCATGCCCATTTTTGCAGCTTTCCTTGACCTAGCAACAGTGAGAGGTCTATCGACTGAGGTGGGCCCAGTGATAAGACTAGATACAAGAGAGGCACCACGCCACCTTCTCATACGAGTATCGGTTCTGTGTACAGCATTGTGACGGTCGTTTCTGTGTGTGGAGGTTTCTCAGAGAATGGACAAAGCCAGTTTTATCTTGTCATCGCCATATCAGCTCGGCAACTGGCGTTGTAGCATAGGATGCCAGTGGATACACAACACAGTAACTCCTGGTTCTCTTAGACAGTAATAAGGATAGCAGCCATTCATTTCTGACATGTTAAGACTGGTGGTTGCGCCATATCTACAAGGTCTCTGTGACCTTATCTTTCAACAAGATCGCTCCAGTCTATGTCGACCTTCCTAGGTACAGAGTGTTTTCGACTGCCACACTTCCTGAGAGACCTCCATGCCACTCCCCACCGGCTGCTACGATTCACAAAACCTGGCACACGATGGAAGTTGTATGAAATATCGCATCTGACATCCTAGCTCACTTTTGCCAGGTGCCTAGCATGGTTAAAGTCGTAGTTGCTTGGAGAGGTGAAGCTCTATTTCACACTCAGCATATTCCCACATCACCTAAACAATGAACCACGTATTCTTCACGCTACGCTGTATATGCACAATGACGAAAACTGCCTTATATGCTTGTCTTCCTGGTCTTACAACTTATGTGTCCAGGAGCGTAGGATCTCATCGTTCAGTTAGCCACATCTCCTCTTTTTTGAGCCTGCAGCAAAACATCGTCCGCTGTGCGCCAGCTCTGCTTGTTCCACAATGGTCGAAGTTTTCAGTGTAGTTTTGGACTAAATATAAAGTAGTTAATCATGAACTGTTTTATTCGATTTTTGAATTTGCAGCCATTGTCTTCAGACGGCTTTAAATCGTTAACAATGTGTTGAATTTCTTCTTACTAGATTCTTGAGACTTGTTCCAGAAGCCAAATTGTGTTCCAATTTACTCTATTTTTCCTTTTTCATAGAGCGTCAGATATTGTCCTTCTCTCACTTATTTGTTTTGAAGTTGAATATTGTTTTTTTCCTCAGTTCACATTCCTTTTGTGACAGATCCACGTATTCACATCTCCATTGCCTCTAACTTTTTCTTTTTCTATTTTTTTCTTTTTTTTACCATTCTACTTACTGTGTGTCGATTCACTCAGCCTAAACGCTCCAAACAAATGTATGGACAGATTTCCTCTTTACTTCTATAGTAATAGGCTTTTTTCAATATAAATTCCTTTATTTCTGAAGGCGTGTTTCGTCTCTAGGATATTTCTTTTTAATGTTCATGAGACCTCTGGTATAATCAGTGACTGTACTTGCGAGATAAAACCAGTTGTTAACTTATTTGTTAGCTCTTCATGCCAATGCAGCTTGCTTGGGACCACTGTTTCGAATTTATTTGCGTTTTCATTACCTTATTATTGCACACGGCATCAGTCAGAAATATTATTGTGTAGTAAATGTACTGCTATGAATATGCTAAGATTGCAATATCACCTAAAAGTCTAGTGGGATGTCACTTCTCAAATTTTAATCTTTTTGAATAATTTATCCCTTACTTTTATTGCATTTTCCATAAGGATATCAAACAAAAAGTAAGAAGAGAGCAGACAACAATGCTAGGCAACTCTTCTTATTCTAACACCTTTCTTAATTCTATCAGTGCCTATATCTTAACTGTGGAGCTTGTGAAAAAGTGAAAATGAGCTACTTATTTCTGGAAACTGCTCCAATTCAATTCAGTCTTTCAAAAATTAGCTTCAAGTAAATAACATAAAAATACTTCTCTATAGAAGAGAGTATTACCCGCTTTTTCTTGTTAATCTGAATTCTAATCTCCAAAATAATTCATATTGTTCCTCGTTCTTTCCGAAATCTATATCTGTTGGTTCCCAAACATTAGTTTTTAAGTTGTATTAAATTCATAGTGAAATTTTTCATAGAGTTGATAGTAACATCAAGCTGCTATATATCTGAACACTCGTTAATATATCCTTTTTTTAGGTTACTAGTTTCATATTCTGTAATTTCTACTGGTAGTCCTCTATCTTTGAGAAAGCTTCCTCCAGTATGAAGCTAACATAGTAACAGCGTATATTGACCTTTTTACAAAGCTTGTTGGTATTCTCATCTGTGTTAATACCAAGCAACATGAATATTTGATATACACGAGAGTTTTATAACTCTGGTGAAGGACTTTTCATTTCTGCCTCGTACTCGTACTATTTTGGTCAAAGATGTCACATTAGGTGTGGGTCGGTAAAATGGGGTACGGTCAAACTGAGCAAAATCTGTGACCTCAGGGGAAATGGTTTATGTTGGGTAGAGGACTTGGCGTTAATGCAACTACCGCTGGTTTAGTTGAGCCCGGCGTTCCATAGTAAACGCTGCCGACCAACAATGCTTTCGATAATAGTGATAGTTGTTGCTTGACACTAGTGCTTAATTTGACAGTCGAGGCAGCGTGAGACGTTCAATGGAGTTCAGAGTATGTGCATTTTGGCATTGCCCAGACGTTTAGCAGATTTCATTTCGGTACCGTTATTCGGGTCTCGGTGTGTTCGTCTTAAGGTTTCAATGAGAAACGATTAAAGTTGTATGGTGACATGCAGAATATTGCCAAAACCGAGTGTCTTTAAGTTTGTTAGAAATGAGTAATATTTTCGGTAACGCTGCAGTTGATAATTCGCAAAGAATAACCGTTCTCAGTCGAACCCGCCTTTATCCGCTTTCTCGAACTATCAGTAAATGAAATTAATATATCGGTAAGTACTTGGAGTGGAGAGAGGTGGAAACGGCGTAAAGAGCACACCAAACATTCGTGCTGCATGCAGCTATATTTCAGGAACAATGCTTTTCTCGCGAAATTATCTTTGTTTGATGGAGAGCCATCGTTGTGAACAGTTTGCGCACCATGCAAAAAGACATTTAAGATCATTTCAATCTATGGATTATGAAGTTCTTAAATACGCTCTAAAGTCTTAGGTTAGTCAGGTTGTCCAATTGTAGCGGTCCGCACGCTGGTACACCTCCACGTATTCATATGAAGTGGAACAGTCTTGAAGAGGTTGCGAATTATTTAAACCTGGTGACTCGTTACTGCATCGTTTTAACTTCATTTCATCCTGTTACTGCTCCAATTTTTCCTTGTTGATATGCAAGAATTGCAAGGTGCTTTTTTATGGATGATATTGGATTGTCTTTAGGTTGACAGAAGCTTGCTTTTGTAAAAAGTAATTTGGGGGAATTCTAACCACAAGATTGGAAGCTACCCTCCCCCCCCCCCCCACCCCCCTCCCAAGCACAGTCGACTGCTAAACGCGAGAACATAATACACGTTAGCACAACTTGTCACGAAGTTATTTACATTATACACTCTGTATTATTTTGAAATATGCAGACCCATATCATCACAATAATTTATATGTCCTTTAAAACTACTTTAAAGGCGGCACTCGTCCCTATATAAGCGAATAAACGTACCATCCTCGGCGGTATATGCTTTTTTTTTACTCGAGGTTTCATCGAGACGAACCGCAGAGTTGTTTTTTTGTGTCCGGGAACGTTAGAAGCGTTTCTATGGCAATTACATACTTCATTTTGCGTACCACTACAATGTCAGGGCTTGCTCATACATATAGTAGTTGAAGCTTCTTCAAACACACACACACACACACACACACACAGAATTCTAGTCTATTATACGAGGGGCGTTCCATAAGTAGTGCAATATATTTTTTCCTCAGACAATTTCGATTGATAAAATGTATAATTTGTTGTGAGACATCGTAGAAAATTCTCACTTCAACTCATATAGTTTCATACTGTTCCGATGGAAGAAGGCGTTATAAGTAGCCTTCAAAATGACGTCAGTAACGGAGGTGCGTTTCAAGCAGAGAGCTCTCATTGAGTCTCTTTTGGCGGAAAACCAGAGCATAGAGCATCGCAGATGTTCACAGGCGTTTGCAGAATGTCCACGGTGACATGTGACCTGGCGGGACCAAAAGGAAGGTAGGCGTTAAGGCGACGAGTTGTCATCATCGCAACAATGCCACACAAACGCGTTCGATCTCTCACACACAGGCTTGCCGCACACAACTGTACCTCCTGCAATGTTGGAACGTGCGCGCAGTCTCATTCGAAGTGATCGACGTATCACAATCAACACCTCTCTGCTCAACAGGACGTATCTGTTAGCACTGCTGACACACTCGTCAACGAGTTGGGGTACTGAAAGCTGTGTGCCCCCCCCCCCCCTGGATTCCACGCCGCCACCCTGAAGAAGATAAAGAGCAACGAAGGACCATCAGCGCGGAATTCCTTGCACGTTTTAATGCTGATCGTGACAATTTTTGCGAGCATTGTCACAAACTATTACATATGAGTTCATCATTACGAAACAAAACGGCAATCCATCGTAACGCCACACCACCTCTCCTCCGAAGAAAGAGCTCAATACCGCACCCTGCGACTTTAAAATCTTGTCGACGATTTTCTGGAATTCTGAAAGGGTTATTCTGCTTGACGTTCTCCCTAATGGTGCAGTGATCAACTATGAAGTGTGTTGTTTTACCCACAGGAAATTGATGAAACGATGTCAGCGTATTCGTGGCCACAAAAGTGCAAACGAACTTCTCCAAGACAAGTCATAGCCGCACACAGGTTTGTACACCCGAGAATAGCACAAAAAATGTCATTGATCTGTTCTTCTTGGTCCAGGCTACAGCCCGGATCTCGCACTCTCCAACTTCCATCTGTTTGACCCAATGGAGGATGAACTCCGCCGGAAGCAGTACGGGGATGATGGTGAGGTTATCGATGCATCTGATGTTAGCTCCGACTTATACCAATACAGCAATACCACGTGGACAGCAGGCCGTCTCCGTAACGTGGCGTAGGGCCGTCGTATTGAACGGAGACTGAGTGGAAAAATACGGTTTTGTAGCCAAAAGAATGTGGAGTAATATGGTGTACTGGAATACCGAAAAAGAACCATTACACTTTCAGAAAAAGATGCGTTGCATTATTTATAGAAATCTCCTTGTAATAGTACTTTCCAGGTACTATTATAAAATTTCAACTGCCGTAAGAATGGCGAAAACTTTACTTCATTTCCGATTGCTACTATTGAGTACGACAATAACACTTGTCTTCCAAGGTGGCAGTTGGCACTGGAAAAGATTTTCTTTATTGTAGTATTTAATTTGAATACCTGAACTATTGTATCTGACAATTGTTGCGGATTCATATATCATCATAACAAAAGTTAGTCCGACGAGCAACTAAGAAAATCAGGAAACTGCACATGACATTAAAGTGTGTGTCAGTAGACCGTTCCATTCGACGTAATTCATAATGTTCGAACACAATATATGTTTTAAAATCCTGCTGCACATCGACGCTAACGATATGGACCTGTAATTTAGTGGATTACTACTACTACCTTTCTTGAATATTGGTGTGACCTGTGATGATGTATTTTAGTACCAATATTTAAATAGAAGACAACCATTTAACTGAATGTTCAACAAATGAACCAATGGAGGTTTCTACACATTAGAAAAACATTTAAGAAGTGACGAAGAAAAATTCTGATCTTATTGCAGTTAAAATAAAAAATCTGTTTAACTTTGTTTAGAAATTAATTTGTGAAGAATTATAACAAATAACTCCTAGAGATGTAATCGCAGTCGAAAGAAAGTTATTCTTAACATTATGGTATTGTATTACATTGTCTTGAATCATATTTTCAATATCTTGCACTCTGAAATTCTGCTGTTGTTGAACGGGATGTAGTGTCAAATCAGCAGGCTCTTGAGGCGAGTATGTACACATGACAACGGAAATGGTGGAAATAGATGGCTTCAAAATCAGGAGTGCTCGCAGTTTGACGTAGTGTATTTGAGTGCCACGAACTTGAGTTAAACAGAACTTTGGTACTGAATGGTTGAGTAGAAGAATTAGGGTTCCTAGCTGCCATTATTTGATAATTAATCTACATGTTCAAAATTTCTTGCTTCACTGTGGGTCTGTAAATCTGTGGCAGCGAACCCAAAAAGTCTCTTACGTGACGGAAAACGACTGTATGCCATTATCATTTAGTGCTATATTTTTCAACAATGTCTGCCGACTGTCATCTTATAGCATCGCTTCTTGAAAAAAGTAATGTAAATCAACTTATCGATATGTAACTACGATGGAACTGCTATACGTGATCACAGAATTGTAATTACTACTATCTCTGTATCGTAGTATATAAGAAGAAGATTTCTTTGCTTTACGCTCGTATCTTCTTCTTTGTCTTCTGCGTCTGGTTGGTTCTGATGTCCTATCTGACGCTCGCGTATAGATCACAGTCTGAAAAATAATTATTTCAATTATATATAGTCTCATGATAATTAATGTTAAATGTACACTCCTGGAAATTGAAATAAGAACACCGTGAATTCATTGTCCCAGGAAGGGGAAACTTTATTGACACATTCCTGGGGTCAGATACATCACATGATCACACTGACAGAACCACAGGCACATAGACACAGGCAACAGAGCATGCACAATGTCGGCACTAGTACAGTGTATATCCACCTTTCGCAGCAATGCAGGCTGCTATTCTCCCATGGAGACGATCGTAGAGATGCTGGATGTAGTCCTGTGGAACGGCTTGCCATGCCATTTCCACCTGGCGCCTCAGTTGGACCAGCGTTCGTGCTGGACGTGCAGACCGCGTGAGACGACGCTTCATCCAGTCCCAAACATGCTCAATGGGGGACAGATCCGGAGTTCTTGCTGGCCAGGGTAGTTGACTTACACCTTCTAGAGCACGTTGGGTGGCACGGGATACATGCGGACGTGCATTGTCCTGTTGGAACAGCAAGTTCCCTTGCCGGTCTAGGAATGGTAGAACGATGGGTTCGATGACGGTTTGGATGTACCGTGCACTATTCAGTGTCCCCTCGACGATCACCAGTGGTGTACGGCCAGTGTAGGAGATCGCTCCCCACACCATGATGCCGGGTGTTGGCCCTGTGTGCCTCGGTCGTATGCAGTCCTGATTGTGGCGCTCACCTGCACGGCGCCAAACACGCATACGACCATCACTGGCACCAAGGCAGAAGCGACTCTCATCGCTGAAGACGACACGTCTCCATTCGTCCCTCCATTCACGCCTGTCGCGACACCACTGGAGGCGGGCTGCACGATGTTGGGGCGTGAGCGGAAGACGGCCTAACGGTGTGCGGGACCGTAGCCCAGCTTCATGGAGACGGTTGCGAATGGTCCTCGCCGATACCCCAGGAGCCACAGTGTCCCTAATTTGCTGGGAAGTGGCGGTGCGGTCCCCTACGGCACTGCGTAGGATCCTACGGTCTTGGCGTCCATCCGTGCGTCGCTGCGGTCTGGTCCCAGGTCGACGGGCACGTGCACCTTCCGCCGACCACTGGCGACAACATCGATGTACTGTGGAGACCTCACGCCCCACGTGTTGAGCAATTCGGCGGTACGTCCACCCGGCCTCCCGCATGCCCACTATACGCCCTCGCTCAAAGTCCATCAACTGCACATACGGTTCACGTCCACGCTGTCGCGGCATGCTACCAGTGTTAAAGACTGCGATGGAGCTCCGTATGCCACGGCAAACTGGCTGACACTGACGGCGGCGGTGCACAAATGCTGCGCAGCTAGCGCCATTCGACGGCCAACACCGCGGTTCCTGGTGTGTCCGCTGTGCCGTGCGTGTGATCATTGCTTGTACAGCCCTCTCGCAGTGTCCGGAGCAAGTATGGCGGGTCTGACACACCGGTGTCAATGTGTTTTTTTTCCATTTCCAGGAGTGTATATGCAAATAGCTTGGTAGTACGCGTTTTTAGTTAGTAGCAAAAACTACCTTCTCTGACCCACAGTTATCATTTACGTAATAATTAAATGTTGCCCTGGCCAACTGGTGTAAGTCCATTGTTGCAGCGTCGCCATTTGTGTTAATAATGACAAAAGTATTTTAATAATCATTCAATTCTAAAAATTATTAAAGATAATAATCTAAATAAATGCAGAACGGCGTCTTGTAGTATTTTTCATTTATTTTGTAGACTAGAGGTACAGTTTTATTAAAAATAATTTTTTCAATTGTATACGCTGCCACTGCACTGTAGCATCAAGCCTCACAGAGAAAAATAAATAATTAATTGAGTATTATATTTAATTTGATTATAGCGTAACATTAAGGAAAGATATTTTTTTTATCCATCGTAAAATGGATTCTTCACGATGGAATGTGTATCATGTTTCTGGCGATGGTGCCCTGAGCAAATTTAGACATGGCTTTTAACGAACATATAAGAGTATTTTTAACAAAACATTTCATTCTAAATTTAACAGGATATTTTATTGCATTCACCTTTTCAAAAAGTTACGTGATAATCTCTCTTTTTTAAGTAGTCGACGATATTATCGTCTTTTTTTTGTTTTGGGGTCGTCGTTTAATAACTTCAGTACTTGTAGTAGGTTGAAGATCGGTAGGACTTTCATACGAAGTTTCTTCCTCATTCATCTCTCTGTCAGTGGTAATACTGTCATCCTGCGACTGCTCAGCGGCATCATCTCCGTCCACCCTATCTTTCTATTCAGAGATTCGGTTTCAAGAAAACTTAACTATTTATACGTTGTCCACTTAGAGTTCTTAGGTGCAGCAGATCCTGTTCCTGATCTGTTATTGCCCTTGAATCTATTATAGGAGTCTTTAAGTGTTTCCACCTAGTTTTATAATCCTCACCTCTAACGCAGATTGCGACAACAATTTTACATGTTAACATTCAAATGTCAATGAAAATTTCTTAAGAATGCCATGTACATTTACAAAACACATATTCTCTATATGTCATGTCCAAAGGAGAAACTTTTAAATCTTCGTCATACGACTATCGCATAACAGACGATATGTCAACCGGATCGCTAGGAAAGTTTTGATTGTATTGAGAAAGAAAGTCAATAGTCTTACCCAAACCAGATTAAAATACTTTTAAAGACGCTGAACTGGATTTCTGGCAGAAATGGAATATACCAAATATAGCACTCTGACAAAGAACACTCAAGTTGTCATGAGTGTCGCGAGCACGGTGGAAGTTCGCAGACTTGCGCCAGATGACTATCGCTGTCTGTTGCCGCGTTTCACCTCCTCGAAGGGAGTCTGCGACACTGCGGCCACGAGTTTACAACCGTCTACAGGCTGAGCTGATACGCTCTAGACGTACTTGTAACCATCATACAAGGTCAGTTCTATTTGATGCCCAACCAGGTTAGAGTCATGCTGCTGCCGGAGACGGTGGCGCTGTAAACTAAATTTTTCGTCCTAGTTATCGCAAACTATCTAGAAATATAACTATGTGGTATTTACTTATTTAATTAATCTGTAATAGTTAGTGCCTACAGCCCTTCTCTTACATCGGACGAGGGTTTCGCGGATACAGTACCTTTTCTACCTCACAGACGCCAAGAAAGAACAATTTTAATATGGCAAATGGTATTAAAATGGTTTTAGTGTCTATAGAGACAACGTGAGTAAATAACACTGACCATGAAGTAATGAAGTTAATACTGGCAGTAGTTCTACTCATGCTGCTGCTGGCACTAATATCGTTAGTAATAATAATAATAATAATAATAATAATAATAACAAAAGCAACAAAGAAAGTGGCAAATACAAATAGAATTTACAGGTGCAAAACATCTATGTTCTGGGGAAAGGAAATTTAAGGAGACTGCGCCATCTACAAACACTGGGAAATGAAGAAGATATGGTTATAAAGAAAAACTTACAAGGGTAAGGAGTGCGTACAGGTAAGGGTAATCCTTATTGCTACCTTAGTAAATATATCATTAATTCTGTTCTGAAGATAATGCAGGAGATTATTCCAGAGTCGGCTTCCTGCTACTGAGCGAGGAAGTGGCTGAACGATAGTGTAGCACAGAAAGGATTTTGCTCTGTTGGGAGAGAGTGCTTCTGCCATGTTGTTCAGGCAAGAATGTTGACGTCGAGGAAATATATGAGGGACAGTATTCACTCACAAGAGAGTAGAGAAGATAGAGTATATGGAAATCTCTGCTCTTGTCTGCACACTGCCAGGATAGCCGTGATGGTAAAACATGATCAGAGTCGAACATCGCAGCCATAAGAAACACAAGAATTCATAACAAGTTTCAGGCGCCGTGTGAACTCTCCTGAAGGACATCTTGTGGGATGACGTAACTGTAATCAGTAGCTGGTAGTATAAGTGTTTGTGCTAGTTTCTTTTTCAGGTAAAAAGAGGAGCTTTTTACATTTTTTAAGGGATGGAGAGATGCTGCACTGTGCACATTAAATTTTCTTATATTACGAGCCGTACGTGGTCACGTTCTGCCATCGCCCCATCTGCTTAAATGGAAAAGAAAGCAAAGGGAAAGCACACGTTTCTAATATCTCCGTCCCACCCCCAATCTCTTTCCATCTCCCCCTCCCCCTTTCTTTGTCCATTTCCTCCTCTTTCCCATCTCTCTGTCCATCACCTCCTCCCCAACTCACGACATCCAGTATTACAAATTTCCTTTTTCTGACAGGCACATGTCCGCTCTCAAAACTCTGCCATCTCTCTCTCCACATCCACCACTGCTAGAGGCTCACCTCCAACGGCGCAATGCTACGCACTGTTCACATCCAACTACCCAACACTACAATATCAAATATTCCAACAATGCCAACCAGCCACAACCTGCACACAGCACAGTCAGTGATTTTCATACAGAGCGCTACGTGGCGTTACCAACACAAAAACCTAAACAGCCTACTTACATAGCCCCCATGCTCCCCACAAAATATTTTACAAATTGTTTTGGGCAGTGGCCAATACTTATTTGCTAATTTTTTTTTATATTAACGATAACAAATATAGCAGAGGCACACACTTATTGATACACTGTTGGTCAAAACCAAAAATTGTCAAAAATGGTTCAAATGGCTCTGAGCACTATGGGACTTAAACAGCTGTGGTCATCAGTCCCCTAGAACTTAGAACTACTTAAATCTAACTAACCTAAGGACATCACACACATTCATGCCCGAGGCAGGATTCGAACCTGCGACCGTAGCAGTCGCGCGGTTCCGGACTGCGCGCCTAGAACCGCGAGACCACCGCGGCCGGCCAAAAATTGTCCTCACAGTCCATAAAGACAGTCCTGATCATTCATCACAGTAGTAATTACAGTTTTATGCATAAAGTCTGAGCAGTAAAAGAAAATACACACAGAAGTAGTGGGTTTCCATGCAGTCTTGAAGAGGTAGTGTTGTCCTACCAAAGGAAAGACAATGCTGTCTCTTGACGTACAGACAGGTAATGGGCCACAACAGAGCAAACCGACAGCATAATCAGTCGAACCTTTGAAGAATATTGGTAGGTACGTCATCACAGAGCAGACCCACTGTAGTCCTGGTAGAGAGTATGGTACTGGTGGGCCATCAAAGGTGCAGACCGACTGTAGTCCTTGTCGAGATGGCCAGCAGCCATCTGCTATGACTGTGCAGCTGCACAATCACCAGCGAAGAGTCTTGCGGATAATATAACAAGTCCGTGAACCACCACTTGTGCATTCACAAACTTTTTGAAATGTCATTAGAACCAGCAGTGCTATTAACCAGTCCCTCGATGAATTATCAACACACATACAAACGCTAACAGTCTCCCTTTTTTGTAAGTTCTCACATACTATGCATATACTATGACCAACAGAAATTTGTGCAGTGAAATGAAACTTAATTTGAAGAACTGGTGTTTGTGCAATTGAAAATTTACAACATAAGAATAATATTACAAAGTTACAGAATACATTATTAAAGAGCATAATAGTACAGATATCATTTGCAGTAATATATGCTTTACAAAAGAATAGAAATAAATATATACATCAGTGTTACAGGAATTATGACACAAGCAAATAAATAAATAATGAGAAGAGCTTTTGAAACATTAATTTCACACATGAGCATTAAAACAGATCAGAATAACTAATGTCTAAGCATCTTTACAAAGAAAATAACATAGTATTAGAAAAATTCTGCAACATAATTTTTATCAGATAAACACATAAAGACAGGAAGAACACAAATACACAAGGATACACAAACACATAGCGGAATAACACAAAAGAACAGAACAGGGTTTGTTTTCAGTGTGACATTTGGTACTGCAGTATTTATCATATTTGATTTGCAAACAAAACTTTCTTTACTTCTTGGAGATCTCCCTTAGTTCATCATCATTTGCAAAAAGTTCTATCTATACCTGTTGTTCCTAAACCCTACTGTTCTGTTCATAACCTCCCAAAATAATTATTTCTCATTGTACAATACTCATTTTGGGCCAAATCTTTTTCATATAACTTCTCAGTGAGTTATTTCCCTATTCTTCATAGTTAGTTTCTTATATAGTCTACCCCTTTTAAGCTAACTTAAATCTACTGACCTCACATATATATATATATATATATATATATATATATATATATATATATATATATATATATACTAAGGGTGATGCACTGCAGCAGCACAAAACAATTAACACAAACAGCAATGACAAAAAAAGCATATTGGTAAAGCAAGCAGCAGTAAATATAAATTAGCAAAGCAAATGCAACATTACAACTAATATGAGCCAATGAGCATCAACAAGAAAAATAAATCTGTAGTAAAAGTGGCTTAACAGAGTAATACAAAGTGACAAATGCAATAACTTATACCTAAACATGATAAAGCTCAAGCAGAAAGAATATTACAGTAAAGATTGGAAATGTCTAATACCTATGTAATATCTTAACCCTAGAGTGATGCATCACCTTAACTTACTCTGCAAAAAAACTTACCAAATCGTTGAAAAGATTATGTATCCAACTCCTCTGAAGGGAAATGTCTATTTGTGATCCCTTTTTTAAGAGAGTAGATCATTAAATTATTATGTACTGGGTCTGTAGACAGAACACGATCTATTAGTACATCTATTAACCCTCGGTCAGGCACAATTCTGGGACTCCTGAGTTCAGGCGCAATGAGCCTGACAGGCACAGATTTTGAAATCACTTATTATCTCAGTTTCTCAACTTTAGTACCTTAAACGTAATCAGTTACTTTCAAGGGAATGTGTACAGACAGAACATACGAAAGTGGATGAAAAAAAAAATTATTAACCACAAAAGTAACAAAATTGAAAGGACTGAAATTTTGAAACCAGCACCAAACAGTTACAATTTTTAGTACATAAGTTTTACTAAACAGTAAATTTAAGAAAGAAACTAAAATTGTAAGCCACTTTTTTGATGCTGGTATCTTTCACACTTACTCAGAATTACCAGAAGTAACATACTGACGCAAAGAAAAGCAAAGTTGGCAGACCATATTTGGCTGGGATAGGCAGATTGCGTTATGGCAGTTTTTACATTCATAGTTTGACATCCTTCTGCAACCCATTTCTGTAGTGCAGGTGGTGCATCTACATCTTTTTGGACGTGGGAAACGTGGTTATTCCTCTCTATCTTCAGTGGGGATAAATCTTTTGAGCCGACTTTGCAGGCTGGAGGGGATTCCAACCTTTCTCGTACTTCTTTTGTGTAGCTCTCCAAGAACAAGATGATGTACCAGTGATTTTAGGTACACTCTTCTACGCATTTTCTCCAGTTGATTTCCAAGATAAATTACCTGTGAGTTGATATCACCCACATTCAGCATTGTGAAAAAAATTATCATTGGCCAGCGCTTTGTGTTTCAGCTGACACTGTAAGTAGCAAACATCTGATCAACAGTATCAACACCACCAGTTTTTGAATTGTAGAAAGTAACAATCTGTGGTTTATTTTTCTCTCCACATTCGGTATCAATAGCAGCGTCATTGTGCAACGAAGATACAAGAATCACACTTTTGTTCTGGCGTGGTATGTAGGAAACCAGAATCCCCCCATCATTAAAGCCAGGCATGCTACTGTATCGTTCCTTCCCTTTTACTTCAACAAATTCTGATGGCAATTGCATTTTATTTTTTCTGACGGTTCCAACAAATAACAGCTTTTTTGTTTTGAAATAGCCGATGAGTTCAGAAAACCAGTTATCTGCCGTAATATTGCGACCAGATCCAAATAAAGGCTTAGCCACTCTCTTGTCAACTTCACTTGGCTTGTTGCTGACACAGAAGGGACCCAATGGCTTTAATCCAACGTAGGTCTCCATGTTGACTGTATACATCATTTTAGCATCAACAAGAGCAAAATGTTTTATTCCATATTTGTTTGGTTTTGATGGTATGTACTGCCGAAAAACACATCTTCCACGAAAACCTTGAAGCATTTTGTCTATTGTGACGTTTTCACTAGGGGAATAGCTCTTTTGACAATTTTCCACAAACTTTTCGAAAACTTCACGAATCGGTGCTAGCCGGTCAAATTCTTTCCGTTGGGTTCTGGTCATTCGGTCATCAAAACGAAGGCAATGTATCAGACTCTTAAATCTTTTGAGATTCATCACGAGGCTGAATTTTTCAACGCTGTCGCCTTCAGTCCCCCAAAGTTCCTTCAGACTTTGACGGTCCCCTCTGTATGCTCCTGCTAGGTACAACAAGCCAATAAAGGCCCTTAGTTCGATTACATTTGTGGAACTGATGTCTCTCTCTCTCTGGAGAAACGATCCTTGATAGTGTCCACGTATTGGTTTGTTTATCTAACAATGATATCAAGGATGTCATCAGTGAATATATTATTCCAACATTCAACAGCAGTTTTAGCATTCTTAGCATTTCCTCTGACTCCAGGAAGGTGAGTGATGACGTTGTGAGACTCTTGCACTTTCTTTGACCAGGTGGCTTTTTGGCACACATGGTCTTATTATCTCTTCCTAAATAAAAGTTATGTGTTTTGTTGTCCCTTCCTTCTACAACTTCATCAGTCTCCTCACCATCTTGCTCTGTTACAGAATCGCCTTCACGTTCTTCCACCTCGTCTTCAGAATCAATGTCACTCTCATCCCCAAGATCCTCAATCAGCATGGGGTATTCCTCTTCAGCGCACATCAGCAAATCCTGTATTTCCTCAAGATAACATGGGTTTCACAGATCATAGTAATTCCAAGCCATATTTGTGGAAAATCTGGGGAGTAAAACAGAAAACACCAGGATAGATATGTGTTCAGGTGCGATGTGCCTGAAAGGCTGAGCTCAAAATAGTATATATTTTCGTAAATAATTCACAAAATTCACGTTACTCATGCATCAAATGAACAAAATAAGTACTCTGATCGAAGAGAACAAAAAATACGCAACTTCGTAAGTGAGACGTGATCAGGCGCAATGAGCTTGAGAGGCCTCAAACGTCGCATCTCCTCTCTACAAGGGTCACGCAAACACTAATGGAGTGAGTTGTAAACAGCATGTGAAGATAGGAAGCTACAAGTGGCGGGGAAATCCCACGCCCCCTACTTGGCAAGAGTGGGAGAAAAACACGTCAGCTGTGCCCGTCAGGCAGATTGCGCCCAACGGAGGATTAAATTTTAATTTACCAAATGCTGCGGTGAAACCAGAAACTAGATATTAAACAAAATGAGAAAATATATATATACTACTGGCCATTAAAACTGGTACACCATGAAGATGACGTGCTACAGACGAGAAATTTAACCAATAGGATGTTGATCCTGTGATAAGCAAATTTTTCAGAGCATTCACACAAGGTTGGCGACACCTATAAAGTGCTGACATGAGGAAAGTTTCCAATCGATTTCTCATACACAAACAGCAGTTGACCGGCGTTGCCTGGTGAAACGTTGTTGTGATGCCTCGTGTAAGGAGGAATGTGTACCATCACGTTTCTGACTTTGATAAAGGTCGGATTGTAGCCTATCGCGATTGCGGTTTATCGTATCGCGACATTGCGGCTTGCGTTGGTCGATATCCACTGACTGTCAGCAGGTAATGGACTCGGTGGGTTCAGGAGGGTAATACCGGACGCCGTGCTGGATCCCAATGGCCTCGTATCACTAGCAGTCGAGACGACAGGCATCATATCCGCATGGCTGTAACGGATCGTGCAGCCACGTCTCGACCCCTGAGTCAACAGATGGGGATTTTTGCAAGACAACAACCATCTGCACCAGCAGTTCGACGACGTTTGCAGCAGCATGGACTATCAGCTTGGAGACTATGGCTGCGGTTACCCTTGATGCTGCATCGCAGACGGGAGCTCCTGCGATGGTGTACTCAATGACGAACCTGGGTGCACGAATGGTAAAACGTCATTTTTTCGGAAGAATCCGGGTTCTGTTTACAGCATCATGATGGTCGCATCCGTGTTTGGCGACATCGCGGTGAACACACATTGGATGCGTGTATTCGTCATCGCCATACTGGCGTATCACCCGGCGTGACGTCTCTGTCACCCCTTGTTCGCATTGACGGCACTTTGAACAGTGGACGTTACATTTCAGATGTGTTACGACCCATGGCTCTACACTTCATTTGATCCCTGCAAAACCCTACATTGCAGCAGGATAATGCACGACCGCTTGTTGCAGGTCCTGTATGGGCCTTTCTGGATACAGAAAATTTTCAACTGCTGCCCTGTCCTGCACATTCTCCAGATCTCTCACCAACTTAAAACGTCTGGTCAATGGTGGTCGAGCAACTGGCTTATCACAATACGCCAGTCACTACTCTTGATGAACTGTGGTATTGTGTTGAAGCTGCATGAGCAACTGTACCTGTACACGCCATCCAACCTCTGTTTGACTCAATGCCCACGCGTATCAAGGCCGTTATTATGCCCATAGGTGGTTGTTATGAGTACTGATTTCTCAGGATCTATGAACCCAAATTGCGTGTAAATGTAATCACATGTCAGTTCTAGTATAATATTTTGGTCCAATGAATACCCGTTTATCATCTGCCTTTCTTCTTGGTGTCGCAATTTTAATGGCCAGTAGTGTATAAACTAAAGCATGAAATGTCATTCACTATCCGTATGGCATTTCAGTAAATATCAGCAATTACGAACTCTAGACTGTAATCATTTGTTTTCAAGTATGAGCATGTCGTATTTGTGATGCTTTATAGAAAGGAATGTCAATATAGAGTTAATGGCCTCTTTTTTCTCCACCTAATGGCTTTTTTCGTGGGCGACTGTCGTGCAGCTGGGCACCTACTGCACATTATGTCAAGGTCACTTACCTTCCTTACAGCTGGCCGCGGTGGTATAGCGGTTCTGGCGCTGCAGTCCGGATCTGCGGGACTGCTATGGTCGCAGGTTCGAATCCTGCCTCGGGCATGGGTGTGTGTGATGTCCTTAGGTTAGTTAGGTTTAAGTAGTTCTATGTTCTAGGGGACTGATGACCACAGATGTTGAGTCCCATATATATATATATATATATATATAATTTCATAGGTTGATAATTTATGTTACAAATGTGTAGAAACGAAATCTTATGAATGCAGTGTTGTGATACATTCATGCATATCAGACACTACGATTCTTGGTATCCAACATCTTTCTCCCTAACCACTACTCATCATTCATATACATACAAACATGTAATCGCATTCCTCACATAGCATCATCTTACTGATCATAAACATATCTCAACAGCATAATACACATCATCATTGCAATAATAACATCGTAAAACCTCATTCAAATCTCAAAATCTCCGTAGTTTTCTTCAATAATCTCACGACCTTTAAAAAAATGCTCTCTGCTCGTTTTTATAAAGTCATCTACCTCAAATGTACTTCGAAAATCATGATCCCATACTAAATACATCATTCAAAGCTCTCATAGTATCACAATGTTTCCAAAAAGATATGAACAGTTGACAAAGTACAGACAAAATGCAATTTAATAAGTGCAAAGTTATCCATCTGTGTGATTGTATAAACATGTGTAACTGATGTAGTAAAAAAAATATTTGTCTCTCTTAGTTAAATGATCAGATAGCTGTGTAATTCTGTGTTAGAGAAATATGGTACCGATGTGTAAAGTTGTATAAGCAAATACCATATTAGCTAGGACTCCTAGCGCTTGCCACACGCTTAGTAAACAAAGTAGGTTTGTATCCCCTGAGGATAAATGTAAATATAACCTCAGATGTTACAGATTACAGCAATCGAATTAAGTGTATCACCGAAAACTTTCTTTGTATCATTGTAAATAAAAAAATCTTCAAAAATAAATGTTTGAAGTACAAAAATTAATCACTCAAATGTGTGTCCTGTAGCGCTAAACTGTGCATCTTGCTATAAGATAATCTCTGTCATAACTTAGGGTAAAAATGTGCCAAGTGTCGTAATTATCGTCGTCCGCAGATAAAGTACTGTAGAAGTCAATGTACTTACCTCGTAATAAACAAATGTGATATCGTAGTTATTATGCTTATTGCTGTGATCAAGAAAGTGCTGTTCCGTAACGATTTTTGTGCTACGGAAAAGGCTGTCTCATTGTAGCTATACCACAAAAGTTACTAATAAAACATGTTTTACTTTCCAAAAGGATTCAGAGAAACTGTGTAGATATAAAACAGATACAGTGCAAAAGCAATAATATAAATTGTGTCACTCATTAGTAGTGTAGGGATATAATGGTGTAGCTGTCAAATAAACTAACCACTGTGTCTTCTGGTATCTCTCATAAAGTACTTTAAATCCAGAATGTATTTTCAAGTAAACCAAAGTGTTGCATTAAAATCTCATTAGCAGTACCAGTATATGTTCTAAGTATGTAAGCCTCATAGAGGTTACGTGATCGTGCAACAAACAAGGAAGAATATACACACAATAACACTCTGCTGTCTGTTCACTATAACAATGCATTCATAATTACTGTCTAAATAAGTTCCCTAGATTCTTTACTGGATAGCTAACTTTAAAACATTGTTGCATGTTAACAGTTTCTAAGTGTGACAAAGCGCACTAGTAACATGAGGTGAAAAATTTTATGGCAAAGACTAAGTTAAAAAGCAGATTATCTCTGAATAAATGGTTTTACATATGAAATGTGGTGTAAACCTTTACCTTACCTCAGTACGTAGAATATCAACTTCAAAGCAAATATCATGTGGTATATGTCGGTTAAGAATAGTGGAATTTTTCTCAAGGTTAGGGTCTATGTTATTTTTCTCTGAGCCAGCCAGCGAACGTGGCTGCCTGTGGTGTGAGTCATTGTCTGTAACCTTTGTTGTCGCGCGTTTTTACTGGGATTTGGAGATCTAACTTCCACAAATTCACCTTGTCGAGAGGGCCCTGCCCTGTTTGAATCCGCCCAGTTCTGATAAAATTCTGGTCTGTTGTTAAGATTTTATTGTCTGTTATCATGTCGGTAGTTTCTGTAATTTCTTTCTTGTCGGTCACATGGTGGAGAATTTCTCCCTGAGTCGTAACTGCATGGTGGACTGTTGCGTCTGAAGTTATTCTGTCTCCCTTGATAATAAATGTTTTGGTTCCCATATTGTCTGTTTCTCTGATTGTCTCTGTCATAGTCACTAGTGTGGAAAGATGATCTTTCCCTGTAATTATTATTACTCTGCCAATGGTTGTCATGTGGGTGATAACTGTTTTGATCACGATTTGCGTTGTAAGAATAGCCTTCTCGTATGCAGTTATTGTTTCTGCTGTCATGGAATTGGGACAGATGTGACCTGTAATGATTGTTTTCCTGTTTTCGCATCCCGTGACTGTGTCAATTTCTAATTCTGACTGAGGTTACTTAATTATTTAAGTTCTTTAGTATTTTCTGAGTGAATGTATAAAAAGCACTCCCTACTGGAATCCAAACTGTAATATACTGCTACTAGTTTAATGCGAAAATTGGCTTGATTACATTACTTCTTCAAATATTTTGGAAATAGAAGTCAGTAAGGAAATTGGCCTATTATCATTTAAGGCTTGTTACTAAGAGGTTCAGCATTTGCATATTTTAATCTGTCTGCACAAAATCCCTGAATCAGTGTTGGATTACATGTTTCACCAAGGACATTACTTATCCAGTTGAACCATTTTCCGTTTAAATTTTATCGACACCGTATGAGATCTTCCTTTTTTGGAATTTTTTTATGTTATGTTCTTTTTAGTGAAGGATGTTGGTGTTTATTTCTAGTTGCTTATAGTTTTGAGGAATGACATTTTTAGTATATTCTCTTGCTTCTTCAAATGAAACATTTGCCGCTGTTTTAGTTGGTATATGTAGAAAGCGACTGGTAAAGATATTTGCTGCTTGCGAATTATCAGTCACAACTTTTTCGTTTAGTTTAATTTTGGTGGTGTCTTCTACAATGACTGGTAGTCTTGTCTCCCATTTCACAATGTCTCATATAGTTATAATAGAATTTCTGTCAGGACGTGCATATTTCTGGACATAAGAAGAGCAAATAATAGTGAGAGAGAAAATAAGGCATGCATTGGTTGCGTATAGAAGTCTAGTGGTATCAAACATTTCAAACGTTGTCCTTAATGTGAGGAATAAATTTATGAGAATGTAAATTTGGAGCCCACACTTAATGGAGGTATATGATGGAAACCGAGAAAAAGAATCAGTGCATCTGAGGTGTGGTGCTATAGAAGAATGTTCAAACTTAGGTAGACTGTTAAGAAAAAGAAGGTTCTGCCCAGAATCAACAAGGAGAGGAAAATGTGGAGAACATTTACAACAAAAAGAACAGGCAGGATGATGGGTCGTGTGTTAATAATGAAGGAATAACTTTTATGTTATTTGACGGAGCTACGGAGAGTGTAAACTGTAGGAAGACAGATTATTCGAATATATGCAACAATTATTTGAGGACATTGGTTGCAGGCCCTGGTCAGAGACAAATGTTTGGCACCAGAGAGGAAACTGTGGCTCAGCGTAATAAAATCACTGAGAAGACTGATGACCAAGTTACAAAAATGCCTAGATTTTGATTTAGTGACTTGTAGCCATCCAGTCGCCATCTTCGCTTACTTCAGTGATACAATATGTGTGTTATATAAAACTGCCCAGGAAAGGACCTTATCACTACCGAAACTATTCATATTTCTATTTACCTTTGCAGTCCAACTCCGACGCACATGTTGTGCTAAAGTACTGTTTTATTTTTGTCTTCTGCTACTGGACAACGATACAGGTTACCACAAATTCCTGCACAAAACACACACAAGAACCTCTTTCTATGTCTACAGGGTGATCGGAAATTCCCATTACAGACTACTAGGGCTTCTAGAGGGAAGTGAGTAAATAATATTTTGAATTGGAATACTTGTCCGGTAACCTACAGTATTCATTCTACGACGTTTTCAGTTGACATGTTTAACTTATCCGCTTCTGCTTAAAAAACTGAATTAGGCATAACGCAGTACAGCTATCAGGTAAAAATTGGAAAGGAAATTAAAAAAAAACATCCGTTTATCGCTTCAGCACGTGTGTCTGTATTAACATTTAAACATTGCGTGTTCACATTACTCGAAAACAAAAAAGCATCCAGCATCTCGTATGTAGAGAAGAATATTGAAGCATTAAAACAGCTGCTCGATTTGGCGACCATGAACGTTGTTACACACACTGTACCTACGAAGCGTGTTCTGGTACACACTTCCCATCCCACGTGGCGTGTCTTCAGTTTCTAGTGCAGCGGCCAGAACTCGTGTCAGCAAATCTTCCTCTGTCTCTACAGGCGCCTCGTAAATTAAAGTTCGCAAGTCAGACGGTAGGTGACGTCAGGTGGCCGCCTCACGTAATACACGTTATTACGTGTACCCTATCGCATGCCAGGACAAGTAACTCTGCGACTTTTCTCTTGCCCTCAGCAGACGTGGATGCGTTACACATCTAAACTGAAACCGTCTTAGAACGGTTCGTATTCAAAATATTATGTACTCTCTCCCCTCCACAAGTTCTGGAAGTTTGTAACGGGAATTTCCCAACACCCTCTACAGGACCCTCCTTTCTCCTTGTTGTTTTACAAGGGGTAGTCAAATCAAAATGAGATTAATAAAGGAAAATAAACCGTTTATTATTTCAAAGTAATCACCATAACTGTTAATGCATTTATCCCACTGTGAGACAAGACGCTCAGGGCCTTCGTGGAAAAATGTCCGCAGTTGCCTACGGGAACATCATTGTACCCAAGGGTGCACCTCTTCGTACGAAGAAAATCAACAGCCACAATTATGTTTCTTCAAAGCTCCCAAAATATGAGGAACGCAGTGGGAGAGATCGGGGCTTTCTGAGACGATAAGGAAGAGTAAATGTATCGATTTGAGGATAACAGACCCTGGTCTGGAAACGACCGAGTCGAAAGCTATAACCAGTATCTCTAACAATTGATCTCTTTTTCTGCAAGCTCTCTGCTTCCCATATCTTGGGAGGGAGTAGTATGGACGAAACCAAAAAAAAATTTCAGTTGTACATGGTCTCTAAAATGCTTATCTTATCAGATATGAGCACCTGTTCGATACAACAGATGTGTTTCACAAACTTGATTATGAACAAGTTCACATAGCTCTATCCATTTTACAGCCCATGTTCACTGGACATTTTTTCCTCGCTTTAGGTCAGGCTACAACCGTTCAAAGTATGGTAACCAGAGACCTTGCATTAGAAAGGGTTCACCGTCAGAGATATCAGAACGATTTACACTTGTCACTTTCCGCTCAAATTGATACATTTAACCTTCGTCCATCATCCTTGGAAGTTTTTAACATCATCACGGAAATACTCTGTATAGAAGGAACACACACAGCTATCAACGGAGAACACACGTATAGAGATAACTACGTAAAAATTTTCAGTATTTTTGCTTGACTGCACTCTGTAATAATTCTTGCATTGTAAGACCTTACCAGTGTTTGCTTCTGTAGTTTTCAGCTTGTAGTCTTTGTCCATGACCATATTCTATTGCTGAGCTTCAAAGTCATGTAATATAACTTTTTTTCAAATAAGCCCAGTCTGTCACAAGAAAACATGTTGTATGATCGTTGTTTCGTAAGCATTTTTAAAAGAGATTCCTTACAAAAGCTGTTATTATTTTACTCAAAGAGGAGAATTTTATATGCAAACATACCAGGAATTGTGATTAAGTTATGTGTGTTGAATAGTGGTTTGTATGACTGCCAATTGTTTGTTCCCTTCACATGCATGACGATTTCTTTTTCTGCAGCTTTAGAATACCGGGAAGAAATAGTTTACATGATCCAAAGAATATATGCAAAAACTTATATATCCGTGATAAACAATTTTCTTCTAAGGGTAACCCAGCGAAAAATGTACACTGTGCGGCTGGTCCCAGCGGAGGTTCGAGTCCTCCCTCGGGCATCGGTGTATGTGTTTGTCCTTAGCATAATTTAGGTTAAGTAGTGAGTATACTTAGGGACTGATGACCTTAGCAATTAAGTCCCATAAGATTTCACACACATTTCTGAAAAATCTACAGTGTACCTGAAACAACCTTGCAATATGAGTGCAGGAGCACCGATTTCTACACAGCTCCGATCTCCCCCCACGTGATTTCCATAGTTCTGAAGCCCAGAGCAAAGACATTCGTGACAGTCGACTTGATTTGGATGAAGAGGCGCACACCTGGGTACAGTCATGGTTCCGTACGCAACCGCGGAAATTTTTTCAAGACGGTACTGATAGTCTTGTCTCACATTGGAATAAGTGTATTACAGTTATGGTGATTACTTTTGAGATAATAATTCGGTGTACCTACTTTATTCCACCTGCCTCGTTTTCATTTGAGAGCCCCTTACAGATATCGAGTTAGCGAAGTTTTATGACCTCATTCTTCAGAGGAAGACGATGTCCCTAAGATAGTGTTTTAAGTATAACCTCTTTTTAATAGCTATAGGTATCACTGCATCTAGAGTAAGGTCCTGCTAACTGCTTTGTGAA